>NW_026591086.1:23154182-23249852 GCF_907164565.1 Psammomys obesus
TCTTCTTCTTCTTCTTCTTCTTCTTCTTCTTCTTCTTCTTCTTCTTCCTCGGCTTAAACATTCCCTCAGGAAAGCTGAAGAATAAGCAATGAAGTAGATATGTGTGTAAACTTTTAAAGCATCCTAGAAAGGCAGAAAATGCTGAAATGTGTATTCATACACATATTCTGACAATTTAACAAAGTATTTATGGGCGCCATATGGCCTTGAAGTTACAAGATAATTGTGCATTGAGTGGAGATAGTGTGACATTAAATGGGAGAAAAATACAGTAGAATAGCTAAAGGCACTTGTTCTAAGAGTAGATCAGTCTTTGAATCTACACTGTAACCAATTCCTCATTGTGTGCTCTTGACAACGTGGAATAAAAACATTTTTTAATTTTATATGCATGCATGTTTTGCCTATATGGATATATGTACACCATGAATATGCCTGGAGCCTGACCAGGTCAGAGGAAGCATCAGATGCTCTGGAACTGAGGTTGTGGATGATTGTGAGCTACTGTGTGGGTGCAAGGAAATAAATACAGGTCCTCTGTAAGAGCAACAAGTACTCCTAATGCTTGGCCATCTCTTCAGCCCTGAAATGAGTTTCAATTTTGTATTTCCATATGCTTAACATGATTATAGATAATGAAGATCTATTCTCATATAGCATATAATAAAATAGTATAAATTAAAGGAACTCTTGGATAGAAATAAGTATTTAAATGAATATAGTTCTATGAATGTTGACAGTGATTAACCCAGAGTGAGGTCACTGAAGAGGACTGCTATAGTTTGGATCTTAAATGTCCCCCAAAAGCATGTCTGTTAAAGACATTGTGGTAATGAGGGAGCAGGCTACAGCTGGGATACAAAGTTAATAAACTGTAACTAATATTTTTTAAAAAAGGAAAAAAGAAAGAAAGAAAAAGAGAGAATGGGTCTATGGGAAAAAAAAAACATTGTGATGGTGAACCTTTAAGAGATAAGGCTTGCAGGTGGGTTGGAGGGTCCATTCAGTCACCAATGTAATATCGGTCTATAAATATGCCTAAAACAGTAGACTAAAAGGAGGGATTTGAGGAGAATGATAAGAACCTGAGCCAGTCCTCTCAATCCTCTTTTTCATTCATTTCCTAAGCATGAGGTGAGTGGGCTTGCCCTGCTCTGTGCAGCCTCCACAACCTGCCATCTTCCCAAAAGCAATGGGCTTCACTAAGCATGAACTGAATCCTTTAAAACTGTGATTCCCAAATACACCTTATTCTGTTCATAAGCTGATATCCCAGGTGGTTAATTATAATAATGAGAAACTGATTAGCACAAAGTCATCAAATCAGCAAATGAAAGACTTTGGGTCTGGGTTGATCAGGTGAGCTTGAGGAAAATCAAGATCAGCGAGCTATGTGTTCAGTGACTCATGACTTTAAAGATATTTTTGAATTAACTTATATGAGAACCTATTTGTAGTAGAACAATTTGTTGTTTTTTTTTTTTTTTTTCCTGTGTAGTGGGAGGCAACGCTACACTGTTGGGTAGAGAACTACTCCAGTTGTGTTTTAGAAAACACTTTGATTCCTATACAGTGGGTAATTTTCACAGAACCAACAACAAATATAGGATAGGTCAAGGAAATTGCAATCATGCAAGAGATGCGGGAGTTGAAATATCAAGATGACACATGACTAAGTGAAGTGATTTAAAGTAACGCAAGACAACTTCTAGTTGGTTATAAGTTTTAAAAATTAAGAAGTATTTGTATGATTTGAGTTTAACTCTGAGTGAATAGAGGTGCTATTTACCCATTTAACAATTTTGAGAAGACTGAAGAAATAATAGGAAGTGAAAAGACAGAGAAGAGAGTTTAATATAGATACATTAATTAGGTATTTATGTGAGAATATTGACTAGATTACATGCTCAATATATTGAGTTATTAGTATGCACTCAGAAAAAAAAGTCAAGGATAGATCAATAAACTTTGATCTTACAAGGGTATAACTGTATTTAATTTATGAGGATGAAGTGACATTCCTACTGCAGTATGTTAAAATAGAAAAGATGTCCAAGGCCTGAGGTTGAGGGATCTCCGTCTTTATCAAGAAGATGTGTATAATGGAAAAAAAGAAAACATAGGAGGGGAGTATGCTAGAGCCAAAGAGTAAAGTGTGCTTTTAAGAAACAGGTGATAGGGCTGGAGAGATGGCTCAGTGGTTAAGAGCACTGGCTGCTCTCCCAGAGGTCCTGAGTTCAATTCCCAGCAACCACATGGTGGCTCACAACCATCTATAATGAGATCTGGTACCCTCTTCTGATGTGAAGGCATACAGGCAGATATTGTATGCATAATAAATAAATAAATTTTAAAAAAAAATAAAGAGGTGATAATCTACTGTCACATGACACGAAATGGTGAAATGAAATGAGTCAATTCAGAATTGACCATTTGCTTTGGCAAATAAAAACCATTAGTGATCCTAAAGTTGGAAGATTCATTAAGGTGACAGACAATGATTCACATTATTAAGTGACATAGATTCAAGAAAGAATGAGAGCACTGGAGAGATAGCTTTGTGGGTGAGGTGCATGTCACACGAGCATGAGGATCTGAGTCTGGATCTGCAGAACATACACAACACTATGTAATCCTAGTGAACCCTCATGGAGATAATAACTGGAGAGGC
Organism: Psammomys obesus; assembly: GCF_907164565.1. Classification (NCBI taxonomy): domain Eukaryota; kingdom Metazoa; phylum Chordata; class Mammalia; order Rodentia; family Muridae; genus Psammomys; species Psammomys obesus. The sequence continues at coordinate 23,156,854 of NW_026591086.1, forward strand.
CTTGGAAGCTTACAGTCCAGATGTTGTTTATTACTACTACGCAGTAGTAAACAACAAGAGACTGTCTCAAAAGAGTTAGAAAGTAAGAAGGGGCATCTTCAACTGTCTGTCCTCCAACCTCTATGTGTGCTGTGCATGCATGCTTCCACACTAAATTGAGTTAGCAGATGTAAACACACACATACACACACACACACAGAGAGAGAGGGGGGGAGGGAGAGAGACCACAAAGATAAAGGAAGGAAGACAAGAAGGAGAAAAATTGAAATAATAAAGGCAATAAACCTATTTTTGTGAACAAATGAGAAAGTGTGTGATCCATTTAGTTCAATGTTTGGCCATCACAACACACAAGTGAACAGGTGTCATTATTGCTTTGATCATGTTCATGTAGTTATTCAAATAGTAACTATATAAACACAGCTGAGAAAAAAGTAGAAGTGTGTGCATGTTGTAAATACATGTTGAATAATTTTATCAAAAATCCATATCTAATTACTATATCTTATTCTTACAACAGTCTGTGGAGAAAAATATGTCCATATGAGATTATCTCCTTTGTACAGCTGATGAGGTTCTATCTCATAGTTTATAATTTTCCAAGAGTTATATATAAGCCAGAAATTAAACCAAGATGAAATGATATAGCATTAGTGAGCTTTACATTCCTACCCAAAGTAGTTAACTTACAATAGGAAAAAAAGGTTATTTTCATCACAGTTTGGACATTCACATGTCCAGTTAGGTAGCTAGTTGATTTGCGCCCTAATGAGGATGCCAACTGGCAACGGTAGAAGCATATGTTGAAACAAGTAGTAGCATCATGAGCTGAGAAGCTCCAAGAAGAGACCATTGAGAGCTCATCATTCCTTTCTAGAGCATGGCTCCAGGGACCTTAAGAACTACCCCTAGGTCTCATGTTTTATTGGTCCAGAGTGCTTCTCAATACTTCGAACCAGGATGCCCTTTGTGCATGGACCTTTGAGGCAGCCTTATCCAAACCATAGCAGATATCTTCTCTTCTCTCTCCCTTTGTTAAACAGTAAGTACTTGAATTTCAAACACAGGACCAAAGAGAAAAATCAAAACAGTATCAAGGAGAATTAGACAATGCAAATATATGACTTGAATAATGAATACCCAGAAGATACTTTAATTCATAAATTATGTACACATGCCCTATTAACCATCTTGTACCATTTGTTCTTTGTAGACCTCATGGTTATATTCCCAGCCCAAGTGAGAAAATATTCTGCCTTTAAAACAGATTAAAATGTGTTCTTCTTAGAAAATATGTTAAAAATAAAAATGAGTCAAACATTTCTTTAAGCATTCATTTAATCAGGAAATAAATATTTTATTGTGCAACTACTCGTGTACAATGCCCAACTAGGTACTCAAGATACAAAAGGAAATGGAGTGAGTGGGACTGTTGCTCTCTAGACATCTACCCTCCAGTGAAATACAAACATTAATCCAACGTGCAAATATTAACTTCTTAAATCATAAGAATGTAAAGGAAAGGGAGGGGAGAACAGAAACAATGTAACTTAATACCACTGTGACCCAAACACAGTGAATTTTCACCGAGCAGGCATAATCTCCCCCCAAGAGTTTAGAATGAAATAGGACTGCCCAAAGAGACATAAATTCAAAAGGTACTCTGCTAAGAGATATGAACAGGAACTCTGATTTCCTAAGAAATTCATCTTTCTTGTTTTCAGATTAGGGAAAACAAAAAGTGTGCTTCCTTCTCCTGGTTTATAAGCAGTTTACAGAGGACACGGTGAAACATTAAAAGATGTAAGACCTAACAATTCTGAAATGCTTTTGTGGTGTGTTATCTACCTCAAGAACCTGAATAATCAATGTGGAACACCGCTTACTCTTTTTTTTCTTTTTTTTAAATTAATTACACTTTATTCACTTTATTTTTATTAATTTCATTTTATTCATTTACACTTTATTCCCCTCATAAGCCCCTCCCTCCTCCCTTCCCAATCCCACCCTCCCTCCCCCTTCTTCACTCATGCCCCTCCCCAAGTCCACTGATAGGGGAGGTCCTCTTCTCCTTCCTTCTAATCTTAGTCTATCAGATCACATCAGGAGTGGCTGTATTGTCATCTTCTGTGGCCTGGTAAGGCTGCTCTCCCCTCAGGGGGAGGTGATCAAAGAGCAGGCCAATCAGATTATGTCAGAGGCAGTCCCTCTTCCCATTACTATGTAACCCATTTGGACACTAAACTGTCATGTGCTACATCTGTGCAGGGGTTCTAGGTTATCTCCATGAAGAGTCACTGGTTGGAGTATGAGTCTCTGGGAAGTTCCCTGTGTTCAAATTTTCCAGTTTTCTTGCTCTCCTTGTGTGGTTCCCGTTCTCTCCAGCTCTTACTATTTCCCTCTTCTTACATAAGATTCCATGCACTCTGCCCAACAGTTGGCCATAAGTCTCAGCATCTGCTTTGATAGTCTGCAGGGCAGAGGCTTTCAGAGGCCCTCTGTGGCAGGTTCCTAGGTTGTTTCCTGTTTTCTTCTTCTTCTGATGTCCATCCTCTCTGCCTTTCAAGATGGGAATTGAGTGTTTTAGTCAGGGTCCTCTCTCTTGATTGGTTTCTTTAAATGTACAGATTTTAGTAGGTTTATCCTATGTTATATGTCTATATGAGTGAGTATATACCGCATGTGTCTTTCTGCTTCTGAGACAGCTCACTCAGGATGATCCTTTCTAGGTCCCACCATTTACCTGCAAATTTCATGATTTTCTTATTTTTCATTGCTGAGTAATATTCCATTGTGTAGATGTACCACAATTTCTGTACCCATTCTTCAGTTGAGGGGCATCTGAGCTGTTTCCAGCTTCTGGCTATTACAAATAAGGCTACTACAAACATGGTTGAGCAAATGTCCTTATTGTGTATTTGAGCCTCTTTTGGATATATGCCTAGGAATGGTATGGCTGGGTCTTGAGGAAGCACTATTCCTAGTTGTCTGAGAAAGTGCCAGATCGATTTCATGATGTACATGTTTACATTCCCACCAGCAATGGAGGAGGGTTCCCCTTTCTCCACAACCTCTCCAGCATGTGTTGTCCCTTGAGTTTTTCATCTTGGCCATTCTGATGGGTGTAAGGTGAAATCTCAGGGTTGTTTTGATTTGCATTTCCCTGATGGCTAATGAGGTTGAGCATTTCTTTAAGTGTTTCTCTGCCATTCGATATTCCTCTACAGAGAATTCTCTGTTTAGCTCTGTTCCCCATTTTTTAATTGGATTACTTGGTTTGCTGTTTTTCAGCTTCTGTAGTTCTTTATATATATTGGATATGAGTCCTCTGTCAGATAAAGGGTTGGTGGAGATTCTTTCCCAATCTGTAGGCAGTCGTTTTGTTTTGATGACGGTGTCCTTTGCTTTACAGAAGCTTTTCAGTTTCATGAGGTCCCATTTATTGATTGTTGCTCTTAGAGCCTGTGCTGTTGGTGTTCTGTTCAGGAAGTTGTCTCCTGTGCCAATGAGTTCAAGGGTATTCTCCACTTTTTTTTCTAGCCGATTTAATGTGTCTGGTTTTATGTTGAGGTCTTTGATCCACTTGGACTTTAGTTTTGTGCAAGGTGATAAGTATGGATCTATTTTCATTTTTCTACATGTAGACATCCAGTTGGACCAGCACCATTTGTTGAAGATGCTATCTTTTCTCCATTGTATGGTTTTGGCATCTTTGTCAAAGATCAAAGATCAGGTGTCCATAAGTGTCTGCTTACTCTTTTTAAAGGACTAAAATTTCCCACTTGAAACTGGAGTGAGTAGGATTCCTTCTAGGCAGTAATCAGTAGAAGTCCTCACTACTTTCTGAGAAGGCTGAAATTCTCCATCAATGAAAGAATCACTGGGGCAAAACCAGTAAACTTCTAAACAGCTACTGTATACACCAGTGGTGTAAGTCAGAGTTGTGGGTAGGGTTCCTCATCCACGCAGTCTTCTGTCCTTCAACCTACTTGCTATTTCTTAACAAGTTAAGACCTTCAGTCCCCCTATCTCTCAGTTCTTTCAGTTCTGGTTCCTGGGACCCCAATTTAATCAATTCTTACACTTTCAAACAGTTCCTGAACATTCTTGTCTTCTGTCTTGGTTGAAACTCAGAAATTCTGACTAGATATCTGAAAACCATGTTTCAAGGGGCCAATAAAATGCTTTAACAGCTTGAAATTTTCTTCTTGCTAATTTGAAGTATGCATTTTTAATAAAAAAAAATGTTACTGGTTGATAAGGATGATGTCTCACTCCAAATTGCTTATGTGTGTATGATCGGTACCACACAGCATGGTTAAAACCATAGAACATCTTCCAGCTAAGATGGAAGCTCAGCAGCTGACTCTGAGAGCTGCTGAAGTAGAGGCATAGAATAAGAAAAATATAGACCTTATTCTACAAAGAGAACTAGAGGGATCCAAAATGGCAGCACCAAGTGGACATTCTGTCTGACCAACAGGACAGCAGTGACTGTACAGCAACCAACAGACTGAACTCTGGGTCCTAAAACACCAGCAATTGTGTTTCCCAGGTGAAAGGAAACCCAACAGTGTGGGAAGCAATTGGGTCCACTCTCTGGTCACCAAGCTAAACCCCTGAAGAGTTCCTGGGTCTGGGCAGGCACTCAGTTGCCAGCCCAGAGCCACATGCCTGCATGCTCTGATCACCATCCCAGACTGAACTGTGGGCCTTACAACACCTGAGACTGAGATTTCCAGTCAAGAGAAAACCCCATGGTGAAGGAAGCAATCAGGACCAACCTCAAGGCATCCAGACAATCCCTGGAAATGGTCCCAGGCTTTGTCAGGTCTTCAGCCGCCAGCTCAGAGACCCATCTGTGTCCCTAACTCACCGTTCCAGACAGAACTGTGGGCCCCAAAGCACCAGAGATAGGATTTCCCTGTTGGGAGGAAACCCCATGGTGAAGGAAACATCAGGTCCAATTTCAGGACACCCAGCCAAATTGCCCCACCCCCTAAAAAAGTTCTCTGGAAAAGTTCCCTGGTTCCTGCTGGCACTCAGTTGCCAGCACAGAACCACTCGCCTGAACCTGCATGCTCTATACACCATCCCAGACTAAACTGTGGACCCCAAAACACCACCTCAGGACGCCCAGCTAATCCCCAGAAAAGTCCTTGGATTCCCGCAAGCTTCAGGCTCTGGCCACCTTTAGTTGAGTGCACAAGAGCTGCACTTTCCTGCCACTGATCACCACATGGGTACTGGGGCACAGAGCTCCAACCTCAGACCTACAGAAGCCTGGGATCCACAGGGTCAGCCCCCAGACACTGCTCCAAGGTTCACATGCTAAACTGTCTCCCACGCTAAGCTGACCAAACTTCAGGGCTCCCTAGTACTTCAGGGTAAGGCAAACACAGTGTAAGAGCAGCAGCTCACTAACATTCAGAGCAAGAAACTCAGTGTCAGGGCAGCTGTCTCCAGGACTTCTCCCAGTGAGAAGACAGACCCCCTGATTACCAACAACCACAGTTACCACAACTTAGGTGAGCTGTGGCAATTCCTGAGAAGCACTGGCTATTCAGTGACCATACACAAAAAGCTAAGGAGGCCTCCTTCAGGAACAACCATCTTCCTGCCAAGGGGATTCTCCCCACTTCAGGATTCCAGCAGGCACCAGAAACTAACAGCCAACACCTGAGACAGACAGATGGCAGACGCCAGCGTAAAAACACAACCAACAAAAGCCAAAGCAATATGGCATCTCCAGAACCCAGTTATCCAGGAGCAAGTAGCCCTGGACACCCTATCATAAGTGAAATTCAAGAAGATGACCTTACATCTATGCTTATGAAGAGGATAATGGAGGAAACAAATAAAATGAGTAAAGAAATAGAAGAGGATAAAGTCAAACAGAATGTGTCCATCCAAAAAGAAATAGAGGAAGATACAGAAGAATGTTCAAACAGGTGAAGGAAGTGAAGGAACATACAGTCACACAGGTGAAGGAAATCAACAAAATGATTCAAGATTTGGAGATAGAATTGGAAAAATTAAAGAAAACATAAACGGAAGAAATCATGGAGAGGAAGAACTTAGGGGAAAAAAAAAACAGTAACTACAGAGGTACAGAGGTTAGCATAACCAAAAGACTACAAATGATAGAACAAAGAATCTCAGGTGTGGAAGATACAATGGAAGAAATTGGTGTATCCATCAAAGAAAATGTTAAATCTAAAAAAATTTCTGACACCAACCGTCCAAAAAATCCAAGACAACATGAAAAAACAAAACCTAAGAATAATAGGAATAAAGGAAAAAGAAGATTCTCGTCTTCAAGGCCCAGAAAATATTTTCAACAAAACTATAGAAGAAAATTTTCCCAATTTAAAGGAGAGGCCTGTAAGCATACAAGAGGTCTACAAAACGCCTAATAAATTAGACCAGAAAAGAAAAATCCTCCTGCCACATAATAATCAAAACAGTAAGTACACAGAACAAAGAAAAAAATATTAACAGCTTCAAGGGAAAAAGGCCAAGTAACATGTAATGGCGAACCCAACACATTCACACCTGCTTCTCAACAGAGACTATGAAAGCCTGAAGGGCCTGAATGGATATCATGCAGACCCTAACAGAACACAGATGTCAGCCCAGGCTACTGTACCCAGCGAAATACTCAATAATCATAGATGGAAAAAACAAGTTAGTCAATGACAAAAACAAATTTAAACAATACCTACCCACAAACCTGCACACTAAAGAAGCTAAGCAAGAAGGAGGACCCTGGGTAAGATGATCAATCCTCATTCAGAAAGGCAAATGGGATAGACATCGGAAGAGGGAGAAAACAGGGAACCGGACCGGAGACTACCACAGAGAGCCTCTAAAAAACTATACCCAGCAGGGTTAAAGCAGATGCTGAGACTCACAGCCAACCTTTGGGCAGATTTCAGGGAATCTTATGAAAGAAGGGGGAGATAGAAGGACCTGGAGGGGTCAGGAACCCCACAAGGAGAGCAATAGAACCAAAAAATCTGGGCATATTGGTCTTTTCAACCAAAGATATTCCAACCAAAGATCATGCATAGAAGTAACCTAGAACCCCTACACAGATGTAGCCCATGGCAGCTCCGTGTCCAAGTGGGTACCCTAGTAAGGAGAACAGGGGCTATCTCTGACATGAACTCAGTGGCTGGCTCTCTGATCACCTCCCTTTGGGGATGTAGCCTTGCCAGGCCAAAGAGGAAGAGAATGCAGCCAGTCTTAATGAGACCTGATAGGCTAGGGTCAGATGGAAGAGGAGGAGGAACCCCCCCATCAGTGGATTGGGCAGGGTACATGGAAGGTGAAAAGAGAGGGAGGGCGGGATTGGCAGGGGACAAGGAAGAGGGTACAGCTAGGATACAAACTGAATAAATTGTAATAAATAAAAATAAAAAAGGAGAAATAAAGGGAAAGCCTTGGAAACCCATAAAGGAAATGAAAAGTAGCAGAAGTCAATACATACATGGAGGAGTAAGCAGAGCACAGGTTAGGCCACGTAGTTTCCCTGTGAGGGAAAGAAACTCTGAGGCTACTTTAAAAAGATAAGTAAGATAAAAACCAGGTAGTATCACCCTCAGCAAGACCATAGTCCCCTTGAGCCTCCTCCAGGGCTGCAGTGTAACCAATGACTCCTTTACTGAAAAGCAGAGAGAAATCCCATTTTATCATACTTTTTGTCTCAGGGCAGCAAGCAAGGGCCAGAAATCTATTGTTAAAAACTAATATATTCTGTGGGCCAGAGATCAGGAAACATCCACAGGTCAGACAGCCTCACTGTTCCCCATAACCGCTAAGTGAAGAAAGGTGAGGGAGAAAATCATGGAGAGCACAACCTTAGACCTTGATAGGCAAGATGATGCGGGCTGCAGCAGGTGGCTCAGGTTGGGAAGTGCATAAAGAGGCCTTGTCTCTAGAGGCTAAGAGTACACCTCATCAACTGACAGCGATCCAGGAGTTTGGCAGCTGTGAGCCTGAGGCCAAAGAGCAAGTCAGGGTCTGGGGTCCCTGAAGTTCCAGGGGTGAGAGTAGATGATACCCACAACGGCATCCATTCGCCAGAGTGATTAACACACAGGAGGCCTTGAAAGTACAAAAGTAGAGCATTTTCTTGTGCTGCCTGCTGCCCACACCCTCAGTGCACTTGAGAGACATTCGGCAGTACAGTCTGGCGAGTCTTAGAAGAGTAAGGAAGCATGCCCAGGCCGCAGAATACAAAGCTCGCGTGTCTAGGGGCAACCGCTGAAATGAAAAGAAGAAAACAGTTATGGTGAGGAGAGGTGTGATGGACACAGACAAGCCCACAGCTCAGCTGACCAACCCTCTCCCCACCCAGCCCCAGACTCCCTGTCCCCTCCACACACACACCAGGCCTTTAACCAGCAGGCTTCGGTTTCCGAAAAAGCCCAAAAAGCTCCTGCAACTCTCGTGTTTTCTTTTCCTTTCATTTTTTTCTATGATGTTCTTTTCTTTCCTCCCAGCAATTTCTGTGGTTCTTGCTGTCTGGTAATTATTTTTTGTTATTTATTATTCTCTCTCATATAGTCATCTAACTATGCTAATTTTTTTTTTTCAATTTTGGAAAATTAGCAGTCCTTTGGCCTTGGCCCCTTAGATGTTTTTTTAGAAGCTCATGTTTTTCTATTCTCTGTTCACCTTCTTATATTTATCTAATTTTGGTTTGAATATTTTTATTATTAGAAAATTACCTGTGGTTTTTCTTTATTTTTTTCTATTTTACTTTTTTCCAACCTTTGACTCTCCTATCTTCCTCTTCATAAGACTTCCCTACTCTGCTTTTTTCTTTCCTCCTTCCTCTACTTAACTTTGCTTCCTCCACCCTCCTTTTATCCCTTTGGCTCCTTTCTTTGTTTCACTTAGCTGTTCCACACTTACCCTACAGGACTTTTACCTTCATTGCACCTTTTTCAGTAGCTTTACCATTTTCATGATGTGTCAGTTCACCATACATGATTTTAAGTGTATTTCTGTATTTTGTAGCACTTGGTGCCATTGCTGCTACAGCAACGTGTTTCCTCATTACTAAGTGGTACTGAGAACTGAGTCAACAACAGCAGGTTTCACTAAATAAAAACAAAACAAAAAATTCTCAGCCCAGCAAAAATGGAGAAGGTATATCTAAACTAAAAGATGCGCAAAAACCCACTGTAGAAGCATATGAAGCCCTGAATGCGTATGTATTATTGATATGAACATGCCATGTCAAGGGCCCTAATGCCTCCGAGCCTAGGGAATGAAAAAGCCTTCCCCTGGTCCAGTAGAGTTGTTTAGAAATGATTGGCCTTTTATGACCACAGCCTCCTCTCCTCCATTTTGTATGACAGCAGCCTGAGTCTTGAGACAAGAACTTATGCCCTACAGAAACCTCCTACAGAAATTAGTTAAGCGCTGCCTCCTCATTCATGCTGTGTATACTAAATGCAGCCAGCTGAGTTTCTGGGCAGCTATTGATGCATTTCCATGATAGCACACAGCACACTTATCCTAGCTTTTCTGTATATGTGTCTGTTGTTTCTTCATTCCCAAGTCAGGCCTAGCCAAAAGATGTGCATGTGATAACAGAACACAAAAAAGATAGACAACATGACTCCTCTGAGTGATAATCCCATTTCAACTACTGAAGTCAAAGATATTGAAGTAGGTAAAAACACCAGATGATTTCAAAAGTTTTCTGGTATAAATTCATCAGTGACATGAAAAAGGGAGAAAACAGAAACACATATGAATTCCAACTAAGTCCCACAAAGGAAAGGGAACAACACAGAGGCAATGCCACCAGAATGGATGGGGAAAAAAAATGGTAATCGGAAAGCCAGAACATGGAAGAAAAATCCAGCAAGCAAACTCAGAGCTTCAGAAAAATATATGAGTATTGCAAATGAAAAATTCAGTGAATTGAATTTTAAAAACCCACAGGTAAGGACATCACCAACAGATCGAACAAGATAAGAAAGAATATTAGGGATGGAGGACAAGGTCAGTGAAATGTTGTGTGTAAATATCAATAAGAAAAAATAATAAGCATGAGCACAATGTGATTAAAAAACTAAGAATCTAGAATTCAGGTGATAGAAAAAAAGAGATGAGATAAACACTAACAGCATAGAAAGTTTATTCAATGAAAGTACACCAGAAAATTTCCCAAATCTATAGAAAGAAATAGTCAAACAAAAGCAGCATTTAGAACCTCAAGTAGATATGACATATTGTAGTCAAGATGTCAAAAATACAAAGCAAAGAAGCAATTTTCAAGTTGTAAGGGGAAAACACCAACTCATGTACAAAAAAAAAAAAATCAAAATAACATGAGCTCTCTCAGCAGCAGCCCTTAAAGCCAGGAAAGTCTGGAATGACATATTTGAAACTCTGAAAATAAATAACTTGCAACCTAAAATACTGTACCCAGCAAAATACCTTTTTAAAAAATTGATGGTGAAAAAAATTTAAAGTACAAACTAAGGTATTTCATGATAAGAAAGCAATCATGGCAAAAGATACTCAAAAGAACATTATATACAAAGGAACATGCCAGTCCCATTCATGGGGACAGAAAAGAATCAATTTCACAAGAAGAGTAGCTGACCAAAGGAGAAATAGGAGGGAACACATCAAGACCAACATAGTAAAGCAGGAGTCTCTTAATACTGATAAGAGAGAGAGTAAAGAATAAAGAATAACCCTAACAGAGAGTAAAATAGACAACAATATTACAAGGATTACTAAGCATTTCATAATCATGACAAGTTCAAATGTAAAAGGCCTTACCTCACCAGGAAGCACATGCAAACAAGCTAACTAAATTTAAAAATGAGATTCAACTTTCCATTGTCTCCAAGAAACATATATTAAAGAGTCAAAGATGGGATATTAAAGAATGGAAAACTTTCAAGTGAACAGAAACTGAAAACAAACTAGCATAATTATGATATCTGATGAAATACACTTAAAAAAACTGAAGGTATAAAGAAACCTACTACAAATTAATAAAAAGTAATTCATCAAGAACACTTAGTGAATCTATTGTATAAAGTGTATTTATATGTATACTTATATATATTACTTATATATAATATTACAATATTTATAATATATAACTACATATTATATTTATATGCATATGTACATATATATGTATATAAATAAAGGGGCTTCAAATTACATAAAACAGACACTAGTAAACATGGAAAGTCAGACTGCTCTTGTTACAATAATATGAGGTGATTTCTATGCCCTGCTCTTATCTCTAGATATGTCACTTAAAACAAAACTCAGTTAAGAAACTTCAGGGTTAAACCACACCACAGATCAAATAGATTCAGCAGATAGCTACACAATGTCTATTCCAATACAAATGGAGTATACATTCTCCCCAGGAATCCATGAGTCCTTCTCTAAAAGAAGATGGCATTCTTGGTCCCAAATCAAGCCTTACCTATTACAGAAAGATTGAAATAACATTCTCTATCTTATCAGATCATGGAGGAATAAAACTTATATGGTCACTTGACTGGCCACCAAAGAAATCAAGCTCTTCCTAAACCATCACTCTTCAAGGATAAAGTCATGCTCAGCTCAAATGCCGAGCTAACAAGGCAAACAGAAATCAAACACATTGTAGTGAGACATACACCAGGTGCTTCTCCCGCTGAAGATTCACTTGGACCTCAAAGGACTGCTGAACATTACAGCACTCAAATTAATGTTGGTAGTGGTTAGAGAATATCATAATTTTTGTTGCAGTTCCTCTCTGAAATGTTCCTAGAAAAAGAAAATAGTCTGGCTAGTGTATGAGGTAGAGAAAGTTCAGTGGGAAACATATGTCCATCACTCAGAAGATAATTCCACCACAGCTAACTCAAAAAGGCCTTATGAAAACTAAGCAAAAGCATCCCTGAAGGCACACCATGACATCCTTGAGGACTCCATCTTCCCAAGGGAAAGGGTGGGCAAAGGGATTCATGAGAGACTGCCCATTCATAAGGTTAGGGAAGACAGAGTACAGCAGAACAATATGGAACATGAGGCTAAATATTTTGGTTTGGTTAGACAGAGTGCATCAGAACAATGTGAACATGAGGCTAAGTGTTTTTCTGGTATGTCTAGGAAACTCATGGACAAGGATCTTAATTTAGAATCCCAAGAGTGCCAATTCCAAACTGAAAGGGCTAAATAAACTATCATTTTCACTGAAAGAAGAAGAGAGATGATGGAAGGAGGAGGAAGGAATAAATAAATAAGTTGTGGAGGGATTTAAAAGTCTCTAGAATCAAAGGCGAAAGAGCAATGACATACATATACAAAGTCGCCATGATAAAGTCTGTGACTTTATGTTCTATCCTAAAAATTAATTTTCGCAGCTCATGTTACAATGCCTAGTATAATTCCCTATTGACAAACATATGAAATGTCTCTGTCTTGTGATTAAAGAGATCAGTAATGGTTTACTTTACGCATAGATGAAGTAGCAGGATGCCTCAAAGATTATAGGTACTCATCTAAAGCCTTTGATTGTGCTTTCATCTTTGAAATGGAATACAGATGTCCCAGTCTTCCTTATATTGAAAGGCTTATATAAGTGGAAGCATGAAGCCAACACATATATAGATTAGCCTTGAATTTGTATACATGCTAAAAAATTAACTTGTGATTTGCAAATATTGGAACACTATAAAGTTTGTCAAGCCTGAAACAGATTTATTGTTGACTCTTTAGTATTCCTCGCCTTTCCCTGTGAGGTTACCCCCAGATAAAAACCCCTAGGAAATTCTAAACCCACCTAGTCTGTGTATATTCAACTTTCTGCTGTTGAAGCCGGTGGTATGTTATCTCTCTCCTATAATTATTATAAGCATTTTCCATGTCATTGTAGTTACTCCACACTGCCTTCAATTTTACATTCAAGCAAGATGATTCTTGTAATGCAAATCAGGAGCAAGAGGGGAGAGAGCCTTAATCAACTTGGTTTTGAAAATACAAGCAACTGGAAATGTCAGAAAGTTGTGATGGAGGAGAAAGTATGGTATGGTATGATGGTATGAAAGTAGAAAGATGACTTAAGCAATCCTCTGTCTATGGAACACTCAAGTTCCTGGGGGCAGTTTCTACTAGGATCAAAAGTAAAATGATACAGTGCAGAGGTACCTTTGTGAGTCAAAGAGTTGCAGTTTCATTTTGTTTTTGTTTTATGCTTAATGCCATATCATTTTAAACTGTCTTATGGACAGAGAAAGAACTTGTTTCTTTCTTTTCTTTGAGTTTGGGAGTGATGGGGGCAAAGTGGTTCAGTAAATGGAGAAAGTGGGGGAATACATTCCAGTGTAAGAAAGGTCAGATTGAGATGAAGAAACAAGAAATGGGCCCAAAAATCTCTCCGGGGGATGTATCAGGCCAAGGGATCTAGAGAACTTTTACTTCCCTGAGCCAGAATCATTTCTATCTGCATTCAGAATGCTTAATCTTCTTATCCACAGATAAGTATAACTTATCAAAAATCTTTTGTAGCGGATGGAGACTGTGGTGGTTTGAATAGTTTTGGTCCCCATAGATTCATGTGTTTGAATGCTGGGCCATCAAGAGTGGCACTATTAGGAAGTGTTGTCTTATTGGAGGAGGCACAGGCTTAGAGGAAGTGTGTCACTGCAGACGCAGGGCTTTGAGGTCTTAAGTGCTTAAGCTATGCTCGGTGTGAAACACATCCGGTCTCCTCCTTGCTGCCTCTGAATCAGATGTAGAACTCACTTCCTTCTTTAGCACCATGTCTACCTGTACGCTGCCATGCTTCCCATCACAAAGAAAATGGACTAAACCTCTGAAACTGTAAGCCAGCCCCAATTAAATGTTGTCCTTTATAAGCATTGGTCATGGTGTCAATTCACAGCAATGGAAATCTTACTAAGATAGATGCTATGACAGAAAACCTTAACTGGTTAAGATTCAAGAACAAGCTCCATTTGGTACATCTACAGCATATATATGTATAGCATCTATACATACATAACCACCACACTTAAGGCTCAGGGAACAACAGAGAAGAGGGGGTAGAAAGATTACAAGAGCCAAGGAGCCAGTATGCCTATTGGAAGACTGTATCTTCTGTATAGGCTTGGAAGCTGTATCTTTACAGCTTCTTTAGCTGCAACTTTACAGTCACCTAAACAAGACCTTCATGGTGACAGCACCATCTGATGTGCTAACCTGGATAGGGTATATCTCACAACACACACCCCTAGATGAAGAACAACGGGCAATTAATGGCTGTTTAGAGAGGGGAATTAGTCTTTCCAGGGGATGAGCTCTTTAATTGGTTTCCCAATATTAAATGGTCAGCCTGAAATACAAATGAGCAACATTAAATGGGTTCATAAGGTTGTTTATATATTTATGAGTGTATACATGTAACAGTAATAAGTAAAAGAAAAACTGGAGATAATACATTGAAGTAAAAAGAGGGCTTGGTGGTAAAGAAAACGGACCAGTGAGAGTGGGGAACAGAATATAGTAATAAAGGATTGAAAGTGATCAAAGTATAATGTATACATGTATAATGTATACATGTAGGAGTGTCACTGATTATTTTATGCATTAATAAATCCTAATAAAATGGGGATAAGAAACATCTGTAGTAGATAATGACAGATAAGTCCCTATGGGAGCCTGCCGTCCTTGGCAGCATGTGTTATTATAGTCTGGGAGAAGGAAATAATGAGGCATTGTTATGCATAAGGTAAAACAGTATGAGGAGAAGACAGCAGCTTTACAGTAGTCATGGGAAGACTGGAAGTGGTCATGAAACATTTCTGGCAGGAGTTACGAGTATGCAACACAGGGTAACAGCTGGGTAATGCTTCACTTTTTTTGCCAATCGTTGAATAGACTCTGAGTACATCTCCGTTGTCAGTACTTGGCATCACTCCAAGTGTTGCACAATGACAGACAGGAACAAAACTGACCATGCCTCAGGCCTCATGGTACATAGACCCCTGTGGAAGAGACAGACAATGAGCAAACAAGTACTGATTATGTCATATGGTGATGAGTGTCATGGCAAAACATGAGCGAGGGAGCAGGGAGAGTAGCAGCTGGAAGGAGGGCTTGGTGACATTTTATGGAGAGAGGCAGGGGAACCTCTCTAAGAAGATGACATTTGAGAAGAGATCTGAAGGAAGGGTGGGTGATCTATGCAGATGCCTATGAAAAGACTGCCCAGGCGTAGGGAACAAGAAGAAAGGATTTTAGCCTGAGTGAGTTTAGTGCTACTGGCAAGAACGAAGCTCCATGTGTCTGAAGAATCACTATGGTCTATTTGGTATATTCTGGCATAGAACCTAGTTTTCCACAGAGATGGTCATTAATTTCATCAGAAACCAAATACGACTGGAATTAATTTTTCCTGGGCTGGGGAGATGGTTCAGTGGTTAAAGCAGTTGCAGAACGAACCTGAGTTCAGACTCACAAGTGGGCATGGCAGCCTGCCTATATTCCAGACGCAGAAGAAAGAGACGGGGTTCCCAAAGCACAGTGCTGGGAAACTAACCAGATCACAAGCTCTGGGTTTGACTGGTTTTGCCTTAAAGAATGAGGTAGAAGAGTGATAGAGAATGATTCCCCATCTCAGGATTGGGCCTCTAAGTGCAGGTGAACACCACCCACACACGCTTGGACCCAGATGAGAGCAAAAATAAACATACATAAGTGGATACCACACGTGCACATTTAGAAAAATCGGAAAACGGAGAGAAAAAAAAAGAATTAGTTTTCCTAGGGTCTCATCAAGAAATGCATACAGAATGTGAGTCTTAACCTAGTGATGTCAGGATTTTCAGATTTTCCACAGGTCTGACTTTGAACCATCTGATTAATATCCTTGCAGACATTTTTTTCCTTCCTTTTCTTCTTCTTACCACTTCATTTTGTTGTCGTTGTTGCCTGTTTGTTGTATTATTTTGTTGTAACTGAGGGACAGAAGGAAAGACAACTGCAAAATTACAACACACAGGCTCACTTCCTTTTCCCTCGTCATTCTAGCTTCTGGCATCAGCCCCAGAAAGTTGAGTTTCCAGGCTGACACCAAAAGATGGTCTCAAAAAATGTCTTTATTTGTGCATGCGTAGGGACCTCGAGGGTAATATGCAAGACATATGCAAAGCTTTGGTTTCAGTCCAAGCACCTCAAAAATTATTTGTATCTGTAATTTCAACATGACCTCTCCTGTCATTCTCATTCTGCTGTCATATCCTTTGGAGTGGCCCAGATCCTTATATACTCACCTCTCATTATTAGAAGTTCTTGCTATCTACTCTTATAACTTAAAGAATGGCAGTCTCGTAGCCACAGCTCCTGTCTTTCCAATTCTCTTGCAGTGTCACATGTCCAATATGTGTTCTTTCCAAGCTGTTTGGTTGTTAGAGCCAAGCTATAGAGGAGGCAGCTGTCCTAGGATAATAGCAATTAGGCCTGGTCCAGGACAAGTGAAGGTGAGCATGTTTCTTTCTCTACGTAGATATTTGGTCTTTTCTTATGAAAATAATAGTGTGGTAAGGAGGGTAATACAAGCTATAACATTTAATACAACAATGTTGAAGAAACACGCATATTGTTACTGAACCTCGCCAAGACCTCTAATTGCTTCCTTCCTCTACTGTCTTCATTATCCCTGTTAAGGAAGAATTTGACTTCAGTCACTCTCCAGCCAACATTAGTGGTTCTCACTCTGTTCTTCTTCCATGTATCTCTGAGCACAACACACTTAAACTCAAAAATACTCATTATCAATGATGTTTTTGGGGCAGGATATATATTTAGTGAGTGAATGAATGAATGAATGAATGAATGGCAGATGCTACAATAAAATCAAGGTCTCTAGACTTGGTGGGACTCTCAAAGCCAGGAGCTTTAGTTCTTTTCACGTGATCCTAGCTTTCAAGCACTCTATTCTTCCAGCTCCCCATATATTTTTACCTCCCACCACCCATATATTTTTCCCTCATTCCTGTTGTCCATCTTTAATGACTCCTCACTATAAGCACTAAATTAAGCATGTTGTCAAATGCAAACAAACATCTCAAAGATAATTACGGCATTCTATACTTCATCCTCTCCTTATCTATTTCCTTTTTTGTGCATGGAAGGTCTCTAGAAGTATTGCCTTTATTTATAATCTACCCTTTCTCATCACTGACTCCACGATACAATTTGCACTCACAACACACCTTGGAAAAGTGTTTTCACCAATGTTATCTGTTACAAAAGAAACTTGGCATTTTGGCGGCAATTGATAGGCTGACCTCTAGCTATTTTTTTTCTTGAAAGCCTTCTTCCATTGAGCTAAAACACTAGTTTTATTGAAATGTGATTCACATAACATAAAGTTTACCCTTTTAAAGAGTATAACTCAGTGAGTTTTACCACATTGACTAAGTTATGCATCAGTCACCTCTATCTACCTATAAAATATTTTATCACACAGGAGAGAAACACTGTACTCATTAGCGTCATTCACTTTCCTTCCCTGAAAAATAGTATCTTCTTTGTGTCTCTGGATTTGCCTGTTCTGGGTAATTCATATAAATGAAATCTTATATTAATGTAGTTAGCATTATACTCAAAACTTAGCATGTTTTAAATATTCATGGATATTATGTGATATATAAAAACTTCATTTCTTTTATGTCTGAATAGTATACCATTGTGCCAGTATAGTATATATTGATAATCTATATATTGGTTCACTCGCATTTAAATTATTTTTAAATTTTTGAGCTTCTTGAGCAATACTACCATGAACATTTATGTATGAGATGTTGTATATATTTTCATTTCTCTTTGGATACTTATTACAAATGACATTGCTGAGTCAAGTGGCTTCTCTGTGTTTATTTCTTTGAAGACCTGCCAAACAACTTTCAAAAGTGACTACATAGCAATGTGTGGAGGTCCTTCTTTTTACAAACCTTGACAATATTTGGGGTTTACATATTATAATCATTCATGTGGGAATAAAGTAGCATCTCACTGAAGTTTCTATTTGCAGTTCTTACATCACTAATAATGTTAAGGATCTTGCAAGTATGTTTATTCATTTATGTACCTCCTTTGAGAAGTGGCTGATTTTTTTCTGGTTTTGAAATCATACATTATTGGCTTTCTTATATTTCTGGTGGAGGCTGCTTTTATCCATCTGTTTTACATATTGATGATTCCCAGTATTCTACTTTGAATAATATAGGTAGGTGGCTCCATTCACTCATAGTCACTCGTTAAAATTCAGAATGTAGTTAGTTACTCATGAATCTCTACCCCCAACTCAGTCTCTGTCTGTATATTCAGATTTGGCTATTGAACCATCTGGTATACATAGATAAACCTAAATTTCTTATTCTTCCTTGAAGCCCTTAACTAATATTCCTAAGTGGAATGATCTAACCAATTAACAGATCACCTCAAACCACATATGAGCTGGCTAGGTCTGTGTCAACTTGATACAAGATAGAGTCATTTGGGAAGAGGAAATCTCAATTGTGAAAATGCAACTACCAGATTGGCCTGTAGCCAAGCATGTTGTATGTTTTCTTGATTGATGTAGGAAGGCCCAGATCACTGTGAAATGTGCCACCCCTGGGCTGTTAGTCTTAGGTGCTATAAGAAAGGAACTTGAACAATCCTGAAATATCAAGCCAGTAAGCAACATTCCTCCATGGCCTCTGCATCGGTTTCTCATTCGAGGTTTCGTCCCTGACTTCCCTGGATGATGGAATAGAGGCTATAAGATGAAATAAGCCCTTTTCATCCCCTTGTTGCTTTTTGTGTGGTCTTTTATCACAGCAATTGAAATCCTAACTAAGACATTAGTTATCTTAGCTATCTTGTTTTTTTTTTAATTTTCTTCAGCCATACATCTACATCTAAAATGCCAAGTTCATCTGTTCAACATCTTAACTTTTTTCCCCAAATAGCTTACTCCATGTTTTTCTCATTCTCAGTGCCATGTTTCAGCCTTCTTTATTAGTTACCTGAACCTCTTCTAAATACCCCTAACCCTTTCCCAGTTAGCTTCCTAATACCCCTCCATACTCTGCTGCCACAATGAACAGAGACTGGCATGATAAAGGACCACTCTTCACAAATGTCTTCTGCATTTTTCACACAGCATCCACAAGCATGTTCTAAGTTAGATGACAGAAATGGCATCTACTGAGGTCCCTAAAAGCACTGTAAGGTTAACAATTTGCTTAGCTCTACAGTGTGTCTATCACAGAGGTCCCTCTATAATTATTCTCAGGCTTAAGTTTGACCTAGCAACACCCAGAGGTTTTGTGATTTGCTTTCAATACTATGAGTGGGCCTTGCTCCAGATCAATTAAATAAAGTCTTTGGGGAGATGAACAAGTTTTTGTGCTTTGATAAAGCACTTAAGGTGATTGTCCTATACAGACAGGATTGAAAAGAATTACTCTGATGTTCAGCTGCTCTCTAACATCTCAGGACCAAAGCCAAAATCATGGTAGCAAAGGCAGCTCCAGATTGAGTAGTTTTCTTGAGTTTGGACAAGGCCCTGTGGCTCTTTAGAAGAAGATGGTGACTGTTACTGAAGAAGTTCCTTGGCCAGCCACCATGACAGTGTGACTTATACAATTGTTATGTCTGAAAACCAGTCTGTAGCCAGGTTTCTGCCCTTCCAAAACCTCTCTAAGCTGCTTAAAACCTGTACTAAATCCTTTTCTGCTATAAGAAGCCAGACATTGTTCCTCTGTTTGCTACTGAGCCCTGACAAATATTCAAGTATGACCATATCACATTCTTTAGTTAAATAATTCACTCATTAAATAAAAAATGCCTTCATGTGATTTTTTTTCCACAGTCCTTTGTGATCTAATTTTATATAAAGCCTATTTTATGTATAGCATGTTAAGATGATGCATTGATATTGCATCAGGATAGACATGGAGATATACATCTGTAATCGTAAGACTCAGAAGGCTGAGGCAGGTGGGTCACACTGAGAAGGAGAGGTTGAACTAAATTTCAAGCCCATTTAACGAGAGAACTGAGTTGCTGCTTTACAATTCCAGCACCGTGAAGCCGAATCAGAAAGACTGTGAGTTCAAAGTCATCCTGGGCTACATAGCAAACTCAATGTCACCTTAGACTACAAAAAATAAAAATATGCGCATATGTCAGAAATCCATAACTTAGTTAAGAAATTACATGTGTAAGAATTGGTTGCAAAAATGTGAATTTATTGGGTAAAACTGTGTGTATGAGAATACATGTCACTATTTTTAAAGAAACTACCTTGAGAAAATCTCTAGATTCTATTTTTATTACAGTATTTTTATTATCTGTTACTCTCATTTCTCAATTTTTTTTCAAAGAACATATATCAAATCTATCCAAAGACAAACAAAGGAACCAACATCTAAAACACAATTTCACTTTAACATAAATAAGATGATATTTATAGTAGACAAACCCAACCAAATTGTCAGTCCTTCTTGAAGAACAATGACCTTGAAAAGAAGGGCTCTTTTGGGGGGCTTCAGCTCAGAAGCCCTTTCTTACTGGTCATTTCCTTTCATGCACGCCATCATGAGCCGTGCAGTGTCTTTTCTGATGGAAAAAGAGGTGACTGGAAATGTTATAAAGGCAGAGAGAAACTCAGTATCTTGAAAATTGCATCTATTTGCTGGTTTGCAGGATAAGAGTGAGAAAGAGCCCTCAACAAAAAACTGAGATCAAAGCAGGCCACAGGGAATTAGGAGACATTTTCAATATTCTCCGGTATCTCCTGCTTCCTTTGCTCCTCCCTCAGCAGCATGTGTTGTGCAGGAAGAGAAAGTCATTTGATATTGACTGAGACACATACAGATAAGAAATCATCAAAACATGTTCCCAGTACCTCGCATCACCAGGAGCTTCAGAGAGCAGATAGATGTCAGCATTATCTCAAGAGTATCTTACCCGCTTCCTTCAATAACTCCGCATGATGGCGATTTCTGCATCATTATTTTAGGTGGGGGAATTGAAGCTCCGGGAAATTAAATCCCTTGCTCAGATCAGCACAATTTATAAGTGGCAGGCCAGGTTTCACAGCCAGCTTTCTCTATAGATTGTCAAATGAAAATTTACAGAAACAGCTCAGCTTTCCTCCAGGTCTACAAATAAGAAAATGAATAAGAAGAGGAATAGCTGAGGGAGCACAGAAGCGAGCAGGCAAGTACCTTGAAAAGAAAACAGAACGTACTAATTCCCTTTTATCAAAGTAAATTTGATGAGAAACGCTCCTTTTAGAGAAGAATAGGAGGTTAACTCAAGGGATTGTGTGGGCACAGGCTCCACTATGCTGAGAGGAACCCAGAGTCCCTACCTCTGTGGTGCACTCCTGATCATTTTGCACACCAACTGGTCAAGGAGAACCAGAGTGTTCTCATCTTTTTAAAAATCTGATTCGCTTCCTATACTGCAGATTTTAACAACATCAAAAAAAAAAATGTGTCACAGGAAATTTCTTCTTTAAATAAATATTTATTTTGCCAAGTGTGCAGTCACTGGAAGAAAAGGGAAAGTCTTGCTTCCCATGCCCTTCCCACTCTCCCACCTCCATCTTCTCTGCACAGGTGACTCTTAACATTAATATCGATCCTGACAGTGAAAAGATCCATGCCAAGGACAGAATTTTCTCCTGTTTTCAACAATACTCTTTCAAAATGTTCATAAACATACACTGTACATCATGCTTATCGATACCCATTGTAGCAATATTGATAATGGTGAGGAAAAGCACTTGGTGCTGATCGATGGAAGTATTCTCAGATAAACTGCAACAGAGACACACCTCAAATCAAAACCTACAAAAGAAAATCAATCTAGCTAGGACATAACTGTCTTCCAACCTTTCCTCCTAAGAGAGTTCAGACCTGTCCAGGAGGGAAGTTAAGCTCAGAGTGGTAGGAAAAGGCACTTTACTTTTTGCCCCCAAGTGATGACTAATTAAGTGAAGCTCTTCAACCCCGATCATTTAAGGAAACTGCAGAAAGCGGAAGGAAATCACACCTGACGATGTTCAAAGTAAAAGACCTGCACGGACTGAAAGAGGCCAACACACTATAACCAAGCTAGTAAGGCGTGTGAGTTATTTTTGCTGCCACCTCTAACTGATTCCAGGCATCCAAAATGTTCATGCTCCCTCTGCCTTCCTGCTATCAGCTCAAAGACCGATATGAAATCAATCATTTACAGCTTACTGGGAATACCTTTCAGAGCCAAGGCAGACCCGGCTGAATTGCTCAAGAGTCTATTCCCAGAAGTTACAGGGGTAGAGAAACATATGCAGATAAAGAGTACTCCATATCGGGTACGGTAGAATTGTTTTTCCCCCATTTAAAACCTATTTTCATTTTAAGTGTGTGGTGTTCGGCTACAAAGGGCCAAATGTGTGTTTGTGGCCAAATGGTGTGAAGGATGACCTTTTAAATACTATCCAACAGAGAGAGGTAACCTAAATTCCAACATAATTGATATCCACACATCTTAGAAAGCATTGTTTCTACTTCAAATTGCTCGGGTGCTAAATTAGAAATTAAAAGTTTTTAAGCAGCACAGATTGCTTTTGAAGGAACACTTGCCTTGAGAGCAGGCATCTGTATATCCTTCCTGAAGGTGATAGGAGGCCACTGGGGTTATGAGCAAGAGTGACAAAAGAAAAGTGACACTTTCAGAAATCAATTTGTCACTGGTGTGGAGAACTGCCAAAAAGGACAGAGTTGAAGGCAAAAGTATGAGAAAGCAAGCTTCTGCTCTGCGTATGCCTCTAAATAATGTCTCCCACATCTAACACCACTTAACTCGTTACAGTAACAATATGATACTGGTATTTGATATTCATGTGACAAGTCAGAGGCCTCATTGAGACACCACGGTTTTCACAGAATCACATGACTGTTAACCAACTCTGCCCATCTGAGAGAAGGAAGTAGAGTATTAACTTGTGAGACTTTGGACATGTAAGAGACCAAAGATCATCTACTGTGATGATGAAGCTCTCTAGGAAGTGCTTCCAACTCCTTTCAACACAAAAACTATCTGGCCCGATAAGTCCAGGACTCCAGGCTAGAATGTGTCTGATGACAAGACAAGTTAGGAAAACACTGCTGCAGTCCAGGTGATTACTGAGTCATCTGGCCACAAAAGAAATTGACTTCAGTGAATGACTGCTTTCAATTAGACCTTTTAAATTTGAGGCAATGACAAAACACCTGGGAGAAAATCAACAGCTAATTTAACTAAGGCTGGAGACATAGCTCATAACTTAGTAAAGTGCTTGCAAGCATGACAACAGGATTTTGGTTCTCCAGAACCGAAGTTAGAAACAGTAACAAGCCAGGCACAGGAGCACACACCTTCAATCCCAGCACTCAGGGAGGCAGAGGCAGGTGGGTCTCCGTGAGTTTTAAGCCAGCCTGGTCTACAAAGTGAGTCTAAGATAGGTACACAGAGAAACCCTATCTCAAAAAAAAAAAGTAGTAACAACAAGAACAACAAAAACCAAACCAACCAAACAAAAAGTTAGTAATTGCATTGCTTGGAAGGTGAAAGTACATGAAAAACCGAAACTCCTGTGGCTATCCACCCTTGCCTACTGCCTGGGTTCTAAGCTGGAGAGACCCTGTCATGGAAAAGAAATGTATATATTATCACATAAGGAGTGATAGCAGAGGCTGTCCTCTAACCTGCACATGAACGCACACTTGTACATTCATGGACATCCATAAACACTTGTATACCCCATACACAAAACAATAATAATAACAACAATAATAAAGAGATTATGTTAGAACTGAGAATAAATTTCAGAATAAAAAGACTTAATTGTGGCATTTTCTGCATGGATATGATAGAGTCTGAGAACTCTTCCCAGAAGGAAAGCCATAGAGACTGAGAGCAAAGAGGAAACACGTACCCAGGGAATTATAATAGCAAGAAAAGAAGGTTGTAAATGAGACTGAGCAGTATTTAAACTGATTAACAACTAGGAGGATTCAGTGCCACAGAAAACAAAACAAAACAAAAATGGAGCCTGATCCCATAATCTTTAATAGTAAAAAATTCTGCCTTTGGGGTCCTTGGGCCACCACCAGATGAGAAAACACGATGACCTAACTCTGAAAGAACTGATGGCAAAGCCAGTAAAGGCCACCACACAAGTCTCTGCGCAACTGATGGAGGCAGATTGTACTTGTAGGAAGAAGATATGTTACAGGTAACAACTGCAAAAGTCTTGTCTTACAGGGGCCTGTCCAGCGTCATTGACTGGGCTCCATCTCCAGAATGATACATCGGATATATGTGGCTGTCTTGAAACAGAAGACTGTGAGTTCTTTATGACTCACAGGTAAGCCAGGTAGGTAGTCTTTGCCTCATGATGAAGCTGGGCTAGCTTTTTTAGGACACGAAGAACATACATGCCGTGTTACCTAGTCTTATCCTTTGTATATGGTCAGCTGGAATGAGGAAAGATCTAAAATTCAGGTTTGCTTTTGTGTATTTTGATGATGGCATTGGGAACAGCTGGGCCTTTGGTTCCAAGGTCACGAACTAGCCCACAGCCTATCTGAGATCCTCCTGCAAAAGTGTGGGTTATTGATTTTTCACTTCCTAGATTGAAAGAACTGACTGTGCTCAGGATTAAGGTTCATATATGTCTAGGTGTCCTAATCATCTGGCTACGCCAAGTTAATTCTGATTTCTTTCCAGGCTGCATTTGGACTCAAGTAAGTGTTCTTCAGAAGTTAGAGCAAAAAGAACAAAGCAAGCCAAACTTAAGGGTAAGACTAAGGTTCAAATAACCCAGAGATCCATTTATACCATGAACCACTTCCATCTCAATTTTAGTGAACTGCCTCCACTCCTATCTCCTGGAGACAAAACAGGCGTACCACTCAGAAACTATCATCTTCCACTGCCTGCATTCCAACCTTTATCAAAGAGGGGCTCCCTTTTTCTACTGTGCATTAATCTCCCTGCACACACATTCTATTTCAGCCCTCTTTTCTATCTAGGACCCTTCCTTTTCTTCTAAACTACAGTTTTTACCTTCTGTCTTTCATATATCTTCATCTCTTGCCTCTCAAAAGGATCCTTTTCATCTTTAGTAACACCAAGAGCTCTCCTTCAATTTTAGAAGCTTTCCAGGACTGCATTTCTCTGAGTTCATCATACACCCCTCAGCTTCACTTCAAAGCTATATTTTTCAGTAAAAAGGTCCAGCCTTATCATGTCTATTTTGCCATCAGCTTCTCTAACCCTCTCCAATATGCCCTCCACCCACCAAACTCCTAAAGTGCTTCTCAGTTCTCATTGTGATCACCCATCACAGGCCAGAGTCAATTGGCATTTGCAGTTCTCACCTTATTGAACTATTAAGAATTACTTTTGGGGGTGATCATAGCTTCACTTCAGAAACTCTTTCCCAGACTTCAGTAACAAAGTCTACATCATCCTATGTTCTCTATAGAGTTTGTTTCTCCTGAATCTTCCTCCCTGATCCAGCCTGCCTTACTTACATACTATGTGGATAATTTTAACATCACTTCCTAGCCATTTTCTCTGTTTATTTTTCAAGTTATTATTTCCATATATATATATATATATTCTAAATATCTACATAATAATGAATTACAATGTGTATATCCATTCTAATCCTCTCATAGACTACAAACTCGACTTCCTCCTTTAACATCTTCATTAGTATAAAAGCTCTTTAACAAAAAACATTATAATTAACAATATCTAACATTTAATATTATTCTGCATTTAAGAGTAGTAGAGGCAATGACATTAACATGGAAGCCAAAAAAGAAAAAAAAAAAAAAAAACTCTTTAACTTCATAATGCCCAAAAATGAACTCAGGTTCTCACCTCAACCTTTGCTCTTCCCATCTGACCCCTCTTTTCAGGAACATAATTTTGTAAATTTCAGAAATGTGTCAGTAATCTTTTATACATCCATTTCTAATCTATCTACAATCTTTGAAACTTTTAACTCCTGAATATCCAAGGCCTTCTTTGACTTGTCTTCATCCCTGAAACTCTCACACAAGGCATCCCTCTGTTTCAATGCTTAGCTCCTAACTGGTTTTCTCATATTTATTCTTGACTCCCTCCAGTTGACCTCGTTGCAGGTCACATGATATTCCAAACCTGCCCATATCATCCTCAGTTTTAAGTCTTTCAGGTTCCCCAGAACTAACTACGATGATCCTACAGGGCCTTCACAACCTCAGGCTTGCCAGCCTCTCCATTCTCTTTAAGATATAAACATTTTCTCTTGGATTTTTCAACATAAAGTTCACAGACTGCTCTGATGTTCCTCTCTCTATGTCTGTCTGTCTCTCTCTTTGCATTCATACACTTCTATTAGTTCACTCAAACACTTAAAATACACATGAAAAAAAAATTCCTTCTGATATTCATACCCTGTCGTGATGGTCTTTCCAATCTCCAGAACTGTAAAAACTGAATCTTTTTTCTTTACCTATTAGCCAGTCTCTAGTATTCTAACATTACAAACAGAGTGTAATTAATGCTTATTAAAGATTCAATAGCCCATTCTCTCCCACACTACTGCAATCTCTCTGAAGAGGTATTCCTTATATAAAACAAGTTTGCCTCCACCATAACCTCAAATATTCACTTAAGTTTTCCTATTAAATTAAACAAAAGGTCATAAACAGGATTCAGCTTAAAGTTAAATAATAATAATAATAACAATAATAAACTTTAAAGATCAAGCTAGAATCAAACTAGTAAATAGATAGCCTCAGGGTTTTTTTTATTCAAATTTACTGTCCTGGATGTAAGAGGTGCATCAAGCAGACTTAAAAGACCAACTGAGACAGAGTTATGACTGCTCTAGAAAGCAAGGAAGAACATGCATATATTTTTTAATGTATTACTTTGATTCATGAGGATGTATTGTCCATGTGAAGTTCAAAGGACAATGTGTGGAGCTGGTTCTCTCCATCTACCAGGTGGGCTGATCCCAGGGAGTGAACTTAATGTCATCATGTTTGGCAGCTTTACCAACTGTGTCATCTCAACAGCCCTGTAAAAATACTTTATAAAGTAAAACAGCTATAGATTGATGGGTATATTGGGCGTAAGCTCATATAATGTGGCCTCAGACTGAGAAGGGGAGAAGTCTTTGACCACAGCTCTAACCCTAGTACCCAGAATTGTGCCTAGCACATAAGTGACTTCATTAGTGGCTTGTTAGTGAATAAGTGGTCCACCCTCTCATTTCCTTAGCAGTGGAATTCCCTGACTATATTTGTTGAATGATTAAACTCTTCTCTTTGAAGAGGCAGGCTGCCCTTAGAGGGATTAAAATCAAAGCTTCTAAAAAAATAAAATAGTCTCATATATGAAATGGATTCTAAAATGAAAGTGGTAGGCTACTCAAAAAAAAAAAAAACTTGCAGATAATTCCAAGTCCAACTTCTTTAGTTAGTTGCTACTACTTTTTGAAAATCGGCTAGAATGTTATGTCCTCCAGAAAGCCCTTCTGATTCCCATTGTTTAGCAGTCAATACACCCACAAAGTATTCCCAAAAGAGTGTAGCACACTGATAGGGGAGGTTGTAATAAAAAAATTTTTAAGTTTAGTGCAGTGGGAATATTTCTTTTATAACACTGTTCCTATTTAAAAAAAATCCACTGATCTTCCTCACTTAGCCTCTAAGTTCATTTAGGAAAATAACATTGTCTTATTCTTCTAATAATTCTTAATTCCTAGTATAGTATCTGGCACCTAGTAGATGCTAAATATGTTTCTGTTAAAGTGAACTGAATTCTTGAAGACTTTCATAGATGCTATCAGTTTTATAACCTGATTCACTCATGCATTAGCTTTCAGCTAGTTTTTTTCAACTAATCCCTGTTCATACCTGGGAGGAATGATAAGGTATCATTTCATAAAGCTCTTTCTGGACTACTTTCAAGCTACTGAATGTCATTTTGAAAGAATTCTAATCAATAACAGTTTGAATTAGATATCAGAGAACCCAATGCATACATAAGTGCTTGCAGTATTTATATAAAGCTAAACTCAACAGCTCTTCCACTCCTTTTCCTTCATTTAGCATGACATTTTAGCTGATATTCCTGAACTGCTCGGTAAAGCAATGTATTTATATTAGAGCCTCTTTGCCTCTGTGGCATTCTACCAACAGGTGTTCATGATTCTTAATTTTATTTGTATTTTTTTTTTCTTTGCTTGCTTCATTATCAAAAGAAAAGAATGACTGGTTTCATTTAAAGAAATGAGCCTCACCTGATTGCATGCAAAAGTCAAATACAGGGCGGAGGAGATGCCTCAGCCCTCAAAGTCGCTTGCCTCCAATTAGCTCAATCCACGCATGACGGAAGGAGAAAACTACCCAAGTTGCCCTCTGCTCTCTACACATGCGCTGTGGCACGAGCACACGCACACGCACCGCACACACACATACACACACACACACACACAAACACAAATAAATGTGATTTTTAAAAGTTAATTCTAAAGCAGGGCTCAATTATTCCCTTGGCATTGTATACTATGTGAGTCTCTTTGTGTGTTTCTTTTCCCTCCACTTTCACTTTCCTCTGGAAGTTTGGGGTTAAAGAGAAGGCATCATTACATTCACAAGGGCCAGGATATGGAGCACAGATGACATGCCTTACCCTAAGAAAATAGAGTTCATGTGACTTCAAAAGGGGTATGCCGGCATGAGTCCATGAACTCCATATACCTCTCTTGAGTAAGTGTGAACTTTTGTTTTTCACCAGCAATCTGCCATATAGCTTTAAAGCACAGTTCACAGAAACATTTTCTTTAAAAAGTAATTGTGAACAAAAGAAGCGAATGTTTAAGTAAATTCTCTTTAAAATGATAAATACAGAAGAGTGTAGTGCAATGTATTCAGGTTTATTGTCAGAAAAGGAAGCAAGGGTTAAGGGGGGATCATTTTTCTATGTTCTTAACAGTTGTTACATTTCCCCAAACTATTCACGATTCTCAACATTGTGCAGCATTTTGCTCACACTCTAATCTTGCTCCCTGGTGTTACGTGTTTTCTCTTTCTCAAGAATGGTGCTCAGTACTCTGGTTTCTCTTCATATCGTCTAAATCTTTCGCCCTTTACTAAAGAATGGTGCTCGATGCTGTACACACACATGCACACACAGGAGAGACAGAGAGAGAGAGATTATATGCATTCGCATCTCAACATATCGTTCTAAAAAGACTTAAAAAAATAACATTGTATTTTCCTGACTGATTTCAATTGTATTCATTTCATCATCTCCAGTCATTTCCCATTTCCCAAATATCTTGTGTCAACACCTCTGCTTTGGGTTAACAACCTGAGGATTACTGCTCTGCAGCAGCCCCTGCTGGCCAGAGACACTCTCTGATGTGCCTGGCTTGTCTCAGTTGGGCTTGTCAAGGCTGGCGCTTATTCCTCAGGGTTTAGCCACAAGTGGCCATAGTCTAGCCAGGAGTGATTTAATAGTCAGCAGATCCTGGACCAGGGCTGCCTGCCATCTGCACGGTAGCAGCCTCACATTGTTACCAGGATGGAAGGGGAATGCCAGATGAATGCAGAAGTTTAACGCAACTTTTTATTTGTTTCTAGAATACAATTTAAAAAAAAAAAAAAGTATTTGAAGCTGTGACTAAAATGATAAAAGGAAATCAATGCAGAAAAACAGACCACCTGAAAATCTTCAGCTGAAGCACAAGTTGTGACATGATGTCAAAAAGGCATTCTTTTCAGAGAGAAGGCATATTAAATTATGCTCACACTGACTGCTCTTCCAAGGACTGTTGATAGATGCTCAGAAGAGGAAAATCTCCCTTTCTGCTTGACCTTAAAAGCTGTCTTTCCCCAGGCCTTAGATGTTCAAATGTGAACATAAAGCATTTTTTCATTGATCCCATAAAAGTATTTTCAACCTGTTCACTTTAGCTTTTGCTTATCATCTGCCCATGCATACAGAAGAGGCACGGACGCATATATAGATGGAGGTGTGGGTATATTAATTCTGAGCTGGAGAATAAATACATTCATCATTCAGGATGACAGAAACAGAGTGGAATATACTCAGGTGATTACAATTTGTTTTGCCATGTACTCATGAAAACTCCTGGCAATGGAAAGAAAACGGAGCAGGCAGGTTATGGTAATAGAATATAGCTGCTTTTCTCACATTCATCATTATACTTAAGCCAATCTTCCTAAAGAGTGTGAAATGCATACATTTGTAATAAATACACTATTCCCCTGAGACTGAGTTGAATTAAAAAAGAAACAAGACTGGATAACTAATCTACATGAACTTGAATTATGTAGTGGAAAAACAGGAAGTAGATTGGGAAGAATATAAGAACAATAGGAGACAGGAAACAGGACACAGAAGACGCTGGTTTTGTAGTGTGTGCCTATTTTGGAACAAGGAAATTTATCCTTAAGAGGAAGGGTGAATAAGCATAAAACAATGGAAGAAACAGTATATTTTTGTACATAATCTCAACAGGAAAAGCATCCTTCAGTAATATGACCTCAAGAGATCCTCCTAATTCACATTAGATGAGTGTTGTTATTTTACTTCACATTAAATATGTAAAATCAGGTTCGTTAGTTCTTAAGAGATTATCAACCAAGCAGGGAGTCTCTTCTTGCTTAACAAATTCACATAATAGGCAAGCCTGAGTACCAGTGACCACCAAGGCATGGATGATGAGACAGTATACAAAATCAAATCTCTACAGTCCCTCTTTGTTTTCACCATATGAAAATAAATTTTACCTGAAGATCCATGTAATTTCACAATTCAAACTGATAAAATTGAGTGTTCTTTCAGGTAAAGTGAACAAGCTGAGTTTTGTAAAGAAAAGGAAAAAAAAAGGCCAAAGAATCTAACATAAAACACTGTGTGTTCCCCCAATGCACAAAATAAACTTCCAAGTAGTGACAAAAGGCTTTGACTTATGGCAAACCTTCACGAGAAGTGTCAGTGTACAGCTGAGAAGCTGTCAAGTCATCTGACCTTCCTATGTGCTCAAAAAAAAATACTACTTCAAAATATCACTTCCATAAAAGCATGCAAAAACTTCACCCAAGTGATAGCATTTCAGCAAGAGGAATGCCCTAGAATTTATTCACTCTTAATGAATTAACAATAGAAGGAGTACATTGATATGCTTTTGTGTTGTTAAAAAAAAAAAAAAAAAAAAGTAAGGTCTCATTATGCCAATGGGTACATGCTCCTTTGACAATCTCCTTGGCAGCGATTTAAAAATCTGAATCTTGGGGGCAGGAGAAAATGTCAGGAGAGCCCAGCTTATTAAATTTTGTAAATCATAAGGCTTGTCTGCAAATTCAGAGCACTGCTGCTGATTTAGTTGTTTGGCCTAGAAACTCTGCTGTGGGGACCATTAAACAGGTCTAGAGTTTAAGTTGCACAGTAAATTATACTCCAAAGAAACAGAGGCTCCACGTCCTGTTTCAGTCTATACTGCAGAAGTCCATTGAGACAGGGTCAAGTTTTCATAGTGATCCTCCAGTGTAGCTCCTCTTGATAGAACTGAGT
Organism: Psammomys obesus; assembly: GCF_907164565.1. Taxonomy (NCBI): domain Eukaryota; kingdom Metazoa; phylum Chordata; class Mammalia; order Rodentia; family Muridae; genus Psammomys; species Psammomys obesus. Next base: position 23,188,528 of record NW_026591086.1, read on the forward strand.
GCACCTGCGGTTACTGTCGAGTTCTGTGAGTTTTAATATCAAACGTGAAGAACTAAATTAAATTAGGCTTTTTTTTTCTATTTGAACAATCTTCACAGCTTGAATGGATAGAACCAATACTCTTTTTAGGTGATTCCAGCTTGTACGGTCGCTTTCAACAAGTAGCTATCATTAGAAATAGCAAAGACAATGTGCCTGGGAGGTTAAAAATAGAGAGTTGTCGTTTCTAATTTTTCCCTTAAAAGGAATAACGAATTGTCTATAGTTACTATGACTAAAACACCCTGTTTGAGTCCACAAAAAAATAAGGTCGTAAAGAAAGCAAAGTCATATGTCAGAGAAACCTGTTGAAATTAATTACTCTTTGTAGTAATTCTGTCATGAAAGTTTCTAACGCTTCGTTTCTGCTGAAATGTAAACTGATAACGGGTAATTAAGCTCTTATTCAGTTATTTAAAGTTAGAATAATTCTTAACTACATTTCCCTTAGCAACTAAAGTTTTGAAAGTTTCTAATATTCAACATTTAGTCAACCATTTCTTTAAAACTAGCTATGTATTTTAAACACTTAAAGGGAAATGGTTTAAATTTTGTAATATGTTTATCTTGCTTATATTTTTGAAATTATCCTATTCTTTAACTGTTAAATAGTTTAAACATAAAACTCACTGAAAACAACAATTGCCCCCGAGGTTATGTTTTTAAATCATCATAAGAAGAAAAATCATCTCATTCAAGATCACTTAGTATGGAGCCCTCATCACAGCAGACATTTAATAAATGATAGTCCATGTTAAGCAGAATGCAGCCTATTCTGTAGACTTCATAAGCATGAAATCCTCACATAACTTTCATGGCAAATTAGTCTCAAACAATTACTATTGGCAATTCAAATTTATGAAACAATTTTAAAGGCAAAAGAAAATTAATGTCAATCATTTATTGAACCCTCCCTACTGCCATTAGAGAGACTTAATACACAGTACCCTCGCAATATAAGGTTCTTATATTAACAATGTGAGTTAATGATTCTCAATACCCAGCACCCTAACAGTGTGATAGAAGCCAAAAAACGTTCCTTAAATTCATTTTTTTTAATTCCCACTTGCATTTTTTTATGTTAAGATACAAGAATCAAGTCTGGGAGATATGATTAAAATGTGGTTTGATACCAATAGAAGAAGGAAAGGACAGAAATCAATACTGTGAGAGCTAATAAAGACAAATGTTCTGTGATTCACCAGGGAAGAAATAATGGATGAAAAATTGAATATGATTCAGCGGTGTAACACTGTCACCAAAAGGCAAATGCTATATCGGATTGCATTAATAGATGTATCATGTAAAACAAGAAAAGTGATTTTTCAAAAGCAGCACTTCCCAGCACCATTGGCCCCAATTTGAAAGCTCTTACATTTTGAGGCCCAACCATATACAGTTCATGAAAGGAAAAGTTTTTAAACACAAAGATAAATAAACAAATAAAATAAATGTTAGACTGTTAGAAAAAGAAAACCCTATTAAGCACAAAATTGTCTTCAAGTCTGACTTTCAGAGATAATGGGAACTGAATCTATATTCAGTCCAAGAAAAGTTTACTAAGAGAGGGCGTAATTACTACAGCATGAGATGCATAAAGGGAACAAGGTTTAAAAAAAATGGCTAAGATACATCCACTTTAAAAATGAATGGTGGAGTAGGCGAAAAAAGAAAAAGAAAAGAGCACCGAAAATCTTATGGGAGAAGGGGGTTCGGGAGATAGAAGGATCCAGAGGGGACAGGAGCTCGACAAGAAGACCAACAAAGCCAAAAATTTTGGGCCCAGGGGGTCCTGCAGAGCCTGATGCATCAACCAAGGATCATGCATCAGTTTGTGTTTCTGAGTGAGGACTGATCATCTTACCCAGGGTCCTCCTTCTTGCAAATTTTAGTATGTTTATCCTATATTATATGTCCAGTATCCACTTATATGTGAGTATATACCATGTGTGTCTTTCTGCTTCTGGGATACCTCACTCAGGATGATATTTTCTAGTTCTCACCATTTGCAAATTTGCATGATTTCCTTGCTTTTAATTGCTGAGTAGTATTCCATTGTGTAAATGTACCAAAATTTCTGTATCCATTCCTCAGTTGAGGGCCATCTAGGTTGTGTCCAGATTCTAACTATTATGAATAAAGCTGCTACAAACATGGTTGAGCAAATGTCCTTACTGTATACTTGAGCATATTTTGGGTATATGCCTAGGAGTGGTATAGCTGGATCTTGAGGAAGCACTATTCCTAATTTTCTAAGAAAGTGCAGATTGATTTCCAGAGTAGTTGTACAACTTTACATTCCCGCCAGCAATGGAGGAGGGTTTCCCCTTTCTCCACATCCTCCCCAGCATATGTTGTCACTTGAGTTTTTTGATCTTAGCCATTCTGATGGGTATAAAATGAAATCTCAGGGTCATTTTGATTTGCATTTTCCTGATGATTAAGAACTTTGAGCATTTCTTTAAGTTTTTCTATGCCATTTGATATTCCTTTGTTGATAATTCTCTGTTTAGCTCTGTACCCCATTTTTTAAATTGGATTACTTGATTTGTTGCTGTTTAACTTCTGGAATTCTTTGTATATACTGGATATTAGCTCTCTGTCAGATATAGGGTTGGTAAAAATCCTTTTCCCAGTCTGTGTGCTGTCATTTTGATCTGATGACAGTGTCCTTTGCTTTACAGAAGCTTTTCAGTTTCATGAGGTACCATTTATTGATTGTTGATATTAGAGCCTGTGCTATTGGTTTTCTGTTCAGGAAGATGTCTCCTGTGCCAATGAGTTCCAGGCTCTTCCTCACTTCTTCTAACAGATTTAGTATGTCTGGTTTTATGTTGAGGTCTTTGATCCACTTGGACTTTAGTTTTGTGCAGGGTGATAAATATGGATATATTTGCATTTTTCTACATGTAGACATCTAGTTAGATCAGCACCATTTGTTAAAGATACTGTCTTTTTTCCATTGTATACTTTTGGCATCTTTGTCAAAAATCAAGTATCCGTAGGTGTGTGGGTTTATTTTTGGGTCTCCTATTTGATTCCATTGATCCCACATTCTGTTTCTATGCCAGTCCCATGCAGTTTTTATTACTATTGCTCTGTAGTACAACTTGAGATGGATGGAGGTACCTCCAGACAATCTTTTGTTACACAGGATTGTTTTAGCAATTCTGGGTTTTTGTTTTGTTTTTTTGTTTTGTTTTGTTTTGTTTTGTTTTGTTTTTCCATATGAAGCTGAGAACTGTTCTTTCAAGTTCTGTAAAGAACTGTGTCAGCCTCTCCCTGATGGGGGAGTAGCCTTACCAAGCCACAGAAGAAGACAATGCAGCCAGTACTGATGAGACCTTATAGTCTAGGGTCAGATGGAAGGGGAGAAGGACCTCCCCTATCAGTGGACTTGGAGAGGGGCATGGGAAGAGATGAAGGAGGGAGGGTGGGATTGAGAGGGAATGATGGGGTGGGCTACAGCTGGAATACAAAGTGAATAAACTGTAATTCATGTAAAAATTAAAATAAAAAAGAATTGTGTTGGTATTTTGATGGGAATTGCTTTGACTCTGTAGATGCTTTTGGCAGAATAGCCATTTTTACTATATTAATTCTACGGACCCATGAGCATGGGAGATCTTTACATTTTCTGATATAAAAGGAAAGAAAAATCTCTCATACACAGCCAGGCAATGATTCGATGGAGTCTTTGGGTTCTTGTCACAGGATATACTCAAAATAACTAGGATAGTCAGCACTTTCAAAAGTGTTTAGGATTAAGGAGTATATAATGAGGGATGTCTTCAAACATTTGTCTTTATTTCTTTGTCCATATTACATGATCTTATAGTACAAAAAAAAAAAAAAAAAAAACAGTGTCTGGGGAAGAACAGTCCAAAGTAACAAAGCACATGGCCCACTTATCCCCCACATTTCCATAAAAGAACTCCTTAGACTGAAAACAGAGAGGACAACACTAACTACTTTTGTTGAGAACCTAGAATATACTAAGCCATGTTCTATATTCTTTGGAATTAAAACTCCAGTTAGCCTTGATGAGACCTGATAAGCTAGGGTCAGAGAGAAAGGAAGTCCTCCTCTATCAGGGGACTAAGGAAAGGGCATAGGGGAGAAGAGGGATGGTGGGTAGGACTGGGAGGAGATGAGGGAGGGGGCTACAGCTGGGATACAAAGGGAATAAACTGTAATATATATATATATATATAAAATTAGATTTAAAAAAACTCCAGTTAGTACTCAGTCTTATCATCCTAATTTAGAAATATAAAACTCAAGAAGAGGAAGATCCACTTATTTTTACCCATAAGGTTTCAGACTCCAGATCAAGACCATAAATTCCTGTAGGCTAGCCACACAGCCCAGGAAGCTAAACTGTCCCTCAGTTACCTGTGAGCACACTTCAAAGCCAGAAAGGAGCTAGGGTCCCCAGCTAGAATGACACTTTATATGCCAGTAGATGATAGTCAGTGACCAACGGAAAAACTTAGAATAAATATAGGATAAATTTTATGGTCTGTGAATGACATTAACATTCATATATACACCAAGAAACATTTTCTCTTCAGACTTCCTAAAATTTTAAGTAGTTTTGATTTTTGCCCTTCTGAGATAATTTTAGAAAACTTTTTCTAAGTGCGGAGTATTAAATTAAGTCCTACAAACTCTGAGAGTCTATGATTTACATAACTCACAACACTGCTTTGGAAACATCACACCAGGGGGCTTAGAAGTGAGTTTGCAGTTTCTGTCTAATATAGATTAATTTAATATTTAATTTCTGACTAATGTAGATTAATCTCATTAATAGGGGCAGCTAACTGCAAACATCATATCGTCCAGTTTTGCATCTCTCATGTCTCGTGGAAAGAGCGGGCAATTGGAAGTGGGAATCGAAAAGCAAACCAGAATGTGGTCTCAATTATGACAATTACCTAAATTGTCTCACTTACAGTATAAACGTAAGCGATTCAGAAACCGTATTCAAAGATGCATTCATAACATAAGAATATCTAGCTGCAAAACGCACTGTGCATTCATATTGCCTCATAAAAATTCAATGATTTTAACTAAGTTGCTCTGGCCCTCAGAGCTTCCAGATACTTCCATGTGCCTTGATATTCTCTTTCACTTATTTTTCTCCATTATCTGAACTGGATTCATTGAAATCATAGCTCATTTATTTCATAATAATAGGAATAGATGACAAAAGTGTTGTCTTAAAGTAGAGGGAGCGTTTTCATCTCCATCACTACAAGCACATTCCAACCAGCAATGGAGAAGTGTTCCCCTTTGTCCACATCCTCTCCAGCCTGTGTTGTCACTTGAATTTTTGATCTTAGCCATTCTGATGGGTGTAAGGTGAAACCTCAGGGTTGTTTTGATTTGTATCTCCCTGATCCTGTCCATCATTTTAAAGATGTTAAACCATACTCAACCATATTAAGCTATGTTTAACATGAAGAATCCAGACATCAAACCAAAGTGTCATTTTCCTTCTTTCTTTCTTTCTTTCTTTCTTTCTTTCTTTCTTCCTTCCTTCCTTCCTTTCTTTTTTTTAATTTTATTTTTTTATCAGTTACATTTTATTAACTCTGTATCCCAGTCGTGTCCTGCTCCCTCATTCCCTCCCAATCCCATCCTCTCTCCCTCATCTCCACCATGCCCCTTTCCAAGTCCACTGATGGGGGGGGACCTCCTCCCCATTCATCCAATCCTGTTTTATCAGGTATCTTCAGGACTGGCTGCAAAGCCCTCCTCTGTGGCTAACAGGACTGCTCCTCCCTTGGGGGGTGGGGAGGTCAAAGAGCCAGTCATTGAGTTCTTGTTAGAAATAGTCCTTGTTCCCCTCACTATGGGAAACCAATTGGTTACTGAGCTACCACAGGCTACATCTGAGCAGAGGTTCTAGGTCATATCCATACATGGTCCTTGGTTGTCTTTTGTTCTTTCTTAATTTATTCATTTTATATCCCAGTTGAAGGCCCCTCCCTCACCTTCTTCCCTGTTCCACTCTCCTTCTGTCCCTCTCCCCATCCCATCTCTCTCCCCTAGGTCACCGAAAGAGGGAGCTCTACTCTCCTACTACAAGACCTATCAAGTTTCATCAGGACTGGCTGCATCCTCTTTCTCCGTGGGCTGGCAAGGTCACCCCATAGAAGAGAAGTGATCAAAGAAAAGGCAAATGAGTTCATGTCAAAGACAGCTCCTGAAAAGTGTCATTCTTTAGAAACTTGTCCACCTTCGTTTTTGAGATAGGGTCCTCTCACAGGCCTGGAGTGAGCCAAATGGGCTAGGCTGGCCAGTTAGCAAGCTCCATGGGCTTGTCTGTTTCTGCCTCTTTGACACTGGCATTACAAGTGTGTACCCCACACCTGAGGTGGTACTGGGGATTAAAAGAAACCCTTTTACCCCAAAGTTGTGTTTTGTTAAATGGATTTTATCACATCAGCAAAAATCAAACTATGACCATGGGCATGGCAACTGACCTGTAATTCCAGCCTGGAAAGGCAGAAACTGGGAATCCCCAGAGCAAGGTAGCCAACAAAAGCAGTTGTATTGATGAGCTCTGGGTTTGAAAGAACCTGCCTCCAAAACAGTAAGATGGGGGACGATACAGGGAAGATGATTGACATCAAATTTGGACATCAAGATGTTCTGGCACACATGCACAAACATGCATATGCACACACACACACGCTCTCACACACACAGAGTACTGAGTTACAAAGGTGCTGTATGCACTTTTGTAACTGGGGATTGCTGGCTGGCACTACAGCTCCAGGGCTCGTGAGAGACGCTGCCTGTCAGAAAGAGCAGCTACATTTACACCTGAAATTTCCAGAATGGTTTAATTCACTGAGTGAATTCTCACGCCCCTCTGAATGGTTAACACACAAGGATGGATCACAGAAAAAGAAAAACCTAAAAGACAAACTGATTATTTAACTCAAAAGTTCACAACATGGGGCTTTCATGCAATCTAATATGCCCTCTAACAAGGCACAATCTTATTTCTCGCTTCCTGTCCAGCATATCTGACTGCATCTTCAAACATTTCATTAAAATGGTTCCTAACAGACAAATTTAAATATAAATGTTTATTGATATTTTATTCAGGTAAAGATATCCTCTAGGATTTCAAGGATTCATTTCTACATTAAATTGGGAAAATATTGGAATGCCTCAAAACAGATATCCATAAATTATTCCACAATGAAACTTTTAGTGTATTTCTTTCCAAGATTTTCTGTGTGTATCTATAAAGAAAATTGCTGGTGTAGGTTTGGCTTCACATATTGATTTCCTGTGCTCACGATAATAGCATTTAAGACAAAAGCGACTGTCTTGAACTTTTCTTCACCATAGCATTAACTATAGGCACGCTGACATGAAGCTGGTCTGAAGAACTTACTCATTTTTCCCAACTGAAACTTAATAGCCATTGACTATCAACGTCTCACCCACGCCTACCCACAGCCCCTGACAACTATTGTGTTACTCTCTACTTCCTCTATCATTTTGACCATTTTAACTTCTGGTTCAAGTTCTTTTTCCTGTGTGATTTTATTTTGTGATCATTTTTCTCAATCTGTAAATTTGTATGGGAAATAGTTTTTGATGATTATGTACTATTTCATTGCATAAATACAAGTTTATTTATTTATCTATGGCGTATTTATTTATCTATTTGTTTATTTTTCTATATTTAATACATATATTTTTCTATATTAATACAAAATTGCCTGTTATATTACATAGTTAGTGCCTAAACCATAAATATATCAATCAAATAAAAACTGACTTGAGGGGTTAGTAAGATGACTCCGCGGGTAAGAGTGTTAATTTCTCTCAGAGAGGATCAGAGTTGAGTTCAGACACCCGTACTGAGTGGCTCGCAACCGCCTGTAACTTAAACTCTAGCAGGACGCTGACACTCTCTTCTGGCCTCCAGGGGCACCTATAAGCACATGTGCACACATGCACCTTTTTTAAAAAAATGAAAGAAAAGAAAAGAAGAAGGAAGGAAAGAACAAGGAAGGAAGGAAGAAAGGAAGGAAGAACAAATTTTGAACGTAATATGTACATTGTATCAAGTCCCTAAGAGGTTAATTTTTTTCTTGTTTTTATAAAATTCACTGCATTCCCCCTCTCCTTAGAAACTTGAGCTTTATTTTCTACATTTTAAATGTTTAATATAAATTCTTTGATTTTTTCCTTTTCTCATAATTATTCAGTCAATAGGCTCAATTCCATTGAATCTAATTATTCTCCATTACTGGAATGCCAAATTTCCATTTTTATCTCAATTATATTCATCTAAGACATTCATTTCTTATTATTTATATCAGCATTTCCCTTTTCCCATTTTCCAGCTTATATTGCATGAACGTGAAGACAAGAATCCAATAAAGCGTTCAAATAATTATACAAACACTTTCATTTATCCAAACCTGTCATCACATCAAAGTTGAAATAAAAGTAGATATATTACTGTAGATGCCAACAGCAGAAATCAACTCCAGCTTGCCAGCCACAGCAAAAATAAAGTGCCTGGAAGAGCATGGAGTATTCAACAACAGAGAAATGAAGCACAGATGGGTTTGGACAACAGGCAGTAGCTATCCAAGTGACAAGAATCGTGGAGAGCCTAGCATGTGACCAGAACTACCTTCTCTTCCAATGATCAGTGTTCCAAAAGCAAGTGTCTGCCTTGTCAAGCTGTCCCTGTGTACACGGAGTTCAAGTTGAGAAGATGAACTGGGCTTGGGGGTTTGTGTTTTCTCTATGAGAAGGCAGGAATATGGAGTACAGCAATGAGGTGTCCTGAAAGATAGATTTGCCAAAGGAAAAATGAGGGTCTCTTAATCTTGACAAGATATACCATAGACGTTTAATAAGTACTTGAGTAAATTAAATTCAGCTTTGGGGTTAGGGGTGAGGAAGAAAAGTAGGATAGAATGATGGATGTAAATGGGAGAAAAGGGCAATATCTCTTTGGGTAGCTCATGATAATTTTAATGACAATAAGCTAGACGTCACTTTTTATTTCAACACAACGAGGGACTAATGTACTGTCATCAGCTTTTGTGGGTAGCTTTCATATTGACTCTGAAGGCAGTTTTCAAAGGAAGTTCAGAAAGGATCATCTAAAGTGGCCTTGAAGTTGGTATAATCTAGAGTTTCCCTATGGGGCATGTTCAAGAGCTCATTTGAATACTTGTGTCCTGATATGTAGGCTTCTTAAAAACCTCATTTATTATTGCATATTTTACATTTTCCTCAAATTAATTGGTTTGTAACTGCAGTATGAAGCAATAGGAACACCAGGAGAAAGGCAGGAGGGATATCAATCTAATCATAATAAGTTAAATAAAATTTAAAGATCAAATATCATTTCAAAGACCTATATGATATTATAAACACATTTTCAAAGCCTGCTAAGAACTACAGTAATAGTTGCCATATATCTGACAGTGAATATAACTAGTAATAAGCATTTTGCATTAAAGTATCCATTATACTGGTAATGACTGGCTACATACATAATTGTTCCAATTTTACAGGTTAGGAAATTGGGAGTCAGAAGGGTTGAACTGCCAAATGTGCAATAAAGCAAAGCCATGGCTCTGAGGCCCAGTCTCGTCAATGGGTGCAATGCTCAGTATAGCCTACCAAGAACAAATGAAAGAAATGAAGCCAAGATTTTCTTCAAAGACATTTAGTACTTGCTTATATGTCCAAAATCCTCACACGTGAACCACTCAACATACATTTTAATTGATACTAAATTTAATAAATTATTAAATCATCTTTTTCTTTGTTCTTTATTTTTTTATTTATTACAAGTTATTCACTTTGTATACCAGTGGTAACCCCCTTCCTCATCCAGTCCCAATCCTACCCTCCCTCCCTCTTCTCATCCCCAGTCCACTGATAAGGGAGGTCCTCCTCCCCTTCCATCTGACCCTAGCCTATCAGGTCTCATCAGGAGTGACTGCATTGCCTTCCTCTGTGAACTGCTAAGGCTACTCACCCCGCACCTCAGGTGGAAGTGATCAAAGAGCCACTGAGTTCATGTCAGAAACAGCCCTGTTCTCCTTAATAGGTAACCAACTTAGACACTGAGTTACCATGGGCTACCTCTGTACAGGGGATCTAGCTTATCTCCGTGCATGGTCCTTGGTTGGAATATCAGTCTAAGAAAAGATCCCTGGGCCCAGATTTTTTGGTTCTGTTGTTTTCCTTTTGAAGCTCCTGTCCCCTCCAGGTCTTTCTATCTCCCCCTTCTTGCATAAGATTTCCTGCACTCTACCCAAAGTTTGGCTTGAGTCTTAGCATCTGCTTTAATATCCTGCTGAGTAGAGTCTTTCAGAGGCCCTCTGTGGTAAGTTCCTGTCCTGTTCCCTGTTTTCTCTCCCTTCCGATGTCTATCCCATTTGTCTTTCTGAATGAGGATTGATCATCTTACCCAGGGTCCTCCTTCTTGCTTAGCTTCTTTAGGTGTACATATTTGAGTATGTTTATCCTATATTATATGTCTAATATCCACTTATAAGTGGGTATATACCATGTGTGTCTATTAAATAATCTTTTAAGGTTTTCCTTTTTAAATGTATGCATTTAGCTGATTTTTAAATATATAATTAATCCATATTTGGTAGAAAATTATTTTCTAGAGCCAAAATACAGAAACAACATAAGTATCCATCATTAGATGAGAGAAGAAAATGTGTTCTATAAATACAACAGAATACTTTCGAGCCTTAAAAAATTTAAGGAAATATCTTATCATTTGAGGCAATGTTGATCACTCAGAAGGACATTATACTAAGTGAAATAAGACAGGCACAAAAAGATAGTTACCATGATCTCACTTGCATATAAGAGCTACCAAAAGTTTGAACTAAAGAAGCTGAGAATGGCTATGAGAAATAATTATCCCTACTTCACATGAAAGTACTGGAAACTCACTAGCAAAAACAAGACAGATTTATATTCAGTTCTGCAGGGGCTGAGCAAGGGCTAACTCAGACCAAGGCAAAAAGATCTGGCATGCCAGTTTGGCAGAAATCAGTAGTTTTATATTCCTAAGAAGATGTTTCCTGCCCCTGCATTCCTGGTTGTCTGAGTTCTTCCTGGAGGCAGATCCTTCCCTCTTGTCATAGTCATCATCCCAAATCTCCAGTCTTGCTTGGCCTCAGGGTCCCTTCCTTTTAGAATCCTTGGGATTAGTTATAGAACAGATTGGAATTTTTCAATCTGAAGATAAACTACACAGTGCTCAGAGAAGCAGGTGTCAGCTGCTATCTGGGGAAGACAGGGGCTTAGTTCCTTAGTGTACACTCAGTGATTCGTTGATGAACTCTAGATGTACCTCATACTGAAGACCAGAACGATGTGCTTCATACAGTGGTTCCTGGGATGAGCAGGAAGGAAAATCAAAGAGGTTTAGAAAAATGCTGTGCAACATGATGACTGTAATTAGTACTAATAGCATGGACATGTCAATTAAAACTTAAACCGAGAAGCTGGAGAGATGTTTCATCAGCTAGGAGCGCTTTCTGATATTACAGAGGACCCGGGTTCAGTCCTCCATACCCAAATGGCAGCTAACAACCACTGCAACTCAATTCTAGGAGATCTAACACTTGCTTCCGATGTCATCAGACAACAGGCTCACATGTAGTGAATGAACTAACATACAGACACTCACACATAGACTACAAATAAGTCCTTTTTAATAAAAATAAAATACAACCATATATCCATAAATGATATTAATTTTAACAACTGAAAATATCTAAAACATTGCCAAGTAGAAAGGTAGTGAGGAAATTTCCGTGAAAGGAAGGCAACTTTAATCAATGAGCCACATTGTACTCCTTTCTTATTTAAGGGAGAAAAAGACATGTTTTCTTTAATGACCAAAGAAAAGACCTGCAGACACCTTTATGAATGGCTTGATTCTAGAGCCTATCTGAATGAGAAAGTAATAAAAGAGAGCTCATGAGGACCTGAAAAGTTTGTAGAAAGACAGGGTTTCCAGATTGCAACATAGAAAGAAGAAATCCGTACTCAAGAGCATAGCAGAAGCTAAGATATGAGATAATATGGGCCTTCCTTTTGAGCACCACAAATCTTATGAATAGCGGTGGAAGTTATGCGGTATCATTTATTGCAAGGCCTAGTTCAGTGCCTTCCACGGGTGGGCAGTCAAAAACATCTTATTTGGAGATAATATTTATACAATGATAATCAGTCTCCTTCAGTGTAGCAATTTTGGGGGGGAATACTGTCTGTGCTGAGGTTAAGCTTTTTGAGGTAAAATAATAAAAGGAAGGGCAAAGACCAGATGTGGAAAGTATTCAGAAGAAAAATTAAGGTTTAGGCAAAATTTGCATAAACATTGGCCATTACAATTCAGAAAAGTGAATGCATTTATAGAAAAGTTTGAAACAAGCTTTGCTCAATGCAAAGAGTGCACAAAAATTACTGGTGCTTTTCATCCTCCAATTTCATCAGCTTATGCATACTTACTCATTCAAGGAGTTAGGATGAGGACACAGAAGGACACTGACCCTTCTTTCAGGGCAAGGGCGATCAATTACGTATAATTGAGTCCTTTTGCCTTTGTTTCTTGAGGTCTGTGGATACTAAATTAACAAATATAAACATGTTCTCTCGAGTTTTGTCACAAGAGAAATCGAACTGCATAATTTTGTGCACTGTTTTAATGTTGCGTCTCAACTATATCAATGATTCAAAGGTTACAAAGTGTAGGTGGATTTTGAGTGGAGTATCTTTATTTTTCCTAATATCATGAATTCAAATTTTCTATCTTATTTCATACACACGCACGCGCACACACACACACACACACACACAGTAGGGGGAAAAGAGGGAAGCGGGACACTCTCAATGCTGATAAATGAGGAGGGTTATGTCTGAAGAAAAGAATCCCAAGCTGTACTAAGAGCTAGTTTTTAAAATTATGTTGAGAGACAGAGGCAAGACAATAAATTTAAGGCCATCCTCTGCTACACAGTGAGTTCAAGTCTAACCTGAGCTACCTGAGACCCTGTCTCAAACCAGCAAATATAATAAGTAAAAAGCATAAAATTTTTCTAGATGAACAGTTTCTGTTTAACATAAATTTACATGACATTTTTAAAGCAATAGAACTTAAAATATTCCTTCGGGAGGTTGAAGATGTGGGTCAGCTGTGAAGAGAACTTGTTACTGTTTTCAGAGGACGTCGGTTCAATTCCCAATACTCATATGGTGACACACAGTTCTCAGTAATCAACACCTTCTCCTGACCTGCAAGGCACTAGGCCACTCAGACAGTGCCCATACATACATGCAAGCAAAACACTTGTACATTAAAAAAAAAAGAAAAGAAAAGAAATTTTTCTAAATGTACTTTTTTTCTGTCTAGGAGAGAATTCTGATTTTAAGGAACACTTTATCGGAAGGCGTAAAATAAAGAGCAGAGGAGCAGAAGGTCCTGCCACTTGCTCATTTTCCAGCAGGTGGTATGATGACATTCTCTTCCACTGCATCCACTACAAAGATGCCTGTTTTAGAAACTGCTAAGGCATTTTTTTTTCTCAAAAGCGAGATTCCAGAATTAAAGAAGCAAATGCCCAGAGTCCAATCTGCCCTATGCATTGCTCATATTATGATCAGAAGAAGAATGCACAGCCCACGGAACACTCTGTTCAAAGCTCACGGGAACTGGAGTTCTGTACAAACTTCAGGTTAGTGAATGACTGAAGTCATTTCCATATGAATATCCTGTTTCAGTTTCTTAGAATTCTCCATATCCTTTTTCCCCCATCTTTTCACCTCCTTTGAAACTTGACAGTAGCATAGCTTGAAGACCAGTACATGTGTTAGAGGAGGTTTTACCTAATGTCTCATGAAGTTGGAAAAAAAAATTACCAGTGCTGCCTGGTTAGCAGAGACAAACACATTTAAATTAGAAGTTGCTTTCTTTCCTAGATGGAGGGGTGCATACCAAGGCCAGGTATTGGAAGTTGTGAGAGGAAACGCAGTTCCCAGGAGCAGCAGTCACACAAACATCCAGAAAAGGAAGCCTAAAAATAAGAACAACTTCCTCTCCCTGGGCTTTCTCGGCTCACACAGATTACTCTCCGTGTGCACACCCAGCTTCGTTTTTGGGTTCCTTTTCCAGGAAAGTCTGTTTTCACAATTTAAACAGACCAGAGCTACAATCAATCTCTGCTAGTGGACACTGAAGCCTTAGGAGCAACTCACTCTGTAAACTTGGAAAGGACCAAATTCCAGTCTGTGCGAGACCAAGTTCAAAAGTATGTAATTTTGTAGGAAGAAACCAAACCGGGGCTCCATCCATCCATCCAAACACACACACACACACACACACACACACACAAAGTCAGAATTTGTCATTCTTCTCTTAAGCTTGTGCATGTAAGTACATACACATGTACACACACATAACACATACACACATACATAAAGGAGAGAGATAAAGGAAAATATATCATAAACATCACAGATAAAACCCACAGAAGAGACAAACATTGCATTTTTGCAATGTTTACATAGTTAAAAATCAGTAAATGAGGATATACTCATAGGAACATATTTTTCATGATGGAATTCTGGGAGAAGTCTTTCATAACAGGACAGTGTGTGCAACTAGTTGAGTTAAAGACAAACAAATAAAGAGCATGAATTAGTAGTCCTTTTAAGGAAGGCCATTCAAAATAAAACACAAAATGGCACATATCATCATTTTTCAGGGAGAAACAATAAACATTCACTCTCTATTCACTTAATCTGATATATGTACTGAGTACTCATGATACTCTAAATCAAAACTTTGTTTTCAACAAGTTTCCAGATAACCTATACAGGAGGCCAAATGTTATGTGTCTGGGAATCTGACAGCAGAAAAAAGAAATTGAATCTAAAGGAAAAGAATCAGAAACCACTGAAAAGCTGGAAAATGATGGAAATGCGAAGACATGAGTCCGCAGGACCCCGGAACTATCTAGTTTTACATAGAGGTGTTAAGTATCAGTGAAGCAAAGTTGTCATAAGGGCAAAAGGGAAGCTGAGGCTGAAAACAGCGCACAGTCCCCACATCACATCATCATGATCGCCATCTTCATAATTTTCTGCTCAAATCCCCTTAGCACACAAAAACACAAAAGTTTCCTTCCAGTCACTTTAGGCCTTAGTCTGTTCTCACCTCCCCATCTACAACCTGCTCTTTCAAGCTTAGTGTGATTCTATCAGCATCTTTATTGACGCGCTCTCACAAAAGCTAGGCGTTGTCCCAAGTACTCAGTATGGGGTAAGGAGACGGCTCATTTAGTAAAGTGCTTGCCATACAAGCCTGAGGATATGAGTTCAGATCCCTGGTACCCACATAAAAAGCCAAGCATGGCAATGCTGAACCATAACCCCAGCTCTATGAAGGGAGTGGGAGTGGAGGCAGGAAGATCACTGAGGCCTACTGAGCAGCCGCTGTAGACAAAGCAATGAAGGGAGGCAGAAGACATCTAGGATCAGCCTCTGGTCTCTGCATGTACAAGTAAACATGTGCATGGACACCCACCCACATACAGACTTACACACACACGTGTACACATAGACGCACCACACATATACACATACAAGAAACAAATCAACTGCTAATTCACAGCTTTAAGAAATTATATTGATAGTAAAAATATTGAAATTTCCCTTCAAAGTCTACAAGATCCTGTATTGTTCCACCTCATGCTTTATTGAGCTAACTCATACTTGAAACAAATATCTACCCACTCCATAATTTGTTCATACGCCATTCCCTAATCATGCCGAACAGCCTGCCTTTCGTTTCATTCCAGTGCTCATCACAGCCACCCACAGCCCTTGATTTAGTGGCTTGTCTTTCATTTAGTGTCCAGAACAAGCCCACAAAACCACTTATACCCCAGTGCTCAGCCAATGCCTGTCATAGCAAAAGTGTTCAATAAAATGTCATTGAGTGGCCATGAATAAATAGATGACAGGTAGCTTTAAAATCACAAGAAGTAAAAGACTAAAAATACAGGTCAGTTCTGACTCCCAAGGCATTCCTCTTCCAGCATATTACCCTGGTTCAAAGCAAATCATGGATAAATGTTCTTTCCTGCTGATAAAACAGAAATACATATTCTGTCTTCCTTAGTAAGTATAAACAGAGAAACATGTTTAAGTTCAGTCTTCCTTGTGCCTACATCAGTACACAGTAAGAGCTCAATAAACATTTGTTGAAAAAACCAACAGGGTCCTGGCATGTAGATCTCCTGTCTTCTGTGTTCTTTGCTATCTGTATAGGTTAGTGAGCACTCTGTGCTACAGAATTTTGCTCTTCAGACTTTTGCTCATGAACCAGAAACCTGGGCATCACTGGAAACCCATTATAAATTGAAAATTCCAGGCCCTCCTTAATCCTAATAAATTGCATTGCTTTGAAGGTAGAGAAGTTCCAGTCAGGAATATTAAATAGGTATAGAGATGTGAATCCCACCCAAAGACTTGCAATTGAAGATAGAAATAAAAACCTCCTAGTTGTAAAAATGCAATTATTATGTTGTGTGAAATCAAGGACAGTGGGAAACATGACAGCATTAGTCACTATAACTTGAAAGCATGTAGAAAATAAAATAATGCACATTCCAGGGAGCTCTTACACACATCTGAGAACACAGAGCCTTCATAAAGGTGCTTGCTGTCTTCTAAAAGCAAGTGGTAAGTTCACAACCGAGACACTGAGCTAAAACTGGATAAAAGGAGACAACCAAGTTCTCATGACAAGACTTATATTAGAACTAAAGAGGATTTTTTTTCATACAGTGAGAGTCAAGAGAAGTCCAACAGTCAAAAGAGCTTGTATGCATTGTATATATCTCAGTTTCTATAGGGAAAGTGGAAGGGGAAAATACTTCATTTACAGTGTTGCCTTGATCATGAGTTGCAACAGTCTTGCTACACTTGGAAGAATACCTGTGCAAACACTCAATGAACGTAACAATTGCCGCATCATAACTATGCTGAAAAACAGGCTCTTATTTTGGTGTGGTTTCCCTCCCTTGACAGTCTCTAGCTACCCCATTGTCTTCACTGTCTTTCCAAATCCATGGCTCTTGATAATTAAGGACACGGGTGAACATAAACCTCTTCACCTTGTATAAGTATGTGCAGGTGTGTTCCTCTATCTCCTAGGAAGTCCTAAGATCTTTATCAGATGTCAAAGCCCTACTCTCTATGGGTAGAATGGGGTAGTACAGAATAAGTGCCACAGTAAGACAGATTCTAGTTCTGCCTTCCTACGTTGTGTGACTTACCGAAATGTGTCCCATCTTCAAGGTGAGGACAAGAACATGGCCACCATCAGAGCATTTAGTGTATAAGCTTTTGTAGCAATCAAATGAGATGCTACCTGAAATGATACTCTATAGCTGTAAAGGGCTTCCAGATTTTAGTACAGTTATCGTTGAAGGAGTTTTTAAACATCTCCCACAAGTAGGACACACTTAAAAAAAAAATCTCTGCTCCTTTAATTGCAGGACTGGGGAGATGGCCAGGAGGCTCACATCCCTATCACCTAAGCCCCTGACATAAAAAGATTGGGGTAGCTGAGGGATGTAACCACTACAAACAGCAGCAGGGGGCTTCCTAAAAACAAAATTTTAGCTCCACAGTGACAATAAGAGGTGAATGGTGCCAGCTTCTGGGTTGGCTTCTATGGGCTGTGGTAACTTTTCTAGGCTGATGACTAAGGGAGATATGCCCAGGCATGTCTTCCAGCCAGCAGGTTTTTTTTTCTCAGTAAGAACAGTGAGAAGGATACAAAATTCAGAAGCCAAGAGGTCCTGATTCTTTAGTTTAAAGGGTCAAAACATTGCAATATAAAGATGGAAAGGAAGACAATAAAGTACATGAATTCCTATGCTCAGCTTTGGAAATAGACATCTCTATGCTGGAAGTCAGTATACTGTCAGGTACCAGGAAGAGCAGGTGAAAATGAAACAAGGAGGGTGTGATTGCGGCTCTGTATCCACAGCTACAGTCTCCTGCTACACTTAAGCATAAAATGCTGGTTTGGGCAGCGTCTCTGTCTGTCATGCAGGTCCATAACCTGAAGACTATACACGAAAACTACAAGAAACGCAGTTTTGCTTATGCGTGTGGGCTGAGAGCTGCCCTGTGCTGGGGCCCAGTGAAAGGAAAGACTGCTTCGAAGGTTTGAAAGATGTGTGGTGTCTTCCCTGTGCACCTGAACAATTCGTTCCAATTCACCACCAGGCCTTCCAGCTTGCGTCCCCTTCAAATCTAAAAGAGAAAAATGCAGTCTCTTAGTCTGTCTCCCTTTTATCTCTTTCACTTCAGAAACAAAGAAATTAAATCGGTTTCTGGAGAAATGACATAGAAAGCTATTTAAGACTTCAAATTCCTGACGATATAGAAAACTAGAATACTGTTGGGTGTTTCCTGTCTCCATTTAAGATGGAATTATTGTATGTGTTAGCCCATGAGTGGACGTAAGTGATTGCCTCCATCCTTACATTTGTTCACATTTTCTTCTCTTTGAGCTTTACTGCTTGAACGATGCCAGTAATGAGGGGGAACATATTTGTCTCCGGGAGCTGTCAGCGATGACACGGAGAAGTAAAATGAGTGTGGGAGGTGCTGTTTTGTTTCTAATTAGCAAGGGTTTCAAGTATTTATGTAAAGAAAAGAAGTCAACATTCACAGGGTTGGAATCTATTGCCCTTTTTCAATGTTTTCCTTTTAAAAAGAAAAAAAGGAGATAAAATTTTGTAAAGGAATTACTGTATGTTCAATTCAATGGAAATGATAAGGACAGCCCAAAAGAAAAAAAAAAAAAAAAAGCCATGAAAAAATTAAACCATGCAGGTACTAGAAAGCAATGCATAGTTGAAGGCACCTTATTACTTTATATTGTACTTTCTTCTTCTGAATAACTACTGTTATATAATATGAATCATTGATGTTTAATAATAGAAATAACCACAGTCAGATGCCAAACCAAGAAGAAAAGCTCTGCTCTTTGAAAAAAATAAGAATGCTCTTATGTACGCACCATATAAGTGTTGAGGGCTCAAGGTTTGAAAGGAATCCTGCAGTGGGGAGCTATTGAGAAAAGCAGTTCTGAGCACAAGAGGGGCGGGGGGGGGCAGCTAGTTACAAGTCTGCAGCTCAACCAGCTGAAGTGACACTATGAAGGTCTGTCTAGGCCCAGCTCTGCATGTGTGAACACCACCGCACGCTGACACCCTCTCTGGTTGCCTAGTAGCAGCTGGCAGAATTCACCGTGTGGTGTGTCCATCCATCGAAATACCTACTGAAGTGTCTAATGAGAAGAGAGCTCTGTATTACACATTTCAAGGGAAAAAAAAAAAAAAACAGACTCCATGACTCACTATTCATCTGAGAAGACAAAAAGTGTAAACCTAAAATGAAGAATATCTCTACTGTAAAACATAACAACAAAGGGACAGTGTTTGAAAGGCAAAGCATAGTTTATTAATAGCACAAGATCACAAAGTAAAAACTCCTAAATAATACTGTTCAATTAAAGGAGAAAGAATCTATTTGGGTTGAGAATGTGGCTTTAAACATCTGTGCTTGCCTCACAAAAGGGACAATTTTTAGCAGAATACCTGATAGAGAACAGCTATGAAAATTCACAGGTGAGTGGAGTGTGTTGCTGAGAGGTGCCACATCAGAATGCAAGCAGCTACAAGTCAAAGGAAAACATCACTGACAGCAGCTCAGAGCAGTGAGGAGTGCTTCAGCTCGTACAACAAGAAATCTGGACAGCAGCCACTGATATTAATTCCTTGGCTGCAAAGTAGGAGCTGTACTTTTTTGTTGTATCTATCCATCCATCCACTCGTCCATCTATCTATCTATCTATCTATCTATCTATCTATCTATCTACTGCGACACAGTCTCCCCATGTAGTCCTGGCTATCCTGGATCTTGCTGTGTAGAACACAATGGTGATGGCTGGTATTAAAGGTGTTCACCACCACACCCAGATTCCCTCTTCTTCTTGATTACAAGATGGCAACTATAGCTCCAATCACCATAATGCTATTACAGCTTATACAGTTTATTTTTTTAAAGAAATAAAAATAATAAATAAAGTACGGAAGGGGAAATTAAGAAATCAAACCTGTTCAGGGCCCCCACCTCTTGCAGCTGTCCACTTGTATTTTCTTGGCCAGAACTGTTTCTCATGGCTATAAGAGAAGGTCAATAGGTAAGCCATGAGCTTTTCCAGTCTCTAGAATAGCTGGCAGAAAGGAGTAAGGAAAGCCTGGCAGTCTCCTGGAGAGTGTGTTTTCTGCCACTGGACAGGTGAGTGTAAGACAGTGCAGGTGATGGTGAGACAAGCCTGAAGGCAAAACTATCTAGATAGTATTTTTTTTGAAAGATTTTCCAAGCATCCACACCAAGAGAGAGCACAAACATTAAATTGTGAGTAGAAATAACATTTCAAATATCTTGTTTATGAAAACATTCACACCCTTATAATAAACTTTCACACTTTTATGCACTGGAAAATTCCCTGTGTGACAGAAGCGCAGCTGCCTCTGAAGCAGGCTACGGCAGTAATTTGCCATGCTGTACACAGGAATTCTCTGACACAGGAAAAGCAAGAAATAGAAACCACCCTCATCATCACAGAACTCTGCAATGGTTATAAGGATAGAATATGTCTGCTTAACGAATCTCACACTAATGTTCCACATTGCATCCTATCTCCACTCTGGTCTGTTATCAAACAAGTGACATCTGTTTTATGGAGCACCAAAGCACTTTGTCTTGTTTATGAAGGTTTAGAGACTTCCCAGGCACACCCTGAAGATACTGAAGCATGCCATCCCTGCTACTCTGAATTACAGGGGAGATGAACAGAGTTATATTCTACTACCCCCATGTCAAGTGAAGTCTCCACATAGCGATTTTTTTCGGGCTCTCCCACATGCTGTCATCTGAACTGTCATTTTACTAAACTGTAAGGTATACAGACTTGGGTCATGGAAAGAAAGGTCAGGTGACTGAAGAAAGTTACCACAGAGGGACAGCAGGGTGCTGAGAAAAGCCTGTCATGTGGCAAAGCTTTCAGGCACTATCCTGACCCCGAGAAGAAACTTGTCAAGAACTCTAACCATAGGCTATTTAGAACTACATTAGAATGCCAGCAAGCAAATGAAGCCAAGCATAGGATGACCACTAAGATAAAAGGAAGATAAGAGAATATATTGTTTCCATCCTTGAGAACCAGGTCAACTCCATTCAAGCTGTCCTATCCACCAGAAAGCCATTCCTTGTCACCAGGCTCTAGGACAGAGCCAAGGGTGCCGAGGTCTCCCTAATGATTTTCAGCCTCTGAGACAAAGGCTAATTCTAGCAAACTAAGTTGCTGAAACTCTGTAGCTTCTACACATACATGTTGCAGATTTAGTAATGCATAGACAGTAAAGCTAAGGTGTGGGAAACAGCCTGAGTTGTGTCTTTCACCTACAGAGGTGAGACATCATTCATGTTGAAAGGCCCCTGTTTGCACCACTGGCTCCAAGAAATTGCATTCCATGAGCCCAAGAAGATACACTCCCCCAGCGACATGCAAGTTCCCAAGACCCAATAGCCTTGAACAGGTAATCCAGGGCTCAGCATGTCTAACAAAAGTATAAACCAGTTAAAACATTAAGGAAATCAGAGCACCCAGGGATGAGATTGACAGATGGTGACAAAAATGATAACTGTCGAGAAAATAGGAAGATGATGGAGAGACACAAAGGGACATAAAAATAATGGCGTGAGGGGAGAGACAGAGAGGCAAAACAGATTAAATGCCCTACCACTAAAGAAGGGGAGGTTTACTTAAAGCTCTTACAATGCCTTTTCTCTCGATGACCATCGACAATCAGAAAATGAGTAGGAAGAATGATGGTAAGGGGGTAGCCAATGGTGAGGGGAGTTGACAGTAGACTGAAGGCTTAAGAAAGCTGTAAGAAGTGATAATTTCAACTTCAACCTGTTGGCATTTGGAGCCTTGTCTTGTGGAATGACCTGTACTGTATAGCTTTTTACCCATACCTCTAGCTGGTACCCACTGGGTATCTGGAATCCCTTTGGCCCCAAGTGATGACAGTCAAATATGTCTCTGGAAATTGGCATATAGCCCAGGAGAAGGGGAAGGAATGTGATGAGCTCCCTCCTTAGTTGAAACCCACTATTTGGAAGGCACAGACCTATGTATGTTTTAGTCCACAAGGAAAGAAATACACAAACACTCTCAACTTCTAGCCACATCAAGCTTTTCTGTTTCACATCACTATAGAGGAGGAAAATGCCAAAATTTTCAAGTGATGAGTCCAAGAAGACAAGACTCGGTGACTGTCAGGTGAAGCAAGAACCAGCAGTCCTTCCTTATTGATCACTGAAATGGTTCAAGTAAAAAGATAACTAGTTTTTACTATACTGGAATTTTACTTAATTTCAGGATATGACCAAACCAACAATATACTTTCTATTTATAAAACAGAAATTTTTCTAATAATTTGGGGGAAAATTCCAGCCAAGAGTTTTGAAAGGACTCAAAAAGGCGTACAGTGCCTTTATTGTAAAGATAGAAATGGATGTGACAGGAACACTTTATAGCTTTTGCTTGTCATTTGGTTTTTATAGACATGACGCATTTAGTCTTTCAATTGTTCCTACCTCCCAGCTCCTCTCAGTATAAAAGCTCTTGCGTTTCATCAGAAAATGCTGCACCCCAGTTGCTTCTATTTTTAAACAGGGTCTGCAGAGTTGATATTGCTATAGTTTAATGTCTCCAACAAAAGCTTGAAATAGAAATAATTCAATTCCATATCTTTACTAAGTCCCCTATAAAATAAATATAATTTATAATAAGCATCTGCTTTCTAGTCATAGCAGACCAGACTGTGAAGAAAACTGGGTGTGAAGAATGAAGTGCCCTCATACATGTATGTAATTAAAGCATTTAAGAATGATGCTTTTCTTCATACCAGTTTAAAAATTAATAAGGTCCATGTTAGTGTCATGCCCAATGAAAGTGCAACCTTAAGTACAGCAAGCTAATCCAGTAGCAGCTCCTGCTAAGGTTTCTCAAGTTGTACAGAGCCCTGTGGTGCAGATGCTCATCAGTTTAGAGAAGGTAAATTAAATAAGATTGGTTATTTGGTATCATGAACACTTCTTAAAAAAGGAAAAAAGACAATCATGTTTCATTTTCACTTTTCATTTGTTTGTCTTAAAGATAAACAAAGATAAGAAATTGCAGGAAATTGATATAGAGACTTCTCCAGGCTATCTTAATACCAAAGACTTATGTTCTTGAAGAACTAATGACTATTTGAAAAACTAATTGCTGGATTTTTCTTAGAGAAGCTCCCAAAGAACGGACTTTAATTTTATAAACAACAATTAGGCTGATATCAATGAACTTATCTGTATATTTTACTTTACTTTTGTAACTAGGTAAGAATGAAAACTTTAGCCAGGTTAAGAGGGATGAATATAGTAAAGCCAACTCAAACCCAAGGCCATTATTAGAAAATGAATTAAATGCTTTTACAACAAGCCAGAAACAAGGCCTATGGGGGTAGGGCAGCCTCACATTCATTAAGTAGAAATGAAAGTGTTTGTCATTCTTGATCACAATAAGAGAAAGGCAGGTGGATTATACAATGGGCCCAAATCCAAGCTGACATCCTAGTCATGATGTCTTTGTCTCTATCAACCAACCAGGCTCACTGTGAATGTGGGTACACATTCGCAATGATACTGCAGTCAAGATCAGCACCTGCCCGGGAACTATTAGTAAATAATATTTGAAATGATATTTGTTTGAGCATTAATTCTCGTTATGAGGTTCCTATCAGGAAGGATGGGAGTTTCAATAGGATAAGGTGGTAGATCATCCATACTCTATAGGAGGGTGTTCTAAATGCCCAAAGTTTCCATGAAAATCAATATTGTATTTCTCATTATAAATATTATTCCTTTGGTTTCTGAAAACTTTGGGTCCTGGAGAAAACTGAAAGGAAGTTGAAATGAGGTATTTATTGCATTGTTAGGGGCTGAATCAACACTATTGTTTTGAACACTGTTGAAGGATAATGATAAAATCAGAAAACCTGTAGTGATGCTTAGAAAGCAATTCCAAGTGACTTCATCTATTAATGAACTTTGCAAAAATTCAACAATACTCTTCTACCTTAGATGCCCTTCACTTGTCGTTTTTCCATATTTGTTCAATTAAAAGGAGATTAGAGGATATCCTAGTTAGGATTTTATTGCAGTGAAAAGACGCTATGACCATGGTAACTCTTACAAAGGAGTACATTAAATGAGTCTGGTTTACAGTGCAGAGGTTTAGGCCATTATCATAATGGTGGGAAACCTGGCAGCACGCAGGAAGACATGGTGGTGTAGAGGTAGCTGAGAGTTCTACATCTTGATCCACAAGCAGCAAAAGGAGACTATGTGCCACATTGGACATAGCTTGAACATGGAAGGCCTCAAATCCACCCCTAGAGTGACACACTTCCTCCAACAAGCCATGCCTACTCCAACAAGCCACACCTACTCCAATAAGACCTGGCACCCTAAAAATGCCACTCCCTATGGCCAAGCATTCAAACACATGAGTCTGTGGGGGCCGTTCCTGTTCAAACCACCACAGATGAGAACACAGGCTGGTTGAGGTGATTCCTTTGAAAAGCTTTTTTAGCACCACTACAATCTCAGCCCAGTTTCCCAATTTACTGCATTTACATTGTCAATATTTACCATAATTGGTGTTTTAAATATTTAACTCTAGGCACTCTAAAAAAAAATCTGAAGTCAATTTGTGTTTAATATACCTTGTTTATTAAAGCATAAAATTAGAAAATACATTTTCAAAAGATTATTCAAAAAGTATGATTGAAGCGAAGAGACAGAGGTTGGAATGATAGATAAGTAATCAGATGGCTTATGTTTAACCATGCTAGAATACTGAGTTGTGACCAAGTATGTATAATTCTGTTTCGTCGCTCTTTTTCATCAAGCATCCAAAGTGTGCTCTCATCAAAAGTCTCACCACCGTATATGTACAAGTGTGTGTGTGTGTGTGTGTGTGTGTGTGTGTCTGCAGAAAGTCAAGACCAATGATAAAAAGCATATGTTGCATGTTTATGCATGCAGATTTTGATTCTTTCCATTTGGATACCTGTCTTAATTCCTTTTCTAATCCTGCGATCAGATACCATGACCAAGGCAACTTAAAGAAGAAAGCGTTTAGTTGGAGGTTACAGTTACAGAGGATTAGAATCCATAACTATTCATGGCAGGGATCATGGCAGTTAGGCTTAGCACTGGAGCAGTAGCATAAAGCTCATTTCTTGATCCAGAAGCACAGGCAGTGAAAACACATCAGAAATGGTGTGAGATGTTGAAGTCTTAAAGCCTGCCTCCAGTGACACTCCTCCTTGAATAAAGCAATGCCTTCTAATTCTTCCCAAACAGTTATACCAACTGGGGACCAACTAGTCAAACACGTAAGTCCAAAACCCAAGAATCGCTTTTAAAATAACCTAGGTGTTTCATGCAAGTGGTTTGTGAATAGCACTCTGGGAAACCACATCCTTGTTTAGCTTTGCATCCCAACTACTCTCAAACATATTTGCTTCTCCTAATAGGTTCTTACCTGAGTCTTGCTTCCTGAAAGTATCTTTCCAGTTTCTGCTCAAGAATGTTCTTCTGCATCTATCCCTGTGTCAGACAGATTTCCATCACTCAGACTGATTGCCTGAGAAAATTGACTGAAGTGGTGTAAGGTTTCCAGGTAGTTTTGTTCATGATCAGTTGGTTCCATTGTTGGAGGCTGTAGAAAAGGAAGTCATCGTGGTGTGTACATGGCAGAGGAAATCACTTAGTGGCCAGTGGGAGGCAAAAGAGAAAAGCAAGGTCAGTGTTCTATGCCCTTCAAAGAAGTGCATTCAGTTACCTGATATCCTCTCACTGGGCCTCATCTTCTCAAGGTTTCATCATTTCCTAATAGTACCACCCACTGTCAACCAAACCTTTAGCACATCTGCTACTGGAGGACAATTATCGATGACATTCATTTCATTCCACTGAACCTGGTACTTTGGGCTCTCCTTTGCTTCCTGACACTGAACTTATCTTCAGAGAGATACAAGTTTCCTGTAAATGCAATTTTCTGCTGGGTACAGACAGTTCCATTCTTCTTCACAATATCTCCTATCAAAAGTGTGTGACATTCTTATGCTGAAAACAGCAGAGCAATGTTAACACAAGAAACCTGGCAACCGGAATCTGCAGGCTTAAATTTCTATCTTGATGTTCTTGGTTCTTAGTTGGGAATTAGGAGGGTCAGTTAGGCCTCTGAACTTTGTCTCCTCATCCATAAAATAAATAAAATAATCCTTCCCTCTTCTACCTTTAGTTGGATTCCGTGTTTTCTTACAAGGATGTTAGGCTATTAGGTAAATTTTTTTTAAATATCTTTGCCAAGAAAAATGCTATTAGGATGTGTGTTGCTATTATGATATGAAAGCATGCCCCACATGGATTACACCTCAGGGGCTCCCTCCTAGATGTCTTCTTTGGGGTGGGGTTGGCCAACAGAAGCAACAGTAGAAGATGGAGGACAGGAGAAGGTTCAGAGATTTCTTCCCAACTCTGCTTTGATGCCTCACCCCTAACAACACAGTTTCTGTACATTCTACCCCTCTCCACACCCCGTCTCCTCAGATACAGCGACAAACCCTTACCTTCAGCTCTAAGTGGGGCAACTTGCCACCTTGTGTTCATTTCTCTGTTTCTAAGTACTGTTATGCACTTTTATTAAAGTCTTATCTGTGGCATCTAGACTGGATTCTGTTTCCTGCCAGACCCTGACTGATACACTGATATTGTTGTCCAGCAACAGATATGGAATGCTTGAAACCGAATGGGAATCTGAGTTCACTTTTATGATCATAGTTCTATATATTGTAGCTTACTTTCCACACCCCTTTGTCTTTGTCAGAAGTAGGCATTACTGCTAATATTGCCTGGGGAAATGATGGTTTTCCTAAAGCTAAATAGAGACAAACAAAATGTCTCTGAAGTTTCTTGTTACCAGAAATGATTATGGCTTCGGGGTGTTTTCCTTTCTTTCTTCCTGTGTTTAAATGACGCAGAGCAAGTTTTTCTGGTTAAGGCTGGCATTGTTTCCTATTATAGAGGGGGATACAAAACAATTTCACTTTTTAAATATGTTTATAACTTTTTAATGTGAATTAAACTCCCTGCATATTTTTATGGAGAGAAAATTAATGAAGAAGTTATTAACATTGGAAAATAGGCTATCTCAATTACACAGTAACTTTTTCCCAATGGTTTTCTTAATATTTATATATTATCATCATAAAGGCTCAATACAATTTATATAATATGGAGCCATTATTGTGAAAAAGATCCATTAAAATAATATCTCTATTCTACAGACAGACTTAATACTCCATAATGGCTCAGAGGGAGCCAATGCAGGATTACATGATAGGCCAGAAGCTGTGTCATGGTCTACCAGGCCAGGTAAGTAATACACATTTCACAGAAAGCCAAGTAAATAGTTACAGAAACAGGAAAGTCTCTGTAGGGCACATGTGCACTCAGGCAATTATTAAAATATGGATTATGGAAGATTCTCTTTTTTCGTTTTTTTCTAGGCTTACCATTTTAATAAGAACAAAAGCAAATCAAATGTGTGTGCACAAAGACACAGAATACATGCTAATAACTTCAGGGACTCTGCCTTTAATCGACTAAAGGGATATATTTCAGAGTCAAGAAATGACATCTTGAGACCCCTTCATTCTGCCTGGGTGTTACAGCTGATATGGGGCTGTGTCAGGCGAGCTAAGAACAATGCGTGCTACTCTGATGCCTGGATATTATAGGTGCAGCAATAACGAGCTTGCAGAGCTTCAAAGAGCAGAACCGATTTCCACCTTAATAACCCCTGTGGCATTTTTCAATTTTCCAGGCTGCCAGTCAAATGAATGCATGTCTGGGAAAGAAAGAAGACAAGAAAAGGAAGAGATTAACCTCTGAGATCCATGATATAAATTCCATTGGCTAAAGCTAGTCATGTGTTATAAAACAAACATGGGCAGTGATAGCCCCATCTAAGCATTGAGCACAAGTGTTCAAGAAGAGATTCAAAGAGAAAAATAGGGATCTTCAGGGTCATCAGACTGAAATAATCCTATAGTGTTTGTTAATCATGCTTGTTTTTCTCTTATGTCTGCTGCAACCCTGTGGCTTCCATATGATCTTCCCACTAATTAGCCCAAGTGATACTTTTTAAAAGACCTATATGGTCCTTTCAGATGAAGAAAGCTTGCAGAAAACACAGGTCTTCCCATATATATATATACACTTCTGGCTTTCATGTACAGTACATAAGCAGGATTCTTGATCAGTTCCTTTCCTCACATCCACTCCGCAGCCTGTTCTTAGACTCACCTTCTCCAATGGGACATTAGACAATCCCCTCCCTAAGAAGAAGCAATAATCACAAATGTGTCTAAAGAACCTCCTTCTATTGACAAAAGGGCAAAATGCAAATGATACATAGCATCATGGGCCAAAGAAGAAGCCTTGAAACTGATAAGTAGTTGTTTCTTCCATTTCCAGGTATCAAACACAGTTTTTATTTCAAAGTGTCTGTTGGTCCTCTTTCTATGAACTCAAGTGTCCTATGTGAAAATCTGTGCAATTCCTTTACACTGATTCCCAGAGAAAGTAACTTTGCAAATAAGTAAAAAAATCTATATGGTCATTCAGTGGGCTCTGTCTACAGTCACCAGAATTGGTCCCAGACCTGCGGGCAGGGCCAACGAGGTGCTACAAAGTGCTTACTGACTCCCAAATGTTGCTTAACCTGCTCTCACTTTTCATATGTTTTTGTCTACTTATTCAATGAATATGTATCATGTAGATATTACATCCAGAATATATGGGAAATGGTAAAAATGATATGAAACATAAATGTATCCAAACATAATATAGTGCTAATGATATCCTATCCTTACCCTAACTTAAATTCATTTCTAGTCTGAATGTGACTAGGATCATCCATCTTGGCTTCCTCGGCCCACCTAGGACCTACTCCAACCCACTGTCTGCCTGAAGATGGTGACGTTTTCAGATTCAGCTCTGCTCTATCACCTTTTAAAAGCATCATATTCATCTGATGGCTCTAAGATAAATACCAACATTGTTAAAAATGGGATTCAGGGTCCCTGAAAGTTTAGAGAGGTGGTAATTAATCCTAAATCCTTGTTTTGGACATTCTTTATGCAGCCATCTACTGAACTTCGTTTTACCTCCCCCACTTTTGCTTTATTAAAGCACACACACACACACACACATACACACAGCTTTTATTTGGAATAATTTTAGATTTATAGAAAGGTGGCCTATAGAGTAGTTGGTTTCCATAAGCTTCTCATTCAGTTTGAGTTTTCACTCGGGCTATCCTCTTGTATTTCTATCAAAACTGAAAAACCATCATTGCTTGATTATAGTAAGCAAATGCCATATATCAGTTAGAGTTAACCAACTTTTCCATTGGAATCCTATCTCCCACTGGTAGATCTAATCACCTTGACCATCTTTTGAATCTCTTTCCTACCACTAGGTTACTGGCATACCGTTGCACAGCTTAAAGCACTCTCATTCACCCTACTCCTGCCACAGGCCTCTTTGGATGTGCGGTTCCTGCTCATTGTTCAGATCTTGGCACCAAGGCCACTTCCTCAGAGAAGCTTCTTTGAAGTCTGAGTCTAGTGATCAGTTCTGTGATAGCAGGTGTTTCCTTCATATAGATTTTCTCCATCTGTGACTGTATTTCCTTCATGTGTCTGTTAACCTTCATTTCTGCAACTAGACAATGAGGCTATGAAAACATGAACTTGTCTGTTTTGTTAATCATTGGATTCACCAAGACGAAATAGTGCAAGATGTAAATAAAGTGCTTTTGTTTTGTTTTGATGCTGCTACTGTTGTGAAGAAATGTGCTGAATGGACAAATGAATAATAAGCAAGTTATAGAACACCAAATGAATTATAAGTTTAGTATCATAGACTTCCAAGCAAGGAAAGATCGAAATCCAGTATAGAATTACTAAGAGCACATAGATATGAAGAGTGAGGCTTTGCCTGGACCTTTTAGTGATATAATTAACAATCACTGATATCCTATGAAATGCCAAGTTATGACACCATTGTGTGTTTTAGCGAAAATGATACTATCAATGTGATGTTGGAAAAACAATGGAGTGAGATAGAAGATGAATCAGAACAAAAAGAACCTAGACACTGAAGAAATCATTAAGATAAAAACCCACCTATAAAATATCCAAGTGCCCATGTAGTATGGCAGATAACTTTCACCTCAACACTGGGAAATCAGAGGCAGGTACATCTGTGTTTGAGGCCACTCTGGTCAATACAGAGAATTTCAGACCACCCAAGGCTTCATAGTATGACAACCCCACGCCAAAAAAATTAATCAACAGCGAACTACAGCCAATCTGATAAAGATAAATAAAATAAAATAAAATAATAAAAATAAAAATGCTGTGACCAAACCTTTGGCAGAGTACAGGGAATCATAAGAAAGAAGGGGAGTTAGTCTGATGAGGAAAGGATAGGAGCTCCACAAGGACCAAACATATCTGGGCACAGGGTCTTTTCTGAGACTGACATGCAACCAAGGACCATGTATGAATGTAACCTAGAACCTCTGCTCAGATGTAGCCTGTGGTAACTCAGTAACCAATTGGTTTCCCATAGTGAGGGGAACAAGGACTATTTCTAACAGGAACTCAATGACTGGCTCTTTGGCCTCCCCACCCCCCAAGGGAGGAGCAGTCCTGCTGGGCCACAGAGGAGGGCTTTGCAGCCAGTCCTGAAGATACCTGATAAAACAGGATCGGATGAATGGGGAGGAGGTTCCCCCTATCAGTGGACTTGGCAAGGGGCACGGTGGAGATGAGGGAGGGAGGGACTGGGAGGGAATGAGGGATCGGGACACGGCTGGGATAGAGTTAATAAAATGTAACTGATAAGAAAAAAATAAAATTAAAAAAAATTAAAATAAAAATAAAATAAAAATGCTGGGATCATTGACTCAACAAGAACTCGGAAGCACCAAATAGTAGCATAAGCCATTCCCATTAGAGGAAAGTGCAAAGAGAATAAGATCAAACTTCGAGGCTGAGTTAAAGGTTTCAAGATGGAAGCAATGGAATAGGGCCTTGAATAGATGAATTCTGGTTTTGAAAAGTCAAGGAGATTGGACTTCATTAGTAATGAGTCATTAAGCCATAATGACAGGATGAAAGTGGAGATATCTATCAAATGAGGAGAAGCTAGACAAAAGGAAGATATGTTGGGAAACTTCAGCAGAAATCTGCGTGATTCTTTTAGAATGTTAATGTTAGAATCATAATGAAAATGCTATGACAGACACTTTTGAAAGAAGATTGACTTAAAGGTCCCTGAATTTGTGTCTATTGCAGTGGCCAACACAGGGAAATTCATCTTCAGTACTTAGAATGGATATAGTCATTTCCATGTAATTTTTTATGGAGAATGCATATAAGATGTCGAGTAGATTCTCAATATCCATAAATGTTTATTGACATCCCTTTATAGCAAGGACATGGGCATGTGTAAAAAAAATAGTATGCATGACACTCACCTCTTACTTTGTACACAGTTAAGGGAAAAATTAAGGTATGGGATGTTTTTCTGTGATTGCACTCTCCTAGTTGACTCTAGTGACCTCCAACTCCAGGATTTGCACAGCATTTAATCCTGTCTCATGATATCCCAAGATTAGTACACAAGACCTATAATATTACATCAAAGGTAGGTGCCTGTCTTTACAGTATACATTACAAAAGACTGCAGCTTCCATCATGACACCTTCTCTCAGACCATTTTCATTCTGAGAAGCCAGCTGTTATGTCTTCAGGACATTGTAGAAGTCTATAGAAAGACAAGATGCATATAGTGAGAAGAAGGTTTAGAGAGAGGACTGCACCCAGCAGGGAGTTAGGCCCATCAACAGTGACATGAATGCACTTGGAAATGGGGTCTCCAGACCCAGATAGGCATTGATGAGGCTATAACTGCTGCTAACAGCTCAAATGCTACCTCACCAGAGGCCCTGATCCAGGGCCACCCTGCTGAGCTGTTCCTTGCTTTCTTTCCTCACACATTGTATGAGATAAAAAATGTTTGTTGTTTTATCAGGTATCTTCAGGACTGGCTGCAAAGTCCTCCTCTGTGGCCTAGCAGGACTGCTCCTCCCTTGGGGGGTGGGAAAGTCAAAGAGCCAGCCATTGAGTTCATGTGATAAAACAGGGTCAGATGAAAGGGGAGGAGGTCCTCCCCAATCAGTGGTCTTGGAAAGGGGCAGGGAGGAGATGAGGGAGGGAGGGTAGGATTGGGAGGGAATGAGGGAATGGGATACAGTGTTAATAAAATGTAACGAATAATAAAAATAAAAAATAAAAAATAAATGTTTGTTGTTTCAAGCTGTTATACACAGGGTTAATTTGTTACACAACAGTACAAAATTAAATATAAATATAAATTAAATTAAATATAAAATTAAAATAACTTTGTGCCACTAAACATGAATATTAGCTTACGAGACTTTATGTTCAGCTTTGTCCTGGTTGCTAATGTGTACAAACTGTTGAATTTTCTTCCCTTACATACTAATTTATTTTTTATTCTCAACCTTTTGTCTATAAAGTTTAGCTTTATTCTCCCAATTCATTTACTAAAAACTCTTCCTTTGCATGGAAATTCCTTAGTAACAAAGAAATGAAATGAAAATGATAACTATTAAATAATATTTGAATAAGTATCATAGAGATCACAACCACTTTGAAGTAAATTATATAGCACATTCTAATTCTGGCAATTATTCTTAGATTAAAATTAAAAAGTGGTTTTAGAACAAGTTCCTGAAAAGCAGATCTTAAAATGGGATTGCACGATGGAACTTCTCTTAAAACAAACTGTGAAGGGAATGACGGGAGCAGGAGAGTAGAGGGGAAGAAGTTTTGATCTGTTAATACTTTAAAGTCTCCAAGACGATCATTTAGTTACTTCCCTATTGCTCAGATAAGTCACCAAGACTTAGGCAACTCATAGAAGAAATAATTTATTTGGGGCTTACAGTTTCAGAGGGAAGAGTCCGTGACCATCATGACTGAGAGCAAGGCAACAGGAAGAGTTAAGAGGGAGACACAGTGAGAATGCCATGACTCTTCTGAAACCTCAAGCCCATCCCACCCTTGCCAATGACACCCCTCACACCTCCCCCATCAAAGCCAAACTTCCTAATCCTAACCAAACATTTGCACAAACTAGAGACCAAGTACTCCAGCATCTGTAAGTCATTTTCATTCAAACCACCACAATAGGGAATCTGGAATATACAACTCTGCTTCAGATAGTGACATGGGGCAGAAGAAATGATCTTCAAAAGCTCCCTGGAAGTTACCCACTGGCCGTGAATAACAAGGAGGCATTATTCCAGGCACTCTGTGGCAGGAATGTTCATATGCACACGAATGCATGTGTACGCGTGTGTGAGTGCGCATGCACACACACACACACACACACACACACACACATCATATTACATAACATAACACACATAAGAGAGAAAGTCTGTGTGTGTGTGTGTGTGTGTGTGTGTGTGTGTGCATGTGTTCACGTGTGTGCATGCGTGTCTGTGCCTGTGTCTGTGTCTTAAGGTATGGTAAGGGAACTGGCAGATTGTGGGTAGGTAACCGAGATGTGCACTGTCTTGGAAAGATCCACTGACAGATGTTTGGCCCTCTTCTGAACCTTATACAATAGGTCGGACTGTGTAGGTACAGACATGGAGGAGAAAATATTTTACAAAATCTACAATTGGAAGATGCCATAACTGTAAAACTAGTAGAATCTTTGCCCAGATTGCTGCAATATTAGCAGCTATAACATAAACTTTTAACTTTTTTTAGTCCCAAGGATGAACTTATGGACCCTTCTCTTACACAGGTTATTAAGACACAGTCATTTGTCCTTAAAAAAGGAGTGATAAAAGATACAAAGGCTGTTTTCAATGGCTCTGGGTCAAGACTACAAATACTATATTAACACTGACATCAACAGACACAGAAAGCTAGAAGGGGAGAGGATGACTCCATCCAAGCGTTTACCCTTTTGTATCATTATCCCTGGACTGCTGAAATTTGGGAACCATGCTCCATACAAGCTATTTAATAACACATGCCTCTTTTCTTTTCCTACTTCGTGGAATTCATCACTGACAAGCAAAGTATAGCAATAGTTTTCCTTCTATGCACGCTTGAGGATGCAGTCTAACTTTATCTGGCGTTGGGCATAAAGACATAAATTATTAAGCCCTGCTTGCCTGATCAAGAGCCTATCTTTCAGAAAAATCAGGCTTCTGGGAGCTGCCACTCACAGGAGCTCTATTTTCTGGCTCTCCATCAGGACTGCAGACACCTCTCCCCAAAGATTCATCAACCGCCAAACAAAGAGGGAGGCAGGTCAATGACACCCAAATCTGCAGTTTCAGCAGCTTCGGAAGTTTCATGACCAAAAAGGTTAAAAAAAAATGAGGGAGGAAAAAAAAGGAACACAAAATCTTAAAGGAACAATAACAAAGAGATTCAGATTCTGTAAGCTACATTCTGGAAAAGAGGCTTTCAAAACCATGGAACAAAGAAGCTTCAGGTGAAACAATGGTGGACTAAGGGCCTGCTGGGCATGTGTCTTTGCATTTTTTTAGCTAATATATTAGTTTACATGCTATTATTTTTAGAAGTATTATCTTACCAATGAATTGCTTCATGATGCTGTGCATGTTATGTTGACATATATGTGAATAAAGCATACTAAATGACTCAAATCTATAGAATCTAAGCAGTGTCTTACAGGTAAAAAATCTTCTTTTAACTTGTCTTTGGGCATTCTTGTAGTTTGGCCCTTAGTTATACAACATGCTCAAGTGACAGGAACCATTGTATGTGTAGCTTTGCTCACTTCATATGTGCGGATGTTGAGAGTCTTGGAGGTTAGGCTGACTCTCTCAAGGGCATATGCAACTTATTGTAGAAGGCCAGTCACCCATACCACGCTCTAAAGCTTTTCTGGTGATATCATAGTTCAACTAAAAAGGTCATAGACAAATTTAAACTCCAAAGTGGTGGTATATAAGATTTGAAGACTCTTTTGAAGATGAGACACAACACAATGAAACTCTAATAGATGAAAGGCAAGACCCTTTATTACTTACAGCTCCAAAAGACAGAAGGCTGCCAGGAAGAGTCACATAGAACACTCCACCAAGGAAGGCAAAAGCAAGCTGGAGATAGAAAGGATGGCTGAGCAAGCAAGGCAGACTAGGATTTCCATTGATTAGTTAATCGAACAATTCTAATGGTGTAGATGAAGGCCAGAGACAAAAGAGCTATCCTAACTGCCCAGCATCTTACCCTAGACTGGTTCAGATGTGTGCCTAGTATGTCTAGGCTTCAATAGCACCATAAGAGAAATGGCCAAGGTGTGGCTTAACAGTGTGCAGAATGGCCAGGTGGAAGCTGTTAGCCATGGTATCACAACTGGAGAAAAAGCCATCCCCTCGAAACTAAGTTATACTTTTATTGATCAGTTTTGCATAACTGAGACCATAAGATTGACAAAAAAAAAATTTAAAGGAGAAAAGATTCCTTCTAGAAGTTCATGAATTTATGGATTCATACGGGTTGAGCCCACTGCAGTAGGGAAGGCATGCTGGAACATCTCAGTTCATCGTAGTCCTGGTGGAATCATGTAGCCAAGGCTGTTTACATCATACTAGACCAGAAAACAGTGGAAACCATCACTTGAATATGACCGTTAAAGGCTCACCCTAAAGACCTATATCTACCAGCTAGACCACACTTCTCAGAGTTACTTTCAGCACTAGCAGAAAAACATGGATTATAAGCACAAACCTAATGGAAGACATTTTAAACCTTTTCTTAGTTATTTTTATATTGCAGTGCTAAGACACTATGACCAAGGCGATTTCCAAAAGTTAGTATTTATTTGGGGGTTACAGTTTCAGAGGGGGAGTCCATGACCATTACAGCAGGGAGAATAGCAGCAAGGAGTAGGCACGCTTCTGGAGAGAGCTAATTGGGAATGGCATTGACTTTTTTAATTTTTTATTTTTTATATTAATTACAGTTTATTCACTTTGTATCCCAGTTATAGCCCCCTTTCTCATTCTCTCCCAATCCCACCCTCTCTCTTATCTCTTTCCATGCCCCTCTCCAAGTCCACTGATAGGGGAGGTCCTCCTCCCCTTCCATCTGTGCCTAGCCTACAAGGTCTCATCAGGACTGGCTGCATTGTCCTCCTATGTGGCCTGGCAAGGCTGCTGAACTTCAGGAAGAGGTGATCAAAGAGCCAGCCACTGAGTTCATGTCAGAGACAGTCCCTGTTCCCCTTACTAGGTAACCCACTTGGATACTGAGCTGCTATAGGCTACATCTGAGCAGGGTCCTTAGTTGGAGTACCAGTCTCAGAAAAGACCCCTGTGCCCAGGTTTTTTGGTTCTGTTGCTCTCCTTATGGAGTTCCTGTCCCCTTCAGGTCTTACTATCTCCCCCTTCTTTCATAAGATTCCCTGCACTCTGCCCAAAGTTTGGTTATGAGTTTCAGCACCTGCTTTGGTACACTGCTGAGTAGAGTCTTTCAGAGGCCCTCTGTGGTAGGCTCCTGTCCTGTTTCCTATTTTTTTTTCCTTTTTCCAATGTCCATCCCATTTGTCTTTCTGAGTGAGGATTGATCATCTTACCCAAAGCCCACCCTCAGTGACACACCTCCTCCAACAAGGCTACACCTCCTAACCTTTCCCTAGGGACCAAGTATTCAAATACAGGAGCCTTTGCAGGCCATTCTTGTTCAAACAATCTTAACACGGATATATGACTAGCTGGTCCTATGCCAAACTGCAAGCAGATGTGAAAAACACCAGGTGATAAAGACAGTTCATCAACAGATAGAGGACTGAGGTCTTGTCTTACTCTTCTAAGAGAAGTAAGATCTTGGGTTTTGAGGGGTTATTGAGAAAAGTTCCCATTCTGTAGCCCAAGGTGGCCTTGAACTCATGACCCTCCTGCCTCAGCCTCCCCAGAGCTAGAATTACAGGCATGTTATATAATTTTATTCGTCCATCAGGTTCTTCATCTGCAAACTGAGAATTCACATACTTTATCTCCCAGAACTCTTATGGTGATTAAGCATAATAATTTATGACAAACTCTTAGTTTATATGTTTGTATAATACATAAAGTTGTAAACAAAGGAATTTATACACTAATCACAGATACCCGGCAAATTAATAGCAAGGTATTTTTAAAAGATCATGTTCTTATCATTACAGTTAATGCACAAGCTTTCTAGCTCTCAGGGAGGATCTTTTCACTACCACGGAGACAGGGCTATAAATTGTAGATTCTTGATACAATAGCTCATGATAGCTCCTTCCAATGTGTTATGTTCTATTGCTTCAAAATAATAAATTGCTAAGACAATATCATGCATCACGCTAGTGGTGGAGTATTCAGTGAAACTCCCGAGGCAGGAGCTTGAGGCTCACAGGCAGATGCTAAGTTTCATCTTTTGTTATCTCATCCTTCTTTGTAAAGTCCAACTTCTACAGAACAAGAAAAACCTTAACTTATAATAATCAGGAAAAAAAATACGAATCAAGAAAACTCCAAATTCTTGGAGAACACAAAACTTTAAAACTATCAGGGGTAAAAGCAATATAAAAATAAATCCAGACTTAGAAAGACTACTTTTGGGGAAAAGATTTATAACAGGGATCAAGGCATGGAAGTCTGAATATAAAACATTCAGAACTCTTTCCCAGACTTTCAGAAGTCCTCATTTCTCACTTCATGCATCTCAGGAAGCACAGTTCTTTTGATGTGAATAAAGGAGACTCAAATTGGACTCAGCCCTGACTCTGTCTCATTAAACTTTCTTTCCTTGTCAGAAATGGGTGGTCTGCAGCTGCTCCACAACTAAGGAGGGACTCGACTGTTAGAGTCCTAACTTGGGTTCTTGCCTGTGTCTGAAGAGCTTTCCAAAGAACTAACCCATCAGTTTCCAACAGATAGATAGTGCTTCCGTGCTCTTTCACCACAGAGACATGACACAGGTCAATTATTCAACTCCATGTATTCTCAGACATCATAGTGCACACTTTATGAAATTGCTGAATCCTAGCTGTTAGGTTATCATGGAGACAGTAGCACATACTTTAAAGGTTCAAACTATGATATTTCTCTGATTTGCTTAGGGCTTGGGTTTAGGATTGGGTTTTTGTTTATTTGTTTGTTCATTTGAAACAGGCACACCCTATGTAGCTCAGACTAGGTTTGAACTGATGGTACTTGTTCATCAGCCACCCAGATGTTAGTGTTAGAGCTATGAACCACCACATGAGATTAAAATACTTCATAGTCTTAAACTGTATAATCCACCTCTAGAAAAATATGATCAAACAGGAAGCTCAAGCCAAGCAGATATCTCCCATCATTACTCACTCACAACTCAAAAAAAAAAAAAAAATTAGAATATCCACTCATTTGTGCATAAATGCCATCATACACTTTCTTGACAGTATGTTATATTAAGATTTTTCTTATTATGTTACTCTAAATTATCCAGTCTGTACCACTAATCCATCTTTTAGAACCACCCCTTCTATTTCAGTGCATAGAACCAGGTCACTTATGAACCTAATTCAGGGTCTTTCAAGGACAATCAGACCACCTCATTAGGCTCAGACAGGTTAGGATTTGTTGTCACAACTGGTGGGAAAGAGGGACACTGAACACATGTAAAACTCTGAGCAGGCACTGAGTTGATAGTATTAGCAGTTCTAGAGTGTGTGATTTAGCATTTGAAATACATCATCTTACTCAGTCCTGAAATGCTGTGAGGTTTATTACTATCCTTATTTTACATATAAAAATATGATATTATGAAGGATCAGTAACAGGGCCAATGGATCACTTACATACCCAACATCATACTCCTTTTCATGATGGTGCCTGAGCCTGGCAAAGCCTATCCAGTTCCAAAACCTAGTGTGCTGCAGTAAAGACTTCAGCAGCTATTGTTTCTGTTGGCTTGTCACGACCAGCTGTTGCTGTATCGTTGGTTAGTTTTCTTTGGAAGACCCTGGCAAAGAACAGGTTGGAGATGCTGTGCATAGAGCAGTTTTGTTTATTCCAAAGCCATCTAAATCAAATTTACCTATATTGGGGTTATTCAGCAAAACGGCCACACAGAAAAACAGAGAGAAAAACCAAAGTCTTGCCAGAAGGTGCCGAGAACAATAGAGTTATTAGAAGATACCAAAATAACATTGATTTATTGGAGAAAATGTTCCTGTTGTGATTCTCACACACTGATGCCACAGATGGACCCAGCTTAGCTGAGGCACGCTCTGTGCTTCAGCTGTTTACTTAAGCAGCGCTGGGTTCTCAGAAATAGTTGCTATGCCAACCAGCCCTGGGACTATATATACATTCATGACCAGGGCTTATTCCTAGGGCTTTGTTACCTCTCTTTCAAAAGTTTGAATCTCTCACCGCTAAACTGCTTACATTCATGCATTACTGCCTCTGATAGCCAGCAGCCTTTTCCCCAGCAGGTGAAAGGGGAAAAAAAAACGGATGTCTGCAAGCTAGGCTGAGCAACCTTCCCACGTCACATTTTTTATAGTCAGGAACCAGACTATTCTCTGAACCCAGGACTCTAAAGACAGGATGATTCAATGATAAAAGGCAGCACTCTTGTCACCTACTATTAATTATCACATGTGAGCATCAGCACACACATTCTCAGAGAAGAAAGCAGAACATGCTTTTGAGAAGCCAGGATGACGGTGCATTTTGAAATTTCTTTACTACCGTTTTAATGGGACACATTTCAGAAATAACCATTAGCCAACAAATATAGGCAATCAATCTACCTCTGGTCTCCTGCTGGAGCTGCGTTTAAATAAAACAGTAATGTTGAAAGCTGAAGAGTGAATGCTCTTTAATTACCTTTTCTCCTGTTTATGTTACTTTGATGGCTTTTGTTCAATTGCATCTGAATTTTCAGTCTGTTTATTTTATAATTATTGGATGACTCCATGCTA
Organism: Psammomys obesus; assembly: GCF_907164565.1. NCBI lineage: Eukaryota > Metazoa > Chordata > Mammalia > Rodentia > Muridae > Psammomys > Psammomys obesus. The sequence continues at coordinate 23,228,965 of NW_026591086.1, forward strand.
CACAGCCACTTCAATTACATTTTGATGGTTGATAAAGCCATTGTTGACAGGGAATGCACAAATGAATTTGGGGAAACCAGATTAGTGATGTTTGCATTGTTGCATTTAAATAAAATAAAATGTCCTGGCAGCAATGTGATCTATTCTGGGGGGAAAAGAAAATTAGGAAGAAAGAGAAATTGGTTCCATGAGAAATGGTGCTTTCAGAGAAGCCGCTTCCTGTTGAGCTGTTGTTTTAAACCTCAAGCGTGCTGCCACTTCTTCTTCAGACAGATTATGAAATTGAAAAACAATCATATAATCTCTTCAAACAAGAGGTTTTCCAGTAGACAGATTGCTTGAGAGGAGAAAGAAGCAGAAAGAAAAACCAAGACCAAAATACTTATAAAGCATGCTAAATCCATTTGAATTGATAAGATAAAGAGAAGAATGATAATTTATAAGGGGTTAAGGCTTTTTGTTCACCCAGGAAACCAAGATTGAGGGAGGAGAACTTGGAAACATTTCCATCTCTAATTAATAGCTGAAACATGGCAGATGAGGCTGAGTGCAAACTGACTACTTCCTACAAACAGACCCTGCTCAAGCAGGGCCGGGCTTGCATTGTCACAGCTATAACAATCATGTGAATGACAATATCTGAATGTGAAAAATATTTTGAAGAGGAATGAAAATGTGCTACTTCTCCCAAGTCACTAAAGCTAGAGAGCCAACACACAGCAGACAACAGAGCCATGCATAGCTCATCATATTGAATGGAAATCAATCTCCACGCAGCGTGACTACCTGGGCCCACATGTTCGAGAAGGCTTCATATCACAGCCCCAACCATGTAGGCTCCCAGGCTTAAGTTGTTGACCTGGCTAAGGCAGAGTTTGGGCTACAACTCGTGACTAACCTTATGCCAGTACCCTTGACCATTTAGTTATTACAGGCTATCCAGGGTGTTCGTCATCCTGGATAATATTCACTTATTAAATCTATTTTCTGTTTAATGTCTCTGTCCTTGATCATTTAGCTGACTTCAAGTCTCCACCAGAAAAGCTCAGTTGTGTTAGAAGTTAAAGGCAGTACCCACTTACGAGATTCTAAATAACCTGGAATTAAACATTCTGGAAAGCAAACCCAAAATGTTTGGTAGCTCATCTCATTTTTAACTTCACTGTTTGTTAATAGCATCAAGAAACAACTACATAGAATTGTCTGTGTGCCAGGTTCTTTTCTAAGCCCTTCACAAATAATAATTCATTTAATTGTTAAGACATTCCAAAATGTTACATACATAAGTGTCTTCCAGACCCACCTTACGACCCAAGAAGAGAAAGGGCTCCCTCAGCAACGAAGTGGAAAAGCCAGGGTAGACCAGGCAACTTTAGTCTGGAGTCTTCCCTATGCTTCACTGAGCCTGTGATGGTGGGGTTGAGTGGGGGTGGGGCAAATAATTCTACCATATGTGTACATATTGAAGTGATCTCATTGAACATTTCTGGTGTACTAAACAACTACATTGTTCATCTATTACCTATTTTTATGACATACTGCCCTTTGGCATCCACTAGAAAGTGTTTCTGTGACAACCAAAAAATAGCAAAACCCAAGGATGCACAAGATTGTTGTATGAAATAGCACAGTAGCTCTGTATAACCAATAAGACCTCTCATATATAAGCACATTATTCTAGATAGCTGAGAATATTTGATCCAATGTAAATGCCAAGTAAATAATGGTTACGATAGATTTGGGGATTGATGGCAAAAAAAAAAAAAATTCTGTACATAGTTGAAAGAGAAACAATAGTTTTCTTAAAGACATTTCCTCTACAGTTGGTTAAACTCCCAAGTGGAATTTGCATCTGTAGCATTGGAAGGTAGTGCTACAATAATTGGACTGTTAGAAACTTGTTTCAAATTGTTAGTAAGTGTTAAAGAATTACTAACATTCCAATCTGTAACATTTCAATTAGCTTTATGGCTAATATTCAAATTTTATTTATAATATACTTAATGTACAAGCAAATTTCCTTTATTCTTTCCTTTCACACTTAGTAATTAGCTCTGTAAATATCATATCTATTTGTAAAATGTTCCCTACCTACTCTCCAGCTGTGTGCAGTGTTTCATTTGGTCCTCGTACAACTCAATGAATTCATGAAAGTGTTATGTTCTCAAAGTGAGAGAGAAAATCATCAAACCTGAGAACATCAAAGACAGAACTCAACATGATCAGCTCTGAGAAGAATATGTGGAAGTAAGAAAATGACAAAGCCCATGTCTACAGAAAGCCAAAAGGCTTGTTCATAATTACCAAAGAATAAGTCAGACATGCTGAACAGGAGCCTGAACAGAAACTATTAACCAAGAAATCCTAACTTATTGGGTTATAGAAACCACTGACCAGGCTGTGAGGAGTTATATAAGTAGGAGAAACCAAATTTTCAACCTTACAGAGTGAACTGAGATGGCTCAGTGATTAAGAGAAATTGCTGCTTTTGCAGAGGATCTAGGTTCAGTTCCCAGTACCCAGATTGTAGCTAACAACAATTCATATCCCTGGTTCCAGGGAGGCCCGGTGCTCTCTTCTGACCTTCAGAAGAGAGGCACCAAGCATGCACTTGATCCACAGACATGCAAATAAGCTCAGTCACAGAAAATAAAATAAAAACCACTCTTTTTTAGGAGTCCAGTCTCCTGGAAAATACTAGCAAAAAGTGGCTATGGTCTCAGTGTTTTCTGCCTCAGTCCTAGTAGATGATGACTCAGTAAAGAAATTATTTAAATTTTTCTTGAGAGAAAAAAATAACAATACAGTGGGGTCACTGAGTAAGATTCTTCACATGGATCAAAGGTCTATTGATGAGTAGGATCTATTATAACACAGATTCTACAGATAATTTAAAATTTTACCATTATGTCAATTCAGGATCAATTTCTCAAATGAACTTCGGTTATGCAGTTTTGGGAACAGTCATATTTGTACTCACAAAGCATAAATTAGTGACAATAAAAATTGTTGAAATGTTCAACACAGGGCTGAGCAAAATAAAAGTATCAGAATGAGAAAAATTCTGTTTTATCCTGTCCTCAGCCTAATTGTATGTTTGTACGCTGACAATGGACAGGAATTATCCATCTTATCTCCTGCTTGCTTTCTTCTCTGCCCTACTCTCACACATCTACAATGACAAAGCAAAAGAAAACAAGATTTACTGGGCTAGGGCATATGTGTGAGGGCTGTCTGGGGCAGATCACAGAGGTTGGTTCTTGTCCACACGATAGGCAGACATACCACCCAAGAGCCCAGAAGCTGGGCCAATGGTTTATTTCAGGGGTCAGCAACATAGCCTGTAGATAAATCACAGGGCAGAACCTGAGGAATGCAGTTGAACATCTGATCTGAATTTTTAGTGCAGACGAACCTGAATGTCTCAGGTACACGGCCGGATTTGATAAACAGCCTTATTTCTTCATCTAAGGAAAACAAGGTTGGGTGAAAAGAGTCCAAGAGTCCGAGCTCCGTAGCAATTGGCAGGAACTGCTCGTCTAGAGACTGTGGCACGCAAATGCGGTTCACAATAGGCATTCTGTTCATGTGGCTCCTTCAGTGTTGACTTTCACCATTCCAGAAAACAAGTCTATATGGTAAACAACATCCTGGTTAATAAATGTTGATTTTGCCGTTATTACTACACGTTATCTATTTTTAAGTATGTTTCTTCACGTCAAACATGATAGTTTCTTTGTTATGAATTTTGAGAAAATTAAGAATTCTCTCAAGGAAGAAAAACAACTTATGCCCCACTTCAAGTGAGTTTCCTTTTGAGGTTTGCATTCATTTGGCATGACACATCAGCAAGGAAATTACCACATAGCCAGGAAATGACTCTATCAACTCCTCTCTTTCCTCTTTCCATCCTCTTTAGAGGAATGAGACAAGAGGAGAGGAGAGGGGGCAGAAGGGCAAAGGAAAAAAATAGGGAAATCCTTCCAGATTTCAAACTACACAATGAAAATGAAACTTCTTAGAAACTCTCTGCCCTGTAAGCTGATGCAGTTGGAGCTGGCCCTTCCGGAGAGCTTGTGCCCTGTTCCTTCTGTTATTGATTGCCAGGTGAATGATTTCACCTGTGACCCTCCCTAATCTCACTAGCTCTACTTCCTTATGCTCTGCTAGCCTCTCAGCTGTGATTGCTCTGCCGGCTACCTTCCTGCATTGGCCTCTGCTCCCCGGTTATCCCTTTCTTCTAGTCTTATGACCCCTTTCTGGGTCCCCAGCTGCTGTCCAGGACCTTCTGATCTCTCCAGCCTCAGCAGCTTTCCCAATGATCACTCTCCTAGATTTTTCTCTGTAGTATCTCTGCTCTTCTGAGTATTCTCCTCTTTCTTTAGAAGTCAGAAAATCTCAAAAGATTCTGAGATTAATTTTGGTTTGGGTGTGCATCCAAACTTGTGGGTGTTTATGCCAATCTTTACTGAAACCCCTTGAGTGTAAACTCTCACTGGGAACTTTATGAAAGTTCAAGTCCTTGGAGTTTTATGAAGAGAATAACTTCCCCTCTTCAGCCAGCCTTTCTGCTTCTTACTTTCAGCAAGGTGAAAAGACGATGGCCATTGTTTACTGTGAATCATTTATCTTCTCTCACTTGACTGTGCTATGCCAGATTAAGAAATCCAGCCTGCCTGGTTCTAAGAAGGAGCTCAAATGGTCATTCATTTATTCATTTGCTCAGCGAACATTACCCAGTGCTTACTATGTGTCAGAAGTACAGGAATTTGGACTTTCCATCTCTTACCAGGAGATAATTGCAGTTCGCAGTAAATATAGTTTTAGACAATAGATACTATGTGTGACTTAAACTAGATAGGAACTGTTAAAAATATTACTGCATACAAAAATCTCCTTATGGCCCTTCTTCCATGGTATAGAACTTAATGTAGACATTCAACACTGTTATTTACCTTCTACAACTTTAAAATACACATTAAGCAGGAAGTTGTAACTTTTATAACCTTAAAATAATCTAATTATATTATTTCATGTCACAGAACAGCCTAGGTTCTTTTAGCCTCAAAGTTTGCATTGAACCTCTCTTTCTAGGTCATTCCACCATGACTCCAAAACCATTAGAATAGATATACAAAAGACAAGAAATATTTTTTTTTCTCAATTTCTCTACCCAACACTTAATACATGTGTAACTTTTATTTTCTTTCTTTTATTTTGTCTTGTTTAATTTTATCATGTTTGCATTGCTTGGGGAAGTTTAAAGTGACTGTTTTTGGTCAGTTGAAAGAACACAATTCTATAATCTGAACATACGTAAGACACTGAAGCAGAGGTTAAGCCACATCCTCCGTCCCACTATTGTCCAGTCGTTGCTCACCTATCCCTTCAGTACAGGAGTCCTGAACTGGCGGTCCATAGAAATACTAAAGGCTTGTTAGATTTGCCTGCAGAGGATTCCTTCCAAATGAGGTATGGATGCTTGACTGCAACCCCCAGCAGTTTTCTTTGCCAGGTATGTGCCACACTTCACACAGCTAATTCCGTGGTGCTTTGGTTTCTGGATTTAAAATGAGCGTATCTCACTCAAGTGGGACTTGAGTTATGGAAGGAGAGGCTGGTGTGGGTTTTTTGTTTTAGTTTGTGTTTTGGATTTTTTTTTTTTTTTTTTTTTTTTGGTAGTAGTAAAGAGTGGACCCAGGGCCTTCCATTTGCTACTAAGATGCTAGACATATCCATAGCTCTCTCTCTAATTTTCATTTGAGACAAGGTCCCACTAAGCTATCTAAGCTGGCTTTGAGCCTACTCTGTAGTTCAGGAAGACCTCAAACTTGTGATCCTCCTGCCTCAACCTCCTGAGGACTACAGGTGTGTGCTGCCAGGCCTGATGGAACATAGGGTTCTGATGAAAACTGAACAATCCTAATCTGCTGAAAATGTAGTAATTTTTTTTCATTTTTTTTTCACTATTTTTTTATTATGACACTTTCCTGCACATTCATAACAGGATTTCTTGAAAAGGTAAACTAAGGGAAAGCAACTATTATATTCCTTAATTACTGAGAGCCTTCTGCACTGTAAGGTAAGGGAGTCCATGTACTTAGAAGAATTCCATCTTTTGAGGACCAGTGGCAGACATTGATTTGCCAAGGCTAAATAGGATTCAAGCATTAGTCAAATACTATTTATAAATAGCCCCTTAAACAAAAAAGAAAACATAAACTATCAGGCTGCCTTCTGTAGCATGGTGAGGTAGTGGCAGTATACAAAAAGAATGTAAGATTACAAGAATTTCTTGAGTTTCTTAAATCTGGAAGGAACATACCTATGTCATCATAATAGCAAATCCCTTCCAGAAATTAAGGGACCAGGAATAAGTCTTCTAGACCAGATATGATATTCCCCCTGTGTACTGAAACCGTCTAAATTCTGTGCCAGAGTGTTCAGTGTCTTATGGAGGGCAGATTACTCCTTACTCAGATTAACGTCTATGTTTTCACTCAGTTCCTAGGGGTTAATCTCTAAGAGAATGAAATAGCCTTCCTGATATAACTGTCTCTGTATCAGGGGGACTTGGCCATGCAGAAGCAGAGATACTAACAGTATGCCCTAAGGTGAGGAGTCCTGATCCATATGAGATCATCTCAAGAATAACAAAGTCAGGCGTGTAATGTTCAACCATGTCTATGTGACCAGTCCTAATAAAACTCAGGACACCACAGATCAGTATAAACTTCCACAGTTGGCAAAAGCACATCAGGCATTATTGTTGAGAGAAGTGGATGCTATGCATTCAGCCCCTGGACACAGAGGACCTCCAGGATATATACCATACCACACCCTTCCTAGGCTTGCCTTGCTGATTTGAATTTGCTCTCTTTCTGAGAGCCTTTCCAAGCTCTGTGAATATTTTGAGAGAACTATTAAAACTGAACAACAGAGATTACTCAACAAGAGCATCAATAGGAATCCTGAAGCCAGCTGAACTTGCTGCTGGCTTCAGAAATGACAGTAGTCTTAAGCTATTGAAATTGCAGACTGGGCTTCATGGAGACATGAGGGAGAATCTGAAAATCTACAGACATTGTAAATTGACTTCCTGAGGGTTCCATCTGTAAGGATGCCAGCTGTCATCAAACAACTGTCTTCTTGAACTTCCATTACACTCCTTTTTCGGGTCACAGAAAGTGGTCTGGGGCTCCTGGGAAGCTTCCACAAAACAGGAGTCTAAAGGATTCCCTACCTCTCTATCTAGGACTCCACAAAGAGAATAAAAGGGAAGTCAGACAGCTACTTTTCCTTTCATTCTCTGCATAGTATTTATTCAGTATTTTATTCTAAAGCTGTTTCTCGATATCAACTCATTAAGGAAAAAGATAATTATGATATTAACATCTTGCTTCCAAGCACTTAGTGAAGTCACAAGCATTTAGCATCACCCATAAAAGGAATGGGTAACAACCTATCTGACACTGATTATTCAAATGCAAATCTCACAGTGATGCTCAACACTGACTGGATTTCTTTTCCTTTGCTGCTACAAAGAGCAGATGGCATTTTCAGTGAACCAAATTCCAATTGGCGGTAGGACTAAAGGGAAAATACAGGTATGTGTACAGATCCACCTTAGAAAGTAACACTGTGTATTTGGAAAAATATATACATCTAGGCTTACTACACCTATGATACTAATAGCATGCTGCCAAACAGAAAAGCTCTCCTAGCACTGACAGTTTACCTTCTTATTACAAGTCCCCAAGCCTGAAAGCCAGAGTATAGGCTGCACAACAGCAAAAGCACAAAGTTTCTTCTCTCCCAAGATACCTGTCATATAATAACAACACTCAACAAATGGGAGCGCTGTACGGACACCATGTCACTACAATTTTCTTTCCTGTGGCTCAGGAAGGATTCCCAAGTGCTGAACTTTGCTCCCTCTCCACACACATTCATGCTTTTCATCCACACAACAGCCCTGAGAGAAAAAGTGTCATCGTTCCCATTTTACAGCCATGATAGATCCAAAACTCACATGGGCTACAGAACTTGCCTGAGCTAGCAGCAGCCAAGTCAGCCTTCCAACCCAGTTCTGCTCTCCTCAAAACATTTTTTATCACTACACACTGAGTGTTCTGGTTAATTATACACTCTGATTATAGCAATTTATCCTATATATCATTAACTAATTGCTAATCTTCAAAGAATTAAAGTCCGATAAAAAAAAATGCTTCTGAGACTAGAAGCACTAAAATTCTACAGAATGTAATCAGATTTTTCTCAAATGTTTCAAATGACACTTTAAGCCCTTGTGAAATCTCAGGTGCATCACTTGGGAGAAGAGTGATGGTGCTAATGAAGTATGGGTCAGAAGAATAGCAGATAAATCAGCTTCCACTTACATATAATCACTACCCTAATTCTCATAAATACTACTGCAGAGTTCATGATGTGATGATCTACTAACTTTTTTCAGCGCAAGTTAACAAATCTTTATCTAGCCTTCTTTGTGCCAAGCCCTGTAGTAAGCTCTGGGCAGCAATAGTAAGTGTGATATAATGCCTGTCCTCACAGAGACACATTTTGACTATGGAGTACTCCATTATCACCCTTACGATAGAATTACCTTGTCAATATTTAATTGGCTGTAAGAGGAATATTAACAGCTCCACATCTCTCTACATTTTTTTAAAATTGAATATGGTATGTCCATTGATGTTGTAAAAGACTAAACACAATTTCTCTTCTCTTCTTCTTTATACTGTCTTTTCAAATGAGCTATCTATTGCTGCCTTTCATGTCCCCTAAGCTTTCTTCTTGAAACCTTTCTCCACAAATGCGCGTGCGCACACACACACACACCCCTTACTTAATAAATCATTTTCTTGTTGTTATTTGTGCTATTACCTGGCATCAGTTAGTACCCATATTCACAGGAATCTTGAAAATGAATCCTACTCTGAGTCTTGGGAGGGGAAGAAAGCAAGGATAAAGGCAGAAGGAAGGGAGGAACGAGGCATCACTTCCCTTTGGCAGGTGTCTGAGAAAAGGAGAGTCTTTATGAGCTCACCGGATCAAAGGCAAGTAAGAAGTTTCCAGGCTGCCAGTCACAAAGCCACCAAAAACTCACTTTTAATGAAAAAAGAAACTGTTAACTCCTGCACTGTTGTAAAATACTTACCAAAGACACCTCTCCTGCTAAGTGCCATTCATTTCAAGAGTGAAATGCTGTTTCAGAGAAAAACGCCCAGGGCAACCGGGAAGGAGAGAAGGATGGAAGTGTGTGGTGCAACTGTCCCTGCAGGGGAGGGAAAGTGTCTCTTTCCTTGACAGCTACCCTACTTAACTACTGTGCAGTCAGCCCTATTCGGTACCACTGAAAATTCAGCCTTCCAGCGGAGCCCCATGCCATGTGCCTTATGACTATAAGCCTACAGTCACACACCTTGAATGCTTAAAGTCCACAGTGCTCCCGGGGACTGCCTTTTTGGTGGCAATTAGAAGATCCATGGAAAGAAACTCTTTACTTTGCCACTTGGCTGAGGTTTCAGAATGTAATTGAAATTCTGGAGAAGTATTGGGATGATAATATTTCCTGGTTTTTCTTCTTTACCTCTGTGCTGTTTTAATACCCATAGCCAGCAGCCATGGAAACAGAGGGAGTGACAAATGGCCGCCAGGAAGGTCTGAGCCTCCAGAAAATCAGCAGAGATGTTATTTCACTGACAAGGGGAAAAAAAGAAGAAATAAAAACAGAAAGAAAGTGAGCCTGGCTTTTGGCCTCAGGGCTCAACCAAGTACCTGCCAATTTATTCACACTGAAATATGAGGAGATTCCACATGGAAACATTTTCACTACAGGGTTGTTTTTTGTTTTTAATCCCTTTATTTGGATGTGAGTGGTTACTGTTTGAAAGTGTCTTTGTATGGGGCTAAGAAGAAGCTGAGACAATAGTTCAAAGCCTAGAGAAAAGTGGAAAAGTTTTAGCTTTACCATTAAATTATTTGCCCCAGTACAATATATGTTTTTCAGGAGAACCAAGATCTTGCTCAACTAAAATGTATCTGTCTCAAGAAGAAGAAGAAGGAGGAGAAGGAGAAAAGATGGGTAGGTTGGAAATGTTCCCCCCTTACTAAATACATGACTAGGATAGATTACAAGAGTACAAGCAAAAGATGCCTTCCTTAACCTTTACAGTTCTCACTGTGGTGGGAGCTAAATGACTTAGTTAGTGGCCAGCTCACATCCTTTGAAATCCTGAAAACTTAGATCATCTCCTCATGTGTTTATAGCCAGAAAATTCTCTCAATTGTAGTGTATGAAGTTTAGAAATAGGTTACTTATGAATGAGAATTAGGGAACAGGATGGGAGCCTGCCATAAATGTCCTCTGAAAGACTCCACCTAGCAGGGGATGGAAGCAGTTTCTAAGACTCACAGCCAAACTTTGGGCAGAGCACAGGTAGTCCTAGCAAAGAGTGGGGTAATGTAAGAATGCAAAGTGAACAGGAACTTCATAAGAAGACCAACAGAACCAACAAATCTGGGCCCATGAGGGCCTGCAGAGACTGATGTACCAACCAAGGACCGTGCATGAAGAAGACATAGACCCATTCTCAGATGTAGCTGATAGGCAGCTCAGTCTCTATGTGGGTTCCCTAGTATGTGGGGCAGGGGCTATCTCTGACATGGGCTCTCTTGCCTGCTCTTTAATTATGTCCCCCTGGTGGAGGGGGGACATTGCCAGGCCACAGAGGAAGATGATGCAGGCAGTCCAAATGAGACTTGATAAGCTGGGGTCAGATGGTAGGGAAGGAGGGCTCTCCCTTTCTGAGAAATAAGGGAGAGGAATGAGGGGAATGTAGGAGGGAGGGTTGGACTGGGAAGAGACAAGGGAAGAGGTTACAATCAGGATGTAAAGTGAATAAATTATAGAAAAATAAATTTAAGTTTAAAAAAAGAAAAAGGTTTATTATTTGTTATGGTTTTCAGAGACAGGGTCTCACTAAGGAGCCTAAGTTAATTCAAACTCGCGATCTTTCCCCATCAGCTCTCTGATTGCTGGGATAACAGAGTTGTGTCATTGGGTCCAGAATGAAATAGTTTGGATTTGAATGAGGTCGGGTCTCATATAGATCTGGCTGCCTCAGAACTCACTGTATAATACTGCCTAAAAACTCATAGCCGTCTTACTATGTTAACTCTCCTGTGCTAGGTGAGAGAAGTAAAAAACCATCTATCTGGCAGGAAAGAGGTATTTTTAAATGTCAGGTAATATACTTTTTCCCACAGCTTCTTTTTCCTCCACTACTCCCTGATAATTTCCATTGGATAAGTCCTCTAAATTTACAATTAATAAATGTAAGCTTCTTCAATTCAGACCACATTAATTAGATTCATAGCTCTTCTATTTCTTAGCCATATACTTAAAGAGGTCGATAGCTCAGATATAAATGTCTCTTAATAACTGTACTTTCCTATACAATATTTTAGAATACACTAACATTGAAACAAAAGAGAGTAGGAAATAGCCTACTTTCCATCCCCCCAAAAAATCATACCATGCTACAACACCTGGCTTTCAAACCCAGTTTAATATAAAATGCTTAAAAAGACATTTAATATAAGTTAACATGGACTGCAGTCATATTCATTAGGAATTAAACTTGGATTGACTTTTCAGTCACTTGTTATTCATATTCCCTTTTTCTAGAATTCTTGGAGACAAAGATATAATCTATGTTCCAAGTAAGAATCCTAGTCACATCAAGGATTTCTACTGCACCAGAATCATGCTCACAAACGACAAATATACCAATTTTTTTTAAGGTGGAAACTGAGTCCCAAGCATATAAGACTGGCACATCTGAGGCCCCAGTTCAGAGGGCTGGAGAAGCTAAATGGTGTTTCCCCGCCAGCTTCAACTTCTCCACCAAATTTTCTGGGATCCTCTGGACAGTAGCCCCAGAAGCTGAGAGGAAATTCCACAGAAGGAAGGGATGCTCTGAACTCTAGATGTTTTTGTAGTCAAAATTTCCACCAAGGACCTAATCAGAACCTAAGGCAGATTATTCCCATTTACTGAACCTTGTCTTTGCTCAACCCTGCATTAACACCTTGTTAGATGAGTCTGTCTTCAGGTTGAGCGGGTCATCCTCTGAGCTCTTCTCTCAGCTGCTTCTTGAGGAAACTGAGCATTCTGTGTTATCTCACAGAGCAAACTATAACATAAACAGTCTCCAAAGTGACCTGGCTGCTGTTTACAAGCCAGCAGCACCTGTAGGCAAGTGTTCTGACTTGGAAAAGTGGCCAACCATCACAAATCCTCAGACTGCTTACACATGACAGGTAAACACTACAGCAGTCTTAAATGAAGTGACCAAGTTAAAGCCATCTTGTCCGGATCTTATCTCAACTCCATCTTGAGTCTGTTTGGGTGCTTCTCACCCTCTAACACCCACCTCAGTCATATCAGCCTTAACAGTACAGTTGAGACTTCCTATGACCTGAAATGTGGCCCAGATATAGAACCCAAACAACTGATTATTCTGCCAGTACATATGCTGCAAAGTTTTCCTGACCTATAAGTGACAGTGATACCACTGTGGGTTTTTTTGTCTTTATAAATGTTGTACCCCTGAGCTTCAATATGAAGAGTTCTTTGGGGCAGGAGCCTGCCCTGTGTCACTGGATTAAATAAAGAACTCTCATTTTACCTTTTATGTGTTGTGGTCTATCACCTACAAGAACATGCACAACTCACCAGAGACTATAACCACTGTAGAGAATATTGTCCCTCCCTAGCAACCAACAACTGCCAGCAACTCCTCTGAGGGGGGATGGGATTGTGATGAGTCCAAATGAGTATATGTTATGTAGGTAATCATAGCTCTTTGAGTTCCTGAGCATGAAGAGCATGTCACCTCCTAGAAGACAGTGTTCAGCAACTATTCTGTTTCTCCAGCTTTTATCTTTTTCCTTCCCCCTCTTCTGTGAAGTTCCCTGAGCCATACATGGGGCTGTATCAATGCTAGGCACTTAATGCTAGGCACTCAGCAGTTGCTACACTCAACACTTTAATCAATTATGACTGTAGATACCACCACCCACAGCACAAAGAAGCTACTCTGACTAAACGTGCCATCCTGTCTTCTGTTCCCTGGAAATAGCTGCTGATTTCAGAACACCAGCTGATTTCTGATTATCTTTGTTTCAATTTTAAAGACCAGCTTCCTTTTACCTCTCTCCAAAACCACTGTTAATAAGTACATCCTCTTCCCTCTGCCCCAAGACCTGGGCTTGTACTGAATGCTCCATCTTTGCTTTTTCCTTTCCTAGATTCTTAATTCTTCAGTCTTCATTTCAGTTTCTACTAAAATAATAACTATGTACTTTGCTGCATGCAGAGCTCTGACGAGTGCAGAGGAGGTACACATCCTTCGTGCACTTGGACTCTCCCTTAGACTACTCCAGGATGCCCCACACACTCCTCAGGTTAATCGTCTCTGCGTCACCAGCTAGTCACCATCTCATCAGACACAGGCATTTCTCAAATAACTTTGATCTTTGCGATTGTTCAGGCTAACCTCAGTTCTCTATCAAAGAAACTCTTGTCACCACATCTGATCTTTTCCCTTTATGTCTGCTGGTCTCTGAGAGAACAGACAGGCTTGCCATACCTGGCTTATACCAACCCCTTCCCTTCATGTCTTACCTCCCAGCTAAAACATATATAAAAGATTCCAACTCAAGCTAGTAACATAGTCAATTATTAAAACCCAAAGGGGTGGGGGAAAGGCAGAAACTTTTCACATTTACAGCATTCCACAGTCTTGCCTTCACTTCTGGCATCTTCAGTCTGCCCTGATAAGCACCTCAAAGATTCCCAGATGGTCTACTGGTAGGGTCCCACTCTAGCGTTACAAGCACCTGAATTCAATCCCCAGTTCCTGTGTGCTCCCAAAAGAACACATTAAGTCCCTGTTCCCAGAGAGTCCTGGATAAGTGATGCCTCTAGAAGGTACTCAGCCTAAGAAATTATTACATTTCAAATGTTAATGTCTTTAACATTCCCATCATTTATGTCTGATTATAGCAGAACACAAAATGTTCCAGGCCTGTGTTTGGTTTGTGTTTGGTTTTGTTGTCGATGCTGTTTTTTGGTTGTTTGGGGTTTTCAAGGTGTAACTGCTAGTCTTGGTTGTCAACTTAATCGTGTCTTCAATTAACTAAAACTCAAGCTATTGGACCCTCCTATGAGGGGCTTTCTTGGCCGGATTATTTCAAGCCAAATAACCCACCTTAAATAGAATGCTCTACATTCTGGTGGCAGTCCAGATAAAAAGACATAAGAAAATGTTGTCTCTTTGCCTGTTTAACCTCACTCTCGCCTTGAAGTTCATCGCTACATCCCCTTGCTGCAGCATTTCTTCACTGTTATTAGAAACACCTTCTCTGGGCTTTCCACATGGACCAAAGACCAGAAGCTCTCCAGGAATCCTTTAGGCCAGTGGTTCTCAACCTTACTAATGCTGCGATCCTCATGGTGCAGTGACCCCCAACCATAAAACTACTTCATTGCCAATTTATAACTGTAATTTTGCTTACTGTTATGAGTCCTAACATAAATATCTGTGTTTTCAGATGGTCTTAGGTGACCCCTGTGAAAGGGTAGTTTGACCCCCTAACCCCAAGGGTGTCACAAACTACATGTTCAGAAGCACTGCTGTAAGCCTTCAGTACCAGATTGGAACTGCTGAGACATCCAAGTTTGTAGACCTGATTATCAGGCTCTCCAGTGTGAGATAACCACTGACAATCAGAACCATATCCTGTAAGCCAGTATAAAAGTATACCAGGTATATATGTGGTGATAGATAGATAGATAGATACATACATACATACATACATACATACATATAAATATGGGTGTGATATATTCATATATGTACATACATATATATGAATACACACATATATGTTTATATGAATACATATATGTTCATTCTATCAGTTATGTTGCTTTTTTTAGGAGAGGTTAGGAATCATCTGTGGGAATAGATACACTAAGGGAATGAGGAGCCTGGGAACCTGATCTGTGATTCAGCCAGTCTCACAGAAAACATATAAAAACAGTTGTACACTGGGGAATGGTGAACAAGGATCTAGGGTCTCCTTAAATCTTGCAAAAGACAGCAGGAAATTTCTTCTGAAATAAAGTAAGTCTCCTGGACAGACATGAACAGCTTCCCCTTACATGCTGTCAGGGACCATCAGTATCCTTGGGGAGATAGGAAAGCCAGGAAATCATTCTTCAACCCTGAGGGTTCCTGGTTCCTGCAAGTGGAGGCCATTTATGTACAGTGAATTGTATTATTTCCTACATAGAAGGAACTTATGTCCTTCCTTGTCCCAGTAATTATTGCCACCAGCCAAATATTTATCACCTTTTTGAGAACCACAAATAGTCATTAGGTAAATTTCCCCAAATGGACTTCCTTTCAATCGCTTATTAAATAAGTTAGTACTTTCCAGTAAATGATTGCTATCCATAGCCAAACAACTACAATCTTTTCCAACTAGCTGGTCATTCTTCTTGTTCTGTGCATTTTGCCTCAAAGGAAAATTACCTGTACCTAATTTATAAAATGTAAAAAGATGTGTCATACTACTTTAATATGACCCCAAATATCCAGCTGAGGAAAGAGAAAATTTAGCCAAAAGTCTTGACTTTGGGTCTATATAATGGTGAGAAACTTCTCACTTAAAAAAAAAGGTCTGGGGCGGGAGGGTGGAATCAGGAGGGGAGAAAGGAGAGGCTTATGGGGGGATACAAAATGAATAAAGTGTAATTAATAAAAGTTAAATAAAAAATTTAAAAAAGGTCTGGGGTGGGAGGGTGGGATCGGGAGGGGCTTATGGGGGGATACAAAGGGAATAAAGTATAATGAATAAAAATAAAAAATAAAGGTCTGGGTCCCAACCACAACAATAATCAGCACAGCAAGATATTCCCAATGGTATAATAGTGTCACTTATATCTTAAGTGTAAGCAGCAGCTGCCTAATTGGGCTTAATGCCCTCTCAATGGGAGTAAATTCATAACTAGTACTGTAAACTTACCCCAAAACCATAGCTGGTGATATGACAGTCCCTACAGGTGAACCTATTACTTATACCTTCATAAACCAGTATAATTTCTACTTAAAGTCTAATATTCAGCCTTATTTCCACAGATACAGGAAGATAGATTGTAAGAACTAAAAGACCTGGAGGTTTGTTGTCGGATTGTCTCTTCTACACATAACAGGGTATCTGCATCCATAAAATCTCAAGAATTTGCCTATCTAAACAAGACCTGCCTAGGGACAAGACCAACTGGCATGCCAAAGTGGATGGGAAATTTTTCACAAGGCCCCACCCCTAGGCAAAGAGCCACAGGTAATTAATGACTGCCAAGACATAGAAACCAAGTGTTCTCCTGGGACAAAGTCTATGGTCGGTTTTCCAGTCCCAAATGGTCAGACCTAAAAATATACAGATGTGAACAACATTAAATGGACTCAGCACGTTGTGTGTGTGTGTGTGTGTGTGTGTGTGTGTGTGTGTGTGTGTGTAGCAGTAAAAACTAAGGAAGGTCAATCACTTGAGAGGGAATGGGGGCCGCAAGAGAAATTTGGGGTACAAGAGAGAAAGGTGAAAACAATGAAAATCGGTACTTGTGTATGAAATTCTCAAAAATTTAAAAAGTTTAAATTAAAAAAAACTGACTAGGTCAATGGTATGCCTTTAGCGATCAGTGCAAAACGATACAGCAAAAATATGCATAACATATTTCTATGTGCTTGGTGTTCCTACTGAAATTTTACTTAGCTAATTATAATTCTGCTTTAATTTTAAATATTATGTGTAGAGGTTTTTTCTTCAAGATGATTTAAGACTAAATTATCCTTACTTTTGATGTGTCTATCATGATTTTTAAAATATATTTACTGTCATTCACTTCATTGCAATATTTCGTCTAAGGAACACTCTTGCCATTTACTCTATTTTAGCTCTTTCATGATTAGAATATGACATGTTGCAATTTTTTCACTTTCCTTCCCTCTTAAAGATTTATGTCCTTAAAAGCGAGATTTCTTACTTAATGTTAAACTTCTCTGATTTCACAATCTAAACAAAAAGGGTAAAACTAGAGGTGTAATCAAAAGAAAGTTGGTTGCCAGTTTTAGAGAAAGGGAAGGAGCGGGGGAGAGAGTAAGGAACAGGGTAAGGGTAGTTCTTGGTTATTTAAATCCATCAACAGTTGGGATTGTGGAGATTCTTGGTGGTTAAAAACACTATTGCTCCTCCGGAGGTTTCCAGTATTCATATTTGGCAGCTTACAAATTCCTATAACCCTGGATCCAGGGAAGCCAACCCTTCTACTAACTTGCAGACAGTACACATGTGGGCAAAAACACATACACACACAAACACATACATACAAATAAATAGATAGATAGATAGATAGATAAATAAATAAATAAATAGATGAGATGACTCTAAGTCTTTCATAGTTATACATTCTGCCCTTTGCAAGGCATATTAAAATATATTTTGAAGTGTTCAGTTTTTCCATGCAATGAGGTATATATATATACCACAGAAATGGCACATTTAGACTAGAATGTGAAGAACACACTTCTCTTTTAGTATTGACACATGTAGTGTTCACACGAGTTCTAGAGCCTACAGAGCCCAGCAGCATTAGATGTTCCTGAAGCTGGAGTTATAGGCAGTTGTGAGCTGAAAAACATGGGTACTAGAAATTGAACTTGGATGGTCTGAAAGAAGAGTATATGTCTTTAACCACTGAGCCATCTATCCAGTCTCCATTTCTCTATATATAGAGGGAGTAAAGTAACATAGCAATATGCATAGCAATCTGTGAGCTTTTAAAGTACTCTTTAATACGCACTGCTTGTCAAATATGATCATCCTCATTTCATACTCTGACATAATAATACCTCTTGGTTGTTCAACTACTTGTAGATATGTTAGTTACTTTTTTGTTGGCATAACAACAATACCGGCACAAAGAAATGAAGGGAAGGGTGTTTTAGCTCATAGTTTCAGAGGTCTCGGCCTGTGGTCACTTGGTTCCACTGAGAATGGGCCAGTAGTGAGGGAGAGCATCACTGCAGTAGGAACAAATGAAGCAGAGCTGTTCAGCTTATGGCTACCAGAAAGAGAGAGAGAGAGAGAGAGAGAGAGAGAGAGAGGAAAACATAAACAAGTCAAAGATAATACACCCTGAAGGTCCTAAGTGAGACCAACTTGCTTCTGCTAAGTTAGTCCCACTTCCTAAAGTGTTCTGAACCTCTCAAAATACTCTCAAAATAGCAGATCAGTTGGGCTTCCGGTGTTCAAAAAAAGAACCTGTGGAGGTCATTATATATTCAACCAGTAGCAATGAAAAAGCAAGCACTCTGCCTGGGAAGGGGTGCAGAATTAAAATTCATTCCTTACATTTTTGTTCCAAATCAAGGTACCAATGACATAGCCTGGGCCTGTCATTGGATCCCTCCGTGGTTTGCAGCCTGTTGCCTTCTCTCTGTTTACTCACATTGTGGGAAAGAAAGAGAAGCAAGCCCTTCTGATCACAAGACCATAGTGTGATGTGGTCTCTACTGTCACGATCAGTTTTTTACCACAAGCCCCTTTCCCAGCGTTCCAGCATACAGATCTGAAGAATTAGAACACAAAAAGTCAGTCCACAGCACAATTGTTGCTTTAAGGATATAAAATAAATATTAATGCTTTCATTTACATCTCCTTGGAAATAATCATACGTCATAGAACAGAATTTAAATACGTGTCCTGGTGACTAACTGTTTTGTGCAAATTTCTAGGAGAACCTGCATCACCCTGTACTCAGATGTATGTACATATATTCCAAACTCTTTCCTCCTACTGGGCAAGTGCCTTTGCTTTCTGTCTTAGCCTTTGATCTCATTTCTTGTTACTCCCTTACTTTATATATTTAGTTATCTAGTCTTAGGGTTACTTATTTTTACATGCTCAATGTTCCCCCAAGAGTTGACATTTTATGCTCCTTTCACCTGAAACATTTTTCCCCTCAAGTCTTTGAATGGCACCTATTTCTCACTATTCATATCTTGCCTCAAATGTCACCTATCTCCCCTCACCATATGGGTTTACTCCAAACAGCACATCTCTCTGTTATTTTATTGTGCTGAACCATGCCACCTACCTGTATCATAAAGTCTTCATTTGTTGGTCAGCCTTACAGTATGAGTCCCTAGATAACGTCTTCTTACTGGGACAGCTTCTCAACTCTTGACACTTAAGTGGCCTTAAGAGCTTTTCCAGGTTCCAGGGTCCTGCCTTTATCCCCAGTTCTCCAGAGATCTGACATTACCACAGTTCTTGAACTGTTCAGCTTTGCTGATGCCCTGTGTTAGCCTGACTACTACCTCTCTGCGGCAAAACTAGATTCATCTTGTTCATTCCATTCCTATAGAGAGAGCTTCTCACAGCTTCTCATCTTAAGACACTGTGATCACTCTAGACATACTCAGTAGGTCAAAACACTTGAGTATTAACTTGCTTAAAAATGGGTACCAAGGAAACTGTTTTCTAGTTATTGTATTTCTCTTGGTAGTGACTAAGTGAATAAAATATATATGATGCTGAAAGTTTTAAATTCCATGTGAAATTTCACAGCTTCTACATTGAATGCCAATTTTAACTGTATAAAAGTTTGTTAAGTTGTATGGACTTAGAGTCTGTTAATTTTTGGTTTGCGATGCTTTCATTTATTTGAAAGTTTTCATAATACATTTTATAAAATAAAAATTACATGGATCAATTTTTGAAAGAAATGATATGAATATAAGAACTCTCATTCCTCCGGAAGTTGTTGAGCTAACAAATTCTTTGATTATCATAGCATCCCTTGATGATTTCATGAGCATCATTTCCAGGAATAATTGAATTCCTGTTAATCCTATCACAATACTAAAATCAATTCAGGTATATTACTGGAAACTGCACATAGTACCCAAAGCACTTAGATTCATGAGTCTGGGATGAATCCTGCCTCTGCCATGAGTAACCATAGGATGCTGGAGACATTCTCAAGGAGCCTTCGCCTCCTATGAACACAGTAAGTATCATAAAGGCTCTTTTGATTCAGTGAGCTGCTGTATGTCTGACACATCCACACACTGCTATGGAAGGAGAGAATGATAGGACTCTATGGAGAAGAATTTTAAATATGTACATGCAAGTCACGCGTACATTTTTCTTTTGGCCTGCCATGTTTCCCAGTTATCCTTCTGTTTATATACCAGAGGCATGAGATTGAGTGCCAAAGCTTTGTTTTCAATGGTAAAATGTTGAGAAAAGGCTAAATGCCCAACCCAAGAAAGTTGGATTACACAAAATATCTCTATGCAGTTGTAAAAAGAATGAGTTTCTCTGTAACCTGACATAGAGATGTATTAAGTAAAAACAAAAAAAAAAGTATATTCAAAAGTACACACACATACACATATCTGTATTAGTTACTATTGTTGCTGTTGTGAGAAAACACTCAACAAAAGCAACTTGAAAGGCTGGAGAGACAGTTTAGTGTTTACAAGTACTTCCACAAGACCTGAGTTCAGTTTCCATTGTCCACATCAGGAGTCAGGAAACTGTCTGGAACTCTATGTGAATACATAGACACAAATAAATAAATAGCTCTAGCTATGGCAGCAAGAAAGTGAAGAAACTAGTCAGAAAGTAGAGAAGAGTAAAGTCTGGTTCCCCACGTGCTTTGTTATTTTATTTTTAAGGGTGTGTGTGTGTGTGTGTGTGTGTGTGTGTGTGTGTGTGTGTGTGTG
>NW_026591086.1:23249862-23345230 GCF_907164565.1 Psammomys obesus
TGTGTGTGTGTGTGTGTGTGTGTGTGTGTGTGTGTGTGTGTGTGTGTTTACATGCACTCACTTATGTAAGTGTAGGTGCCCCTGGCCCAGAAGAGGGCCATCAGGTCTGCTGAAGATTGATACAAGTAGGCATGAGCCACCTGATATGAGTTCTAGAAACTGAACTTGGATTTCCTGCAAGAGGAGTGTGTGTTCTTAAGCACCAAGCCATTTCTTCAGTCCCAGGCTTCTCTTTCTTAAAAACAATCTGGGATCATAGCTCATGAAAGGATGCCAGCTACCTAGCTTAATTAGTTATCCTCTCTGAAAGTGTCCTGTGTCACATACCAAAAGGCACATCTCTTAGTTTGTTTTGAAATCAGAATCAAGGTGACAATCAAGGATAACCATCACAAGTACGGTTTTTGCCAACTTGACAACCAGATACATCAATTTTTGAAAATGCAAAAGATTCATATAATATGAAGAGAAACAAGAGTAGTTTCATTCATAAGTCCTAACATCCACCACTGATCTCCAAAGCTCTGTATTCATCTCATAATGCAAAATACCTTTACTCTGTCCCTGAAAGTTATCTACCAAAGTCTTAGCATTTCTAACATTATTCAAGAATGCAGTCTTAGAGTCTTCTGAGACTCAAACTCTCAACTCTCCTATGAAATCTAAGTAAGCTCCAGATTTCTAATATAGACATGCAGACAATAAATATGTCATTGTAAAAGGAGGAATGGGGCTATAGCAAGAAAAATAAATAAATACATACATACATACATACATACATACATACATACATACATACGACCAAAGCAAGAGTAAAATCCATTTGAAAAAAAAAAACACCAAAACCTACAGGTTCCTGGTATCTGGGGCTTGTGGTGACATCATCTTTGTTTAAAGGATTTAGCAAATCCTGTCTCTCAACTATGCTGCCTATAGCACACACAGCCTTTCTCCTGGACAAGCCCTACTCTGTGGCTATCATTTTTCTCAGCTGATATTCCACAGTCCTGGCATCTCCAACAGCCTGGGATTTCCATTGCAACCTACATAGCACCTTCACAGAGTCATGCAAGGACCCCTTAGTACCTCCTTTAATTAAATCTAAACGTGTACATTCATATACATGGTCTGGCCTCAAATGCTTTCTGGAAACTTACTATAAGCCTCCATGACTATATAGTCCATAGCTTGTTCATATTCAGAATGCAGAGAGAGATGAATGCTGCTGCTCCTCTCTTCAGTGTCTTTTAATTATTCAGCCTCAGCCACAGCCCTTGAAAGGATGCACTCACATTTAGTGTGGAGCATCTTTCTTCAATTAATCTCTTGGAATGACCAAGAAACGTGTTTGTTGGCATTCCTACCACCGATTGACAACCAAGATAAGCGATCACAACTTTCTTCTTATTTTCTTTCTCACAGAAAATAAATACATATGTAACATCTATACACATATATGCATATATTTGTCTATTTATGTATTATGTATAATTATTATGCTTATTTTAGAAAATGAAATGAACAGACAGTCCATCTTATACTTATTACATATTATGTTTATTTATTTTTAAATGAAAATGTTATCTGAAAGATATATAAAACTAAGAGTTAAACTTTTAAGTTAGCCATTTTGTTGTTAAATGTAGCTTTACCTTCTGAACTATAATGTTTTGCAAATTTAATTTTATATCTAAAGGGATTTCCCAAAACCACACAGTGAAAATTGAAACACAACAGAAACAAATGAATCTACAATGCACCTGAAAAAGAGAATAACACACAAATAATGACTGTTTCTGACTCAGTGTTCTCCCTGAATCTCCTCAGATAAACTTAAATTGTGGGACTTTCTTTTTTTTTTTTTTTTATTTGAGTAACTATTATTTGTCAGGTACTATTCTCTTCTTTAACTTTTATTTTTATTAATTACAGTTTATTTACTTTGTATCCCCCCTGTAGTTCCCTCCCTCTTCCCCTACCATTCCCACTCTTCCTCCCCCTTCTCCCATACTCTCCACGAGTCCACTGATAGGGGAGGTCTTCCTCCCCTTCTTTCTAATTCTAGTCTATCAGGTCTCATCAGGAGTGGCTACATTGCCTTCTTCTGTGTCCTGGTAAGGCTGCTCTCCTCCGCAGGGGGAGGTAATCAAAAAGCAGACCAATCAGTTCATGTCAGAGACAGTCACTGTTCCCATTACAACAGAACCCACTTGGATTCTGAACTGCTATGCACTACATCTGTGCAAGGTTTCTAGGTTATCTCCATGAATGGTTCTTGGTTGGAGTATCAGTCTCAGAAAAGACCCCTGTGCCAAGATTTTTTTTGTTCTGTTGCTCTCCTTGTGGAGCTGCTGTCCTCTCCAGGTCTTACTATTTCCCCCTTCTTTCATCAGATTCCCTGCACTAGGCCCAAAGGTTGGCCATAATTCTCAGCATCTGCTTTGATCCCCTGCAGGGTACAGCCTTTCAGAGGCCCTCTGTGGCAGGCTTCTGTCCTGTTGCCTATTTTCTCCCTATTCTGATGTCCATCCTCTTTGCCTTTCTTTTTTTAATATTTTTTATTTTTAAATAATTTTATACATTCACTTGTATCCCAGCTGTAGCCCACTCCCTCTTTTCCTCCCAATCCTCCATCCTTCCCTCATCTCTTCCGTACCTCCTTCCAAGTCCACTGAGAGGGGGTGTTCTCCTCTGCTTCCATCTGGCCCTAGCTTATCAGGTATCTTCAGGATGGTTGCAATGTTTCTTTAGGACACACTCCCTGGAATTTTGACTAATTAATGGAACAAAAATCACTGGGACTGTTCTTACTGAAAGGAGACTAATGAAACAAAGTGACTAAATACAATGCGTGCTCCCACCTGGATTTTGGATTTAGCAAAAGAATAACAACAGAAAACCTTTGGGGGCAATTGGAGAGATTCTGAAAATGGACCATATGTTCATCTGTGCTTGTAGCAGTGTTACAGTCCTTGGATAGGATCATGTGAGGGTCTTGTATGTGCAGAAGAGGCTTATGGTGAAGCATCTGAGAAGCAGGTGTCACTATAGTGCATAAACTTACCTTCAGCGATACAACAAAAAGAGAGAAGAGCCAAGCACAAATGTTGCTCTCTGAACTGTTCTGCACATTTGGAATTTTCTGAAAACAAAAAGTGGAAGAGGAAACTTCTGGAAACACACACACACACACACAAACACACAAAGGTCAAAGGCTGATTGCTATTACTATCTCTGATTCATGCAATTTAGAAGCCCGTGAAAAGGAAACCTAAAATACATATAAATTGCTGGTACATAAAAATAAAAAAGAAACTGTGTCCTGCGACCTATTTCCAGCCTCCTGAAGCATGTCGGTGGATGTTTTACTTATTCATTTCCCATTGGATTTTTCCAAACAAGTAAACAGCCTACAACTTTAAAATAGAAAGCGAGCAAGCTTCCCTGGACAGAGAGGATAAATCCCAGCCTTATAGCAGCATCTTCTTATTTAGCAATGTGCCTTGGCACAAACTCAAAGGAAATATGGATCTCTCCAGCCTGTGGAAGGCAGGCAGACAGCACAGCCTCCTGTGAATCATGCCAAGGACAGGCCAATATGTACAACCTGCCCTTCTCAATTGAGGTGATAAAACATCAGACCATGAGGCAGATCCCTGGGTGGTCAGGTCTATATTAGTTCAGATTTTAAATGGAAAAGGAATCTCTTCTCCCAGCTCTGGGAGTGGGAAGTATAATTTACAGTAGATTAGGCACACCTTACAGGGGCAGGCACTTAAAAATCTATAGACCCCTTCTTTAAAACCCTGATACACAATCAACCTAACAAAACACCTTTAGACACTCCTAAATTACACCCTCTTTTTTAAAAAAGTCTTTTTCCCTGATATATAATATTTGCCTCACAAAATGATGAAATGGCAATTTGCCCCCAATCCTCTCTTTTCTTTTCTTTCAAGCCTTAAAAGCCTGTTTCATTTCTGTGGCAAGATTGTGTGCAGGTAGAGGCAGACACCCTTTGTAACTGGTTAAAAGCTATAGGAAAAAAAAGGAGAAAAAAATCTATTGAAACACAGTGCTGCTCATATCCCAATCCATGCAGGAGGAATAAATCACAGAAAAGCAACTAAAGAAAACTGTTTTAAAGATACCACTGTGTTACATTAGCTGACAAGGGAAAGGTGATTACATTTATAGATTTTTTTCCTTTTATAGAGGCAGAATCTATATGTGGTTGGAAACGTGTGTATTATCACCACTGGAATTTGAATTCAGCTAATGAGAACTAACAGCACAAGGGGAAATGTCTTGCCAGGCTGCTTGTCTTGGCCTTACATGGGTCGTACACTAGGCTGCTCCGATTCCTGTGTGGCCACAGCACTGATCTGCAAATGAATTTCAAGGGTCCATTTTACTTTGCAGCAACAAAAGTTTAAAATGCGCATCTCTTGAAAGCATGCATTCAAGGCTAATTATACAGTTGGAAGCTATTAATACCAAGCTATAGTTAGAAAATAATACTTCATGTTGTATAATATATGAATCTCTGCTTCACAGTACAATCACACATGTAATCTCACTTCATCAGCAGAAGTAAGGTGAGTGGCTAACCTTTCTGTACATGAAGTAAATGAGCAAGGCTTGGGTACTCTCATTCTCGATGCAGAAACCCAATGCCCATCATTTTTCTGAACCAGTGCGAAAGGAGAGTGGGGGATCTCCTCTGTTATTATTTATCTAATTGCCTGTGTTTCCAAGTCTCAGTTTCTTCAGCTGCAACAAGAATGACAATGTTTTGGGGGGAAAAAACATTCATTTTACAAATACATCAGTGTTTCGAGTGGCCATCGCAGGGAAAAATGCAGATCTAAAGGCAAATGTGCTCTAAGTACTATTATGATACAGTGATGACCTCCACCAACCCCACACGCTGGAAGAATGACAGCCTTTTAAGTAAGTCATTTAAATGTAACATGGTGTTAGACAAAGAGGGCCAAGGTCACCATGCCCAGTAGTGAAGGTTTTATGTCACACAATCTATAGGGCAACAGTCGGGTCACAGTGTGTGTAAGTGGTAATGCCCCGAAGTTATGTAATGCACAACTTTCAATATCATACAGAGTAGCACCGCTCTGTATAAAGGCCTCGCAGAGATGCTCCCTGACTTAGGTCATTGCAAAAAAAGAGAAAGGGCATGTGTGAGGGCACAAAGTGAGTTTGCAATGATCAGACTACCACTGCAGTGGTAGGTACCTGACCAAAAAAAAAAAAAAAATGGAGTTGAAAAGATTAAGTGAGACCACTTAGAAAACAGCCTTGTAACTCACACCTAATAATTTGTACTTTATTCTCAAAACAATAGAGTTCTTCAGTGCAAAGGCACCTTTCTGCCTTAGCCTACCTTTACCTTCCTATCACCCTTCAGGTTCCAAGAGGAGAGGTACATGCTCCTAGACATTCCCAGTGAATGAAACCCAGAAATGTTATGAAGAATGATGGCATATCTACACAGGAAGCATCGTGACTGACAGGAAAGATGGAACTTAAGTAAAGCAGGCAAGCTTGGGGAAGGAAAAGATCGGGCTACTGGTGACTGTATTGGAGACCTTGGTCAAGCTTTGTCTGAAGCCCACTTATGCTGGGATCTCAATGAATTTCGTTTAACTTTCTATATATTCCCTGTTTAACTTTAACACCCAGAACTTCAGAAACTGTGTATGTTTGCAGTTAGACCCTTTGTAAAACAAGGTGGAGTTAAAACCGCGTTCTTTAAGGCAATCCCAATCCCATCATAATAGTGACAGGGAGAATATAGTACCAAGGCAGCAAATGCAGCCGAGGAGAGAGGTTGCGTAAGAAACCAGGCTCACTGACACCTATACACGAAGGCAGTGGTGGCTTTGAAACTCCAGACTCCAGAACCGTATAAAAATGGGTTTCTGTTGTTGAAGCCACTCCATCTGTCATGTTCTGTACAGAGCACTCACAAACTACTGTGGGCAACTCTAATTCTGTTTGTAATTTCAACCAGTTTGCATTTTATTTTCTGGTACTTTCAACTCAAACAGTTTTAGCTGATGAAGATGCCAATGACAGACTCCAAGCAAAGAAGTGGCATAAGTGTATGATTAGTTTATAAAAAACATTAGTGGTAGTGACAGAGAAAAAGACATACTAGATGGAGCCAGAAGGAGGTAGAATAGTCTGTTGCCAAAGTACAGGCGAGAAAAGAAAGTGAAAGAAGATACATGTCCTGACATTAAAAGACTATAGTAAAGCTCGGTACAGACACTAATAACAGGGCTGGGTGAATCAACCCAGTAAGAGGGAAAGGGTCCCAAGAGCATGTGAAAGAGTCAGAAACACCCCTACTCCCACTCTTAAGAGTCCCACACACAAAAAAAGTTCCATGTAAAATCAATCCGTGCAGGATTGATTCCAGAACCCTCTGCCCATGCCAGAATCATATATATCTAAGTCTCTTATCTCAAATGGCATAGCAGTTGCATATAAGCTACATGTATAACCTATCTTATACTTGAGACCATATCTAGATGACTCACAGTACCTAACACAATCTAAATCCTACATAAATAGCTGATATGGTGCATTATTTAGGAAATAACACAAGAAAAAAAAAAAGGCCATGTGTATTTAGTGCAAACAGAATTTTTAAAAATACTTTCCATTGACTATTTGAATCGATAAATATGAAGTCTATACATGGGTGAGGCAGGTGTAATTACACCTTTTAGACTCATGAGAAAACACAGCTCACTGGAACTAGGGGAGCTAGTAATGAATAGATATAGTCAAACCACCTGGTATACATGTATGAAATTTTAAAGAATAAATTTAAATTATTATTTTAAGATGATTCTTAGAAAAAGAAAGAAAAAAGAAGGAAGGAAGAAAAAGAAATGCCTTTTTACTATTTAAGTTACCAGTCTATAGAGGATTTCATTACTGTAGTCCAACTACATTGACAGACAACCACAGAGCACTTTCATAACACCTATCCCTATCTTAGGAGCTCACAGAAGGCATCCTAGGAGAAAATGAAATTTTATATTAGACCTAAAAGATGGCTAAGAGTTACCAATTCAAAGGTAGTAAGTATTGTAAGAGACATAGGAAATTGTTAAATGAAATGGTTTCCCAAACAAGAACAGATACAAAAGGAGGAAGAAGACATAATCATGTTCACAGTCCAAACTGAGCAGATGATGGGGTTGAGAGACACAGGCTGTGATCACGATTAGCAAAGGCAGTGTCACACACACACACACACACACACACACACAAAGCCTTTAACAAACCTCCATAAGAAGTTTGCATTTTACTCTGCAATCAATAAAAATGCTACAATATTCATTCCTAATACATTCAAATTAATAACTGGAATTATTTGTTCTATGTAAAATAGTTTGTAAACAATCCAGAAGAAAATTTCCACTTCTACAGCTTTTTAAACATTTGCTCAGCGCCACATCGTTGGCACTCAGTGGTCTTTGCCTAACAAATGATTGGTTAAGAACTTTTCAGAAGAGATTATGATTGTCATCTGACAATCACAATGTAATTCCAAATCAAAGGGCTTTTCACAATGATTTCTTCCTGACCTTCAGAAATCATAGTTAAGATCCTTAAATATAAGAGAGCCTTTCCCAGTAGCTATTTTGATAAAAACTAGAACCCAGAGGATTTGGGTTGCCTAACACGTTGCCCTTCCATCTACTATTCCTACTCTAGCCAGGACAAAGCTGAACTGAAGATTGAGTTAAAAATCCTGGACTTTAGCTTTCAGAGCACTGTGTGTATTATGGCACCTGCTACCTGACGATGCTTGAATGGCTTTCCCCACTGCATCCTTACCTTTTCATCCTTCCGGAAAACAATAGCTAAACATCAGAGCATGAAATAATGGTTTGTTCAGGAGTCTCCTGAGCATGTCAGATCAAGTTCTTTTATTGTTGTTGTTTCCAGCCTTCAAATTGTTTTTCTGAGATCTGTAATAGGTTTGTACCATATTTGGTCTTCAGGAGAAAAGGCTTAGAAAAAAAAGAACTGATAGACCCTGACAGCCATCACCATGGGTGTGTCCCTCCAGCCAACCAAACATAAGAGGTAATAGTAACACTTTAACCTTAAGAATACTGAGTGTTCCTGTCCTTTCCACTTCTTACTTACTCCCCTTTCTTTCATATGATTCCCTGTACTTTGCCCAAGGTTTGGTTATGAGTCTCAGCATCTGTTTTGATACACTGTAGCTCCACAAGGACCAAATATATCTGGGCACAGGGGTCTTTTCTGAGACTGATTCTCCAAACAAGGACCATGCATGGGTATAACCTAGAACCCCTGCACAGATGTAGCCTATGGCAGCTAAGTATCCAAGTGGTTTCCCTAGTAAGGGGAACAGGGACTGTCTCTGACATAAACTCAGTGGCTGGCTCTTTAACCTTCCCCCCCCCCATGAGGGAGGAGCAGCCTTGCCAGGCCACAGAGAAGGACATTGCAGCTAGTCCTGATGAGACCTGATAAACTAGGGTCAGATGGAAGGGGAGAAGGACCTCCCCCAGCAGAGGACTTAGAGAGTAGCAGGGAGGAGATGAAGGGGGGAGGGTGGGATTGGGAGGGAATGGGGGAAGGGGCTACAGCTGGGATACAAAGTAAATAAACTAATTAATATAAAAAAATAAAAATTTAATTAAAAAAATAATAGTGAGTGCATTGTTCCTCCTCTCTTCCCATAACACTAGGAATGCAAACATTTTAGGGATCTATTGTTTGCAGCCTTAGTCTCAGATTTGAAGAAGATGAGGGTTTTTTTTTTTCAGACTGTTTTTATAACATATATTTGGAAAAGGCTCAGTGTGAGAATGAGAATATGAAAGAACAACAACCGCAGGAAGCAAATCCTAATTCCCTGCACCCCCCCACTGAGCACAGAACTGACTGCAGCTGTCATCAAGAAATCATTTGGAGGAGAGACATTTCTGTGATCAATAATCTTTAAGTATCCTATTCAAAAACACCAATTACAGAATTCAAGACATTTTTCTGAGAAAGCAAGAGCAGTATCGCTCAAGCTGGCTCTCACTCTGGAGGAAGAGCCATAGTGTGGATCCCAAAAGTCAGCTCTCCTGAACTCTTTGCAGAAGGTCTGACCTCTTAGTCGCTGTGTTTCAGTCACAGAGGATTAATACTGAATACTTGTCCTACCTGAGTATCTGTATTAGTCTCCACAGCAGTATTCCTATGCAATATAGATATTACTACAAGACTCCTCTTTCCTTTTGATCAGCCATCAGCTCCCAAGAACCATCTCTTCATCCCTGCTGTCTCTTCTCCACTTATCTAACAGATCAGAGTCACTGGAGATAGTCTCAAAGATGGGTGTATATGCAAATTTGTCAGTAAATGCAGTTAGGATCACTATGTGCAAGGAAGTGAAGCTAAATGGTTTGGAGCAGAAAAAACAACTTGAAGTGGGATGTACTTCAGCAAAAAGAGACCTCACCAGAAGCCAAAATGTTAGTTGTGAACCCCTCGGCAGCAACGCTCACGGCATCTGAAGAATGAAATTCTTGGGCTGGGAGGGGCATGGCTGATAGCCCAATGCTGTGAGAAATAAACCAACGTGTAAAGATGGCCAGGCTTAAAGTTGCTTAATTTGCTTCCCTCTCCACATAGGTCACTATTCCCATGCCTCTTTCCTCCCAAATTCTGATGGTGTTAGGAGCGTTCCCAGTGGGATCCCTGCTTCTCTTCTTCTAAAACTGTCAGAGTAAGGCAGGCAGTTTAAGCTTAGGGTAGGGTGATTTCTAAGTTGGCAGTGTTTTGATATGTTTGCGTGAATGATTTTTTAGAAATGGGGATTGCTAATACTTGCTTCTAATTCCTCTCGCTGGGTTTAATTGTGAATGCATACTATTTCAGCTACATTTGGGTTGGATCAATTTTTGTCCATCATCCAAGAAGCCCTGCAGCAATTGTTTCAATGGGGGAATGTATGCAGTCTAAACACAGCTGAAAGAAAGCTTTGGACTGGTGCCCAGATGGAGAATGCACACAGGTAACACGGAAATGAGCATGGAACAGTCATCAAAGCGTTCAAACACACAGCAAAAGAGCTGAT
The DNA here is from genome assembly GCF_907164565.1 of Psammomys obesus. Taxonomy (NCBI): domain Eukaryota; kingdom Metazoa; phylum Chordata; class Mammalia; order Rodentia; family Muridae; genus Psammomys; species Psammomys obesus. Next base: position 23,260,004 of record NW_026591086.1, read on the forward strand.
AAGGGCTGAGGTTGTCTTTCACTGTGCCTTGGTTTTTAAACTCATGCCATAAGGCCAAAATATTGTTTTCATCAATTTGTTCCCAACAAATAAATCCACTACCACATACTCTGAAAACCAGGTAGGCTTTTTCAAGAGATCACACATTTTAATGGAATCGCACTTCATTTCTGAACAAGCGCATCTTGCCCAGACAGTTAGTTCTGTCATTACAAATAGGATCTAGTCAGTGCTCCCTCTGTCCCTAGCATTATCCCTGTTTTACAGAGAGGAAACTGGCAGGGGATGCATGAAGTGACTTTAGCCCCAAACTAAAGATCAGGTTGCAGCAGCAAGCAGCTCGTGAGCAGTCTTCTACAGCAAGGCGAGGGCTTGCCCTGGCTCTGCTCCCCAACCTGGACCGCTCCCAGCAGCAGGGCCTGAAATGCTCCTTGGCTTCTCTGGCCTCTAAAACAGGCCGAAAACAGTCTTTCCCAAGAAAATTCCCTTCATCCTCTCATCAATGTAGAAATCTCCAGCATCCCTCAAGGAAGACCCAGAAGTTGACCGTTTCTGAGACAAGCCCCGAATTCCCCCACCCCGCCCCCAAGGGATCAGGATTTTTCAGGTCTGGGCTCTTCTTGTTCTTTTGACAGCGACATTAATAATTGTACCAGCTCTCCCCTGGCAGGGCCGCGCCACAGAGTAAAGCCTAGAGTAGGAACGGTGCCCAGTGCAATAATACCAGTTAAATAAGTACGTTCATTACCTCCCAACAGTCAAGGAGTTTAAAATCCGTCAATTCAACCCACATGAGGGAGATTATGTGATTTACATGTTAAAGTGCCCCTGTGGTTTGATTTGCATAGCAAAGACTTCGGGGGCACAGCATCCGCATGCATGACAAGAGGACTATTAGCATAAAGTGAGCAGGTTTTGCGACAGCCCGGCCTGGCAAACAATGCTGCACCTTCTCTGCTCGCTGGAATTTATAGGATTTGACAGTTTCTCGTCTAAAAGAGGAACGAGGTTAGGGAGTTGAGGTGGAATGAGGTTCGCTAGATTGGCTGTCTGCCTAAGCACCGTAATTTGTCTTTCTTTGAAGATCTCCCCTCCTCTTATCACCTTTATCATTTATTTCTAATATTCATTCAAAAACGTCTTCTGCCCCATAATAAGGAAGAGTCATAACTGGTTCTGAATGCTGCAGTGCTCTAGCACAGATCTTAGTCTGGGAGACTTGAGAATTCGAGGCTTTTGTGTCTCAGAACCAAAACCTGGACTTGAAACACAGGAATAAGAAATACAGAGTGTGTATCAGGAAAGAAAAAGAAACTCCAGAATGTGCGAGTAGGCTAGTGAGCTGCGAAAAGAAATACATTCACAAGTACTAGGCTACTTGTAGCACAGGCAGTCTTCTTTCAAGCTTGTGTAGCATGGGCCGTTTTCCACTCATGCTCTTTCTTACAAGTGGTCCAGGTAGGAAATGATTTCCAGCCGTTTTCTTTGAACCAGAGGCTTCTTTCATATGTTAATCTAGATGGCTTTCTCTCTACTTTCCTATCTTCCAGCCATTAGAGAATTCAGACCTTGGCTCTGCCCTGCCCCAACTTTCATGGTCCACATACAGAGGCCCCAGTAACCTTACAAAAACATCCTGGGCTCTCAAGGTCTCTCATGAGACTCTGAGGATCAAGCCTTTGTGGTTCAAGTGGCTAGGCAAGGCTAGCCTCCATCAAAATAGGGAACCAGTTCACCTCTTCTTTTTCCTTTCATCCAGCCATCCTCTGGCCAGCCTGTCATTGATGAGATTGCTCTTGAGTGACTTGTAATGGAATATTAACCTACAGGAGCCTCACTGAACTGGTCTTTAGGTAGGAAATGCTTTCTGCTGTGAAATTCTCCGTAGGAGTCAATGTTAGCTCAGTGCTCACAGAATCAGACCAAGCAGAAGCTGGAAATGTCCTGGGAGGTACCATCAGTCAGGATATCCTGAGTGTGCTATAGCTATGTGCTTCTATGAAACCATAATGTATTAAATAACAATAAATTCATAAGCTACCGCAGTTTCAGCTGAAGTAGTTTACTAGATATCCCCATTTTCCTTGGTAAAACAGATTCTTTTATCCCAATTTTAATTGCTAATATTAACCCTCAGATCACATATTGTGTATCCCATAGTATATCTATCTATCTGTCTGTCTATCTGTTCATCTGTCCGTTTGTCTGTCTGTGTATATGTATGTACAGAATGGCTAGGTTACAGAATGGGTGTAAAGAATTAAAGGGAAAAGAAAGAATTTTCACAAAGACCTGAGAATCAAAGCTGGAAATCTGACACTATGCAGAAGTCTGAACCGGTCAGATAACAGACTCAAGGAGATTCTGCTATCCTGAGTCAGGTCTCTGTGGGTTACTGTTTTGAGAGCAAGGCTTTCAAGTTGAGTCCAGCTGCAATAGAAAAAGGACAGGGCTGGTACCAGATAAAGAAAAGAGACAGACGGATTGACAACAAATAGGAATATGGATGGACAGCATTTGAGAAGGCATTTGAACAGCAGGAAACAAGCTAAGGTGAAGACCCTGGGAGAGGGGGGAATTCTCAGCTTGTGGGTCCATCTCTTAATACGTAAACCAGGCAGCCAGATCACAGCAAAGTGGGTGTCGCTGTCATCATAGAGCTAGGCGTTCACTTCTTTGAGCAGCCTAGAGGAGGAGATTATACCCTTCTCTTTGTCTGATGCGTTTAAGCCCTTGGGCCTGGTTTCCAGGACATATGCTCATGTGCTGCCATAGTCCCAATTCACACACATAAGTTTACAGAATGGCACTCTTTATATTGCTACAAATGCCATTTATCAGTCTCTGCCCTGTAGATAGTTCCAAACAGATGATGCCAGACAGATGGTGCCCTTCATATCACCAATGAGGTGCAGAGTCATCCTCTGATCCAAAGTGGAGTCAAAAGATGGTTGTATAATGGAGTCTGTCAGGGTAAGGCATGGTCTGAAATATCACTGTTTTACCATATGGACTGAGTTAGTTCATGTTAGATCAGGGCACAGCCTGACCTCATCACTCCTCAATTATTCTATTCTGGAGGTGTGTTGGCTCGCAGTCTAATTTTCTTTTAAATCCATTTGTGGTAAACACACACACGCACACCAAAATGACTTATTTGTACCCATTTCTTCATACTGTTTAAGTAGGAGCTAATGAAAAGTCTTAATAAGTCCAAGATTCTCTCCACATCTAAACTCTCACCAGGCTTTCTGAGCCCTCTTCCTAATTAGGCTCTGGGGTTCAGTGTTGCTCCTCCATCACACAATTGAGTTGGTGTGGAGAGCCATTTGTTTGTCAGGATGCTCTACTATTAAGCTCTCAGTGAAAAATGTGTTTTCACCCTGGCCTTCACCTGGAGACGGATGTGTTGCCAAATTCACTTTCTTTTGTTTGTGTAAGGATCATACAGACAGGTGGTGGAGGTAAACAAGTTGACTTCTTGATGAGCTTCATTGTATCATAGTGCTTTGCTCTGACTATCAAAAAGGGATTGTGGAATAAACCTATTGCCTAGTTTCTACTGGAAGCCCTCTTGAACAGATCCCATGTGAAGTGTTTTGTTTGTTTGTTTGTTTGTTCTTTTAAGCCTTACTTCCCACTCAAGAAATGTTCAACTCTTCTGATGGGCTCTGGCAAGTTGGGATACCTCATCTTCTATAGCTGATCATCCTAGTTATTTTGGCCTGTGTTCAACAAGAATCCAGTATGTTTACTCAGGACCCCTCCCTACTCCCACCCTTCTCCTCAAGGCTTTCTATCAGCAATTTTCTAACCAGGATCTCTCTTTTCTGCTTCTTGCTCTGAATTCTCACTGTTCCTTACTATGTTCAGGTTTGAGCCCAACTTATTTCTCCTACTAGAAAACTGACTCCATTATCAAGGTCCCTCTACCAATTATGGATTTCCTCAATGAAATCTCTTTTATTCTTCTTGAATATGTATTGCAAATATTCTTGTTATCTGATTCTTTTTAAATTTTTTTCTTTATTTTTGAAATTTCGTAAGTCTGTAGATGAAATATGATTTTGTCTATGCTTCTGGCTTCCTCCATGTCCCCCTAATATGCTTTCCTTCCAATTTCATGATTTTTTTCCTGATAATTCACTAAGTATAATTAGTGAATATAAGTATATGATATTCACTAAGCTGTGCTCACATGTGCACAGCTGTGTGACTATCAACAGTAGCATGGAAAAACTTACCTATGGCCGTACCCTCAGTAAAGAATGCCTTGTCCTCTCCTCAGCAATCTTCTGCTCATCAGAATGGGGTGGGGCCTGGAGATCACCTATCCCATCTGTCATGGAACTTGGGCTGTTCTGATCATGTGCAGTCTTCCATGTAACCACACTTGGACAGGAAAGCTTCATTTCGCAGCAGACAATAGTCAACGAAGAGGGGCTTAACTGGTGAAAGTGCTAAGACTAAAAGATTGAGTGTTCAACCCTAAATAGAGTATCTACATTAACCCCACCTCCACAGAGTATCAGGAAATATCACAGAAGATGAGGTACAGTAATGTAAGTGGTGGAGGATGGGGAGGAAAGCTATTAAACCATGTCTTTTGGATGTTACACGGCTATTGCGATGAAGTCCTGCTTTTACCACTTTTGTTAACTTGGACAAATCACTTTAGTATCTCTGCTACCTAGTTTTCTCTTCGCTAAGATGAACAAAGAAACCTCTAAGCATCCTTCTAGTCTTAGCATAAAATAAACGAACAGTCTAATGAACAGTAAGATCATTGGGCAAAAGACAAAGTAAAGACAACAGAAATTTCTTCAGTGTTTTGTCATCCATTACTTTACACATATGCCATTAACCCTGAGGCAGTCTCTAAGTCCTTAAAGAAGGATATAAATGACTTACTTTAGGACTGTTATGAGAGTTAAATACAATGTTCACGAAAAGTATTTTTTCAAATTATGAATGCAACACATTGTTACTAATATGTTAACTTGGATGAGATTGAAATCCCAAGTATTAACAGCAGGGTGCAATGGAGCATTCCTTTAATTCATTGACTTTCAGGGTGGGGTGTGGAGAGGGATTGCCTCCACAAGGATTTGGTCATGTCTGGGAATATTTTTGATCGTTACAAAAGGAAGGTAGTATTGCAGAGGAGAGGCAAGAGGTAGCGGTACCGCTGGCATCCACTGTAAAATGGTGGCCATGGATGCTGCTACATGTTCTCCATGGCACAAGAAGAATGACAACAAAGAATTACCCTGCTCAATAGTAAAGCTGCTACTTAAAACTCATCCTAGGGGCAGGAGTTGTAGCCCAGTTGGTAAAGGCTTTACTTAGAATGTGCAAAGCCTTGGGTATGTTCCCTATAAAGGCATAAAGTCTAGTTTATCAGTTCATTCCTATAATCCCAGCACTCAGGAGGTAGAGGCACAGAGATTGATATATGAGGTCATCTTCAAAATACATTGCAAGTGTGAGGTCAACCTGAGCTACTTGAGACCATATCTTAAAAAAGAAAAGTAATAATAATAATTCTAAATAATGACTGGGTTTTCCCAAGGAGTAAGACAAGTCCACTCTTTACAAACCACTTGTATTAAGATAGCTGAATAATTAGACTGTCAAAAAATGTCCATGGCCAGGATAGAGCTACAGCCAAAAACATCTTTCCTCAGAGATTTCTTTTATTATCATTTATTACAATTTATTCACATTTATCCCCTCTGTGGTCCCTCTCTCTTCTCCTCCCAATCCCTCCATCCTTCCTCTTTTCCCCATATCTATGCCCCCTCCCCTAGTTCACTGATGGGGAGGTCCTCCTCCCATTCTATTAGACCCTAGCCTATCAAGTTTCATCAGGGCTGGTTGCATTGTCTTCCTCTGTGGCCTGACAAGGCTGCACCCCCCCCCCAGGGGGAGGTGATCAGAGAACCTCCCACTGAGTGCATGCCAGAGACAGCCCCTTACTAGGGACCCCACTTAGGTACTAAGTCTACGGGCTACATCTGAGCTGTGGTTTTTAGGTCCTCTCCATTCATTGTCCTTGGTTGGAGTATCAGTCTCCAAAGAGCCCCCAGGGCTCAGTTGTTTTGTTTGTTTTTTTGTTTGTTCTGGCTCTGTTGGTCTCCTTTTGGCACTCTTGTCCCCTCCCGGTCTTTCTATATCTCCCTTCTTTCCTAAGATTCCCTGCACTCTGCCCAAAGTTTGGCTATGATCTTCAGAGATTTTTATCACCAAACTCTCAGCTGCTGGAATTTGGATAGAGACTGCTCTGAACAAAAGTCCCCAAAACACAAGTGCAAATCGAAAGGCCCATTGTGTTTAAGTAGGTGATAGGAGTTGGAAATGGAATGTGTGAAGAATATCTCCATGTGTCATCTGTCATATGCTGCTAGCTCATGGGATCTCTGCATATTTCATTTCCAAGCACACAGTTAGGATATAGCTGTAAAGATTAACCTTTCTGGAGACCTGTGAATCCAAAGCAGTGCTTGGAACACCCAATGCATGGGGATAAAATGTCTGCTATAATAGATAGTCCTTTTAGTTACCTCTGTAAAAGGACTGGCTTGCTAGCCGGGTATCACACATTCTGAGGTAGGACTGCTTCTCTGGGTGTCTGGGAGCCTTGGCTCCTGAACGCATCTTGTGGGGTAAGATCTTCAGTGTTATTCAGTTACATTATTTAGTGAAGTGAACTGATAGTTCAGTCTCCAACTCTTTCCGCTCCTGCAGAAAATGACAAACAGATTCAGAAGCAAAAACCACTTATTTCACATTTAAATAACAATGCTTTGTTCAAAAGGAAAAAAATCCTTTAAAGTCATTGATATTATTTCTCACCGTAACATGTAAGAAAGATGTCACAATAAACGCAGAAACAAAGCTGCAAGGAATAACAATTGCTTTGAAGAGACTATTGAAACTCATAACCTGTAAGTTATTTAAACTCAAACCCAGAAGCCTGAAAGTGCAACTGTTGCCCTCCCTATACTTTCTCCCTAAATCAGGTGTTTTCATATTCCATGCAATGCCAATATGCTCTCTAAAAGACTTTGCATGGCACAGACTTGGTGAAGGGTGGTATTACAAGGCTTGGCTCTGTGGATGTGATTTGCCTCGTTCAGATGTTTTCCATTCCCCGAGCCTGGTGTTAAGGCCTTGGAATCCTAATGTATCTGAGAGGAGCAAGAGTCCTCTCTTTGCCTCTTGAAATGGTGTAGGGGCACAGGCAGGGACTCTCACTGCTGAGATAAGAGCCTAGCATTGCACCCTGAGTGGAGGTGAAGCTCTTTAAAACACAGGCCACAGGCATAATGGCTTTAAGGTGAGGAGAAGTAGCTGCCCCTGAGAATCCAGTGAGGTAGCGTTGATAAAACCTAAGATACCTAGGTTTTGAGTGGGTCAGTAATTACAATCTCTTTATATGAAAGTCTATGTAGATAATACTCCAGACTTTCCTTGTATCTGAATACAAGTTTGGCACTTTTGAAAAGGTATGAAATCTGTCAGGTCAAGAGTGTCATTTTTTAAATTACTACTACAATGAACTAAGTGCCCTCTCACAGGATTTACCCTTTGTTAAACATTGTTCTTATAATCAAAGAATAAAATGATTTGGCAAAAACCTTAAGAATAATTTAAATTATAGAAAAATCCAACTACCAGGGGTCTGTTTTTGTTGTTGTTGTCCATGTACTTCCCCTAAGACCCAAATGAACTCTAAAAATGTCTAATTAATAATTCATTGTAAGAATTTATTAAAAAGTATTGTTCTCATTTCATCACCAAACACACACACACACACACACACACACACACACACACACACACACTCATTCTTTATAGAGTTCACATCTGGGGTTTCTGGTAAAGGACAATCCTAGCTTCAGGAACTGGCTTTTTGGATTGATGCAGGTAGGAGCTGCCTTTTCAGATCCATAAAATATTGTTATTCAGGACATGATTGTTGAGTTCAGAAAAGTAATGGCTGCAGGCAAAAACGTGAAGAGATTATTTTCTAAAATCTGGCAGTGGTTAGAATGGAAGAGGGATGTTTTCAGTTGTTCCTGTTTTAGAGAAAGTTAAATAAACGTCAAGGAGATAGCCATAAACAATAAATCCATAAACGCAAGTTGGGTGACCTTAAGCGAGGTGACCCTGCTTGCACACTTGGCACTGCTGAGCCTAAAAACCTGGACTGCAAGTCGCCTCAAACTACAAAAGCCAAAGGGAGAGAAACCATCTGACTAGATGCAATGATTTTTTACAGAAGTATTCCCAGAACCTGTATGTCTTCAAGAAGAATGAATTCAATGGTCTCTTTCTTTGACATAATGAGGAAATTGAGCAGCTGAGGTAAGGCAAGCTCCCTTAGGTCCGGGGCCAACATCCACAAGACTCCCCTCCCAGGTTTTTCTTGTGTTCTGGGATAGAATGGGGCCTCTGGAACAAGAAATCAGCAAACATTCCTGTGATGTTGATCTTGGGTGAAAAGAAAACAATATATCAGAGACCACAGCACTCCAGAACAGGTTGGCTTATTCCTTATTTAAGTTTCATATGGAAAAAAAAAAAAAAAACAACCAATTTGTCATTTGACAGGAAAAGTCTTTAAAATTGGAATAAACAATTCTAAGAAACATGGAAAAGGCAAGAAGATATATAATTACTCTTCTGCTATACTTTCCATGTACAGGTCTCTTTCTTCCTGAGACCTAAATTTTTCATATGGATTTATTTAACTAAGAGATTCATTTAAAGATAAATATTCTGAGATCCTGAGATACCCTTATTTTTGTTTCCCCTGAAGTGAAATCTATGTTATACTTAGAGTCTCCTGGTGAAATGTTTAAGGTCAAACAATGTTGGATTTTTTTTTTCATGCTTATCTGAGGAAAGTCATTCCTCTACCCCTCTCTTTTCATATGCCAACTTTCCCCCCCATAAGAAATGCCTTACCTGAACAAGTCCTTTAGAGATACACAAAGCTCTTTGGGGAGAATGTTTTAAAGTAGGCCTGAGATTCATCTTTGTTTCAGCCCTAATCTATGTTGGTTTCAAGTCTTAGTGTTTCAACGCCCTGTCGTTGGAAGACGCTCTCCAACAAAACAGGAAACTTGCCTTTCAAATGCCCCAGAGGGTTCTCTCTGAACATGAATATTCCTATGATTTGTTCATACCCTGTTGACTCTAACCCTACTTTAATTAGGAACAGATTCTGTTATAAAAATAACAACAAACAAACAAAACCAATACATTTTCAAAACCAATACATTTTCAAAAATTTCATTTAAGTCACCTAGACATAAACACGTAAAGATAAATGTGGGACTAAGATAATAAAATATAAAAACACACAATTCATAAATAGCTTATTCTTGCAATGTGCTTTATCTTCTGGAGAAAGAAACTACAAATATTGCCAAAAATTGATTGGAAATTAATTAGAAAATTCTATGACCTAAATCAAATAAGAAACTATGACAAAAATAGGCACTGTTCCATATGTGCTAAACTAGTAATATTTGTTTCTTATTCGGTATACATATATATAAGAAATTAATGTCATTTGTTTTAGTACATTTTTCCTTCTGTTGTACATATAAGGACACAAACAAATTCAAACACACATAGTTCTATGAAAATATCTATTATTTGATGTATTGCTTAATAGCAAGTGACATGCAAAACACTTTGTGAAGGTAAGCAAAAAAAAAAAAAATGATGCGTTTTAAAGCTATGATTAAACAGTCACACCATGACCCAAGCAGAGAGTTCTTTCTTATGCCTTCTTGAGATGCCAGTGGGGCACAACACAGACTCTCTCCACTGAGATAAGAGCCTGGCAGAGCACTAGCACGGTGGAGATAAAACCCTTTGTAAAAACACAGGGCTCAGAGCTCAGACATAATGGTTTGAAGGTGAACAGAGGTCATCGCTCCTGAGAGCTCAGGGGGTAGCGTTGGCAATGACTACAGAACTCTCAGCTTTGTAATATGTTAGTATTTATAGCTTCCATGAGAGGTAGCTGATTATAGTCTATGCAGTTAACATCCTGAATTTTTCTCCTCTGCCTGAATATAACTGAACTGATCAACATGGAGATTGTTGAAAGGTTTCAAATCAGTGTGCTACACACTAAGACTATTTGGATAGATGTACATCCAAAATTAATATTATTAAAACCAGGAAGTATTAATGAGATAATACAAGGAATAAGGTGTAAGCATGTTTGAATTGAGCTATCAAGTACTTGAGTTGCATTAGTTGCAAGACATCTGTGATGGCTATTCTTGGTTGTCAGCCTGACTATATCTGGAATTATCTACAATCCTAGAAATGGAGAGCACTTGTGAGATCTGGGTCTTGAGTCTGAAAGACACGGGCTTTTGATCCAGATCTTGAGGCAGGAAGACACACCTTTAATCTGGGCTACACCTTCCGCTAGAAGCCTTTATAAGAACAATGGAAGAAGGAAATTTTTGTTGTTTGCCTGCTTGCTCTCTCTTTGCTAGCACATCTATTCCTTCACATGCATTGGAGCCTACTTCTTTGGGATTCCAGCACATATGGAAGACCAGCTGAGACACCCAGCCTCATGAGACTGAGCAACCACTAGGTTATTAGACTTTCCATTCACAGCTAGCCATTGTTGGATTAGTGGTTCCAATAAATTCTATATGTGTGTGTGTGTGTGTACGTGTATATATATATATATGTGTGTGTGTGTTAGATATTATATATATTCCTTACACATATATAAATTACACTCACACACAGATTCATACCATAAGTTCTACAACTCTAGAGAACCCTGACTTATACACATCATCTAACAGAGGAAGTTTGAAATACTATGCTCCAGTATAAGAAGGACCCAAGGAGAGACTAAAGATCATTGCCAACCATCCTGGACAGGATTCATCTGTTTCAGAACCTCAGAGATATATCTCAGCTCTGCCACATGTAACACCCCACCTTCTTTATCTTGAAAAGAACTTAGGAGTTAGAAATGCAACCATGCAGTACAACCCACGAAGACTTGGGATTCCAGCATCCTGGTGACAAGCTGGGCATGGTCTCACAGGCAGCTGCAATCTCAGAACTGAAGCAGGGAAAGAGAGGAGGACAGCTGCAGCTTGCTGGCTACCAGGAAAGAAAGAAGGAAGGAAAGAAAGAAAGAAAGAAAGAAAGAAAGAAAGAAAGGAAGGAAGGAAGGAAGGAAGGAAGGAAGGAAGGAAGGAAGGAAGGAAGGAAAGAAGGAAGGAAGGAAAAAAGGAAGGAAGGAAGGAAGGAAAGAAAGAAGAAAGAAGTAAACTCTGGGTTTAGGAAGAAACCCTTACTCAAAGGAATAGGGTAAAGAATGATAGGTGGGGACAACAGACACTCCCCTTGAGCCTCTGAATGTGTACACACGCATGCACGGACACCACATGCTCACTCAAACAAATCTTAAATTGTGTGCTCTTGAAAAAAAGATTTTGGAACTAAAAAAAAAAAAAAGTGTAAGGAGGTCCTCCCCAATCAGTGGACTTGGACAGGGAGGAGATGAGGGAGGGATGGTGGGATTGGGAGAGAATTAGGGAGCAGGATACAGCTGGGATACAGAGTTAATAAAATTTAACTATTAAAAAAAATGAAATAAAATAAAAAAATTAAAAATAAAGTGTGAAACGTCATATCTTACAGAAAGATTATCTCTATTAATGCTGTAATAAGTAAGAAGTTGTAATAATTTAAAGATTAGAAGTATTTCCACACCTGGTCTTAGTAGGGATCTGTCCCATTAAAGTATTTGTAAAAGGAATAGTTATTAGAGCTGGACACATGTGGAAGCAAATTGAACCACAGAAGTTATTTTTTCAGAGATAAAAAGTTATCTAAGCTAGCCACTGAGTACAGAGCAGAGACAGTCCCTGCTCCCCTTACTAGGGTACCCACATGGATACTGAGCTGCCATGGGCTACATCTGAGAGGGGTTCTAGGTTATCTCCATGAATGGTCCTTGGTTGGAGTATCAGACTCAGAAAAGACCCCTGAGCCCACATATTTTGGTTCTGTTGCTGTGCTTGTGGAGCTCCTGTTCTCTCCAGGTCTTACTATCTCCCCCTTCTTTCCTATGATTCCCTGCACTCTGCCCAAAGTTTGATTATGAGTCTTATTATCTTCTTTTATACACTGCTAGGTAGAGTCTTTCAGAGGCCCTCCATGGTAGGCTCCTGTCCTATTTCCTGTTTGACGGCCTCTCCTGGATGGGGGAGCAACCTTGCCAAGCCACAGTGGAAAACAATGCAGCCAGTTCGGATGAGACCAGGTAAGCTGGGGTCAGATGGAAGTTGAGAAGGACCTCCCGAGGGTGGGATTGGGAGGGGAGGAGGGAGGAGGCTACAGCTGGGATACAAAGTAAGTAACCTGTAATTAATATAAAAAAATAAAAATAATTAATAAAAAAATTTACCAACCAAGTACCATGCATGGAGCTAACCTAGAACCCCTGCACAGATGTAGCCCATGGCAGTTCAGTGTCCAAATGGGTTCCATAGCCATGGGAACAGGGACTGCCTCTGACATGAACTGATTGGCCTGCTCTTTGATCACTTCCCCCTGAGAGGAGAGCAGCCTTACCAGGCCACAGAGGAAGACAATGCAGCCACTCCTGCTGAGACCTAATTGACTAGGATCAGAGGGAAGGAGAAGAAAACCTCCCCTACCAGTGGACTTGGGGAGGGGCATGTGTGGAGAAGGGGGAGGAAAGGTGTGATTAGGAGGGGAGGAGGGAGCGGTTTATGGGGGGGTACAAAGTGAATAAAGTGTAATTAATAAAAATTGTAAAAACTTTAATTAAAAAAAGACATCTAAGGTATCTGGCACAACTTTTTTATTAACAGATAAAAAAACAAAACAGCAACTGACTGGAAGAAAGCGAACATTTGCTCTAAGTTCACACAGTAAGTTAGTGGGGAGTAGGCAGGCTTGAGGGTGGGATGTTCTAGTTTGTGTGGCTCTGTGTCCCATCTCCACCATTGCTGTGATATGACCACAAATAAGTTTCTCCTTTTGTTTAGGTTTCTACCTATTTTTTTATGGACTGAGAAGGTTGTATTTACGTATTTAGATATACATGTGTATATACTATGTATCTAGGAATACCTATTTTCATGGTATATGTACCATTAGTATATACCATATGTAATTATATATTATATATAAATATGTATGTTATATATTTATAAATATATATAAAATATATAAATATAAACATATATGTTTAGATATATAAATACATACACATGGTTATAATATGTACATACATACATAAAAACATACATATTTATATTTGTATATATAAACAAACATATAAATTTACATATTTTTATATGCTAAAATATATAAATATATGTTGCAAATATATATTTACATGTGTATCTTTATATATATATATGTGCATTTACATATATGTATTTACATAAATTATATATGTAAATATATGTTTATATGTACATATACATATAAATATATATGTTTAATGGTATATATATTAAAGAAAAAAGAACATGAATTTGAGAGAGAGAAAAAAGGGAATTCATGAAGCAGTTGGAGGGAGAAGAGGGAAGGTAAAAGGTTATGTAATTGTAATTTTAAGAAATAAATTATTATAAAAGAGGAAAATAGGTGAAAGTCAATACAAGTACAGAATTCTTTCCACTTTTTATAGTTTTCAAATCAATAGCTATTGCTTCACATCTGCTTAACCTACAACACAGTTATGTAACCTGCATAATTTATGAGCAAAAGATATTTATTTTTACAGTTCTGAAGGTTGAGAAGTCCAAGACTACAGAGCCAAGAAGCTCTGTGTCTAATGAGTGTTTCTGATTCACAGATGAGGCCTTCTATCTGTATGTGAACATGGTAGAAGTGAGGTAGCTTTCTGGGGCCTTTTTTGTTTTTTAATAGACTACTGAAGACAATTCGTGATCAGTTCCTTCATCATGCCCTAACCCTTCTCTAAAGTCCCATCCCTGAACAGCAGATGCTGATTATTAAGCTTCTGTAGATGAAGATTTTTGAAACACAGACATTGACAGGACAGCACACTTGGAACTACTTCAACTATATTTAATTTTAAAATTATGTTCAATCATATTAATTCTCCTAATATATCTTACTTTTAAAACTACTTAGTTTTAATTTTCAATTATATACACATTCACATATAGCATTTCAACTATACTTTTAAAATCATATCGATTCTCCTCATAGATCTTATTTTTAAAAACATTTATTTATATCTTTAGTTATGCATACACGTATGCACATAGGCGCACATGTGAGTGCAGGTGCCCACAGAGGCCAGAAGTCAACATCGGATTCCCTCGACCTACAGGTGATTGGGAGCCACCCAAATAAGGATGTGCTTGGAACCAAACTCCAGTTACTTGCAAGAACAGTTTGTATCCTTAACTAGTAAGACATTAACTCCAGCCCCTTGACTTAAATCTGAGATTCACAGGCAAATACTGGGAGAAGTGTAGGGAGTCTTGTGGAAAAGAGGAAGGAAGGAAGGACAGAAGAATCTGGAGGAAACAAGAGCTCCAAAGAAGACCAACAGAGCCCACTAACCAGGGCCTAGAGGAGCTTGTGGAGACTGAAGCACCAAGCAAGAACCATAAAAGAACTGGACCCAGGCCCCCTCCACGGATGTAGCCAATGGGTCCCATAGTAAGGGGAACAGGGACTGTCTCTGAAGTGAACTCTGCTATATGATCTCTTCCCCCTGGCAGGGCTGCCTTGCCAGGCCACAGAGTGGAGGGTGCGCTCAGTCATGATATGTCTTGAAGTGCTGAAGTGACGGGGGGAGTGCCCCTTTTCTGAAAAGTAGCAGAGGGAAAATGGGGGAAGAGGGAGGACAGGATTGGGAGGAGAGGGGACTACGGCCCGATCAGGATGTAAAGTGACTAAATGAGCTAATTAATTAAAAAAGGAAAATTATTCTAACACTTACCTTAAAGAGGAGCCACAATCACCTAAGTGTTTTCCCCAGACTAAGACATATCCATTGCACTCCAGGATGCTGACCCTTGGCATTTCCTCTAACATGGGGAACTCAACTGCATAATTTGTGGCAGTGGAGGAACTGCATTCAAGTTAGTCCCTGCATTCAAGGCAAGAATGAAAGAAAGAAGGAAGGAAGGAAGGAAGGAAGGAAGGAAGGAAGGAAGGAAGGAAGGAAGGAAGGAAGGAAGGAAGGAGGGAGAGATTATTCTGTGATGTTTTTATTTCATCAGACTGTGTTCTACTTAATGAAAGTTTGTAACTGGATTGATGACTAGAGCTGTCTAATCACATTGGTTTCAAATATCCCTGACTTTCAATAAGATGGACCTGAATTAGCAGAAGCAAAAGCAATCATCTTCCTGAAGAGCTGTCAATTTGTCCGTTCATTCCTGGAGTTCTTGATGTTCTGTAAGGTTGTCAATGTACTTAACAGATAGGATTGAAAAGCCTGTAATCACTTTTATTCAAGTGGTCAAGGAAGTTCTACTGAAAGTTCACAGAACGATGTCAACACATTTATTAAAAACACCACCCAAAAAAGGAAGCTATTAATATACAAGCTTAGGATTCATTTCTCCTGAATTCTTCCCAGAAAACAGACATTTGTAAATAAAAGCAGCCGTTTCTTTTGTCCACCTCTGTATTTACATTTATTCCCTTTTATTAACATAAATAACATTTTAGCATGTTTCCAAGAGCTGTGGCTGGTTGTTGCCATGGGATCTCCAATTGCATACCAGAGTAACTAGAGGGACTTTGACAGGCCAGGTCAACACAGTGCCTGCAGCTGCCACTCAGCTTTCCTGTATACGTTGGGCCTGAACTTAAGCTTTTTACCTGGAGCATTGTTCTGTGCCTAAATATTCGCAACAGAGCTTCCTTCTGCAGGCTACACTCAAGGTTCTTGGAAATGTCTGAGAAGTCAGCCTGCCTGCTGCTGCTCATTAAGTAATCTAGGGGCCATGTAACTAGTGAGGTGGCCATCTTTTATGACTTTGTCTACAGTTGTTTGGAAAAATTCAGCAAGAGGACTGCCCTGGAAGCAAACAGAAGTCTCTGGTTTATCATTAGCCAGGCTGCCTTTAAGCACTTGAAGGTAGAGGCAGGCACATCTCAAGGCCAGGCTGGTCTACAAAGATAAACCCTGAAAAACAAAGTGAAACGATTTCACTTAATATGTAATTGGGTCAATAAAGACTTTGGAAATCCCGGTAATTGAATTTTTAAAAGGTGTCCTAACTGCTACTAAGCCATCTCTTCATCCCCTTGTTTATTTTTGTGATTTGATACCCTATGAATCATAAATATACTGCATTCTGAACCTGCAAAAATTAACATTTCTTCCCGATTCATTAACAAATATTGCAAATTATTAATTATTCTATTAAATATTAAGAAAACTACTCTAGACTTAATATAATCTCTAACATGTAAAAAGATATATTTTTTTAACTTAAAGTGCAAAATTTATTCAATCAGTTGAACATTTTGTTCTACAATGGGCTTTGTGCTGGGTAATTTTGTCCAGCAGCATACTAATAAAAGGCTCTAAGCATGTTTAGAGTGAGCTAGGCTAATCTGTAGTGGTTATGTAGGTCATTTGGATTGAAGACATTTTCAACATACTATATTTTGAACTTAGAATGAATTCATTGGGCATAACTAACCTCATCATAGTCATAAAGTACCTGTGCTCAGAGCGCAGATGATCCTGGGTCTCCCATTCTAAATTTATTTGACATTGTATGTCTTTCTAGTAGATATAAAGATTCAATTTAGTACAAATGAAGTGATTTCTCATTTTTTAATTATTTCCAATTGTCTATCTTTTCCCATTTTTTATTTTGAAAATAATTTTTTTTCACATAATATATCCTGATTATGGTTTTCCCTATCTTAGCTCTTCCCAGTTCCTCCCCACAACCCCTCTTATCCAGATCCACTCCCCTTTTCTGTCTCTCATCATAAGAAAGCAAGTTCCTAAGGAGTAATAATACAATATTATGCAATACAATACAAAACAATATAATAAAGCAAAAGCTATCACATCAAAATTGAGCAAAACAAACAGACTGAAAGAAAAGAGCCTAAGAGAAGGAACAGGAAACAAAGATCCCCTTGTTTGAACACTCAGGAATCCCATAAAAATGCTAAATCCCATAAAACGTAAACCATAATATATACATGCAAAGTACCTGTAGTGTAAAAAGGGAGAAGAAAACATTTAAATAAAATAAAAATAATAAGATAAAATTTTAAAAAAGAAAAGCTCTGGAATAACATTATTAAGACACGGAACCTTCAGAGATGCCATTGAGTTTGTTGAGAAATTGTTTTTATTCGGTAATTTATTTCTGTTTTTCTGAAAATTGAGTTTAAAACTTGAATGCTGTATTACCCTAAGGTGCACAATCCCCCAATATTTTAATATCACCTTTGAAAATCTGAATGAACACTTCGTGTTGCCGACATCTTGTAGGTGCAGTATGGCAGGCGGTGGTTATAACACAGTTATATTGTCTGCACATTTGTCCTCCTGGGGTGCCCACATCAAAATTCAGAAGTGGCAGCAACTTGAAAGTAAATTGCAGAATCAATAACATATCACTCTTTTGAGGGATGCTCTATCATGAATGAGTGGAGTGTCAAAGAAGGGGCAATATTGTGCGAGAATATATATGCCAAGACAACTTGGAAGCGTTGCAGGAAACTCTGACCTTCCAAACTTTTGCCAGTCTGTTTTACTTATTTTTTGCTTTGTGGTGATACAACAGGAATGATGTGTGATTGAAAAATCATATCCCCACATCTAAAAACTACATATTCACTTCCACAATTTATTTTCACCTGTTTAATGTAGTATTGTAAGTATTAACAATGGTAACTGGGCAATGGAAATAAATAGAAAGCAATCAGATTAGAAAAAAAAGTTAAAGTATGCATGTATGAATATCACAGGGATTCATAAATGAAAAAAATATAAATATGCGAACAAAAGGTTATTAGAACTGAAAATGAATTCGCTAAAGTTGCAAGATGCAAAATCAACATACAAAATACAATAACATTTTTCTGTGTCAGTGTACTTGCTGCAAAGAAATGAAAAAAAAATCTATCTTATTTACAATAGTTACAACAACATGAACTATTTGGGAACACATTTAACCAAAGAAGTAAAATATCTCCACAATAATATTAATTTAAGAAATGATGATAGAAAATATAGAAGATATAAGAAATTGGAAGATACATTCATCACTACGTATATGATCAAAGAAGTCATTATATCAAAGTCCTACCTGCAGGTATCCATCTCAATGAATGATGAATAGGAAAAATGTGGCACATATGCACAAGAAAATATTATTCCATCATGAAAAAATAATGAAATTCTGACATTTTTAGCACCATGGATGGAACTAGAAGTCATTTTTAAAGTGAAACAAGTCAGAAGATATTAGAAGACAAATAACACTTATCCTCACACATCTCTAGAAATATGTAGTTCATCTCAGAGAAGAAAAGGATGAGATGGTGGTTGACATCAGAGGACAGAGAAGAGGAAGAACTGAAAGAAGCTAGGTAAGAGGCAGCAAAACACAGGTAGCAACGAAAAAAATTAGCTCTTCCTTTTGTTGGCACAGTTGGGGAACTACTCACCACAGCACCTGTGTGTTCCAAAACGACTGAAGAATATGAAGGTTTCTGACACAAGAGAAGATTAAAATTTGAGGAAATAGAAACCCTGTGACCTTGATATGATCATTATACATACACATGCATCTATTTTCATAGTGTCCTTCATTAATACTTAAAATACTATTATGAACAAAATTTGAGGTAACAAATACAATACTGGGAAACTTTTAAATGCCAGTGTATAGATAGGGGCTCATTGTATCACTTAAAGAGTACCATGATTTCTAACAATGAAGGAAAAACTGGCCCTAATCCTGGCTCCTATCATGAACAAACATAGTGGGAGGCCAAACAGATATAACAACTGAGTTAGGACATTGTCCACACACAGGACAACATTATGGATTCTCATCAAAAAGAGCTTGGGAGCCTCAGACCAGGCCAGATGTCTTCCCCTTAGGTAGAGATGAATTTTCATGATGTGCTTGGACTCAGATAACTGCTCTAAACTCAACTGCTCTAAACTCAGAACTTGTCCCCATTAAAGAATCAGAGTGGGGGTACACAAGGCATATGAAGTCTACAATACAGGACCCCAGAAAAGATCGTGTAGAGAGGAGACTCACAAAGTTTGAGATGGGTTACTCATGAGTGCTTAGCTAGGGGCTATGCCCAATGGCCAAGTGAGCCATTTTAAGGCTTAGCAGAGTGAAGACACTACAAGGTGAAACAAGGAACAGGCATTATTGACTAAGTCTCACTTGTTATAATGTTAATGCCAAGGATATTCTCCAGAGAAACACTACTTTTGAAAGGACCATGCCTGATTCCAGACCTACACAGCAAAGCCAGGTTAAAAACAAACAAACAAACAAAAAGCTTAACAAAATCTGCAAGAAGATAGAATGCAGGGGTTCAGTTCCACTGAATTCCAAGGCCTAGAAAACACCTTGGCTTTCCAGATATCTTCCCTAACAAAGACTATACATATGGCTAAGGTTCCATAATACAAGGAAATAACTGAACTACATACAGTTCTCAAATCAAACCAGAACTCTCAGAGGTTTTATAACACATTATTCAAAATGATTTTTATATTTAGGTCTTCACAGAAACATGAAAATGTAAGGCATAGTCAATAAAATTGCTATTTAAAAACATACCCCAAATGGTCCATATGTTTAGCAAACAAAGATCTTAAGAATCATATATGTGTGTATATAATACATTACATATATATGAATATATATGTCTGTGTGTGTTTGTGTTCAAAGAACTACAGAAAACTATGTTTAAAAAGGAAAGGAAATGGTGATTATAATAAAAAGTACACCATACTCAATGTGGCAAAAGAGTTAAAAATATTCGCACAGCCCAGAATATCTTGAATATTGCTATTGGGAAGCAGAGAGTGGAGAGATTGGCTAGAGGTGGGGAGAAAGAGAGGAAGGGAGGGGTAGAGGGAAAGAGGAAAGAAAGAAAAGAGAGGGAGATAGAGGGAATGTATAAATATTTGAAAGGATAAGTGGATAGGTAAAATGCCTCTATTTTCAGATTATAAAATTACTATATATAAAAATCCTTAAGAATCTACAAAATTGCTACATTAATAAATTAATTTTGTTAGCTAATGGGATATAAATTCAATATGCAAAAGTAAGGTGTGTCTCTACATATTTCTAACCAATTAGAAAATGAAATATTTTAAAGATGAAGATCACTTATAGGCCAACAAAATGATGTTTTGAAGAATAGCTCATTTTATAAGTGCTATATACTAAAATGACAAAACATTACTGAAAGAAACCTAAGCAGATTTGAGCCCAAGTAATTAAAGAGAAATATAAGATGTTCATAGCCAGAAACCTGTATGTTGATATATCCATTCTCCCTACATCTGCCCTGCAAGAAAACATAGCAACAGAAATTAGCATTGTTCTAACTTTTCTATATAATTGAAAGGATGAAAATAGCAAAAATAATTTTGAAACTGAGAAACATAGAATGATGACATCATCTTATTTCCAGACTTACAAGTTACTGCGATCAAAACAGTGTAATAATTTATAATGTTAGAAAAATATATCATGATGCACAAAGTCCAAAGACCCTTCCTACACACAGTCAAGTAATTTTTAACAGAACCTCTGACATAATCTGTTAAAGAAACATATTCATTTCTTCAAATGCAACTGTAGACTGTCTTCACCTCCTGTCTCATGCTATACATAAAAATTAACTTGAGATTAATCACACGTAACTTTAAAGATGAGAAAGGTAAAAGTCCTAGAAGAAAACACAGAAGAGAATCTTTGTAAAGTTGAGACAAGCAAAGACTATTACAAAAACTGAAAACAGACACAAAAAGTACTAATTAATGAGGGGAAGAGGAGGAAGTGTAAGACAGGGAGGGGAGGAGGGATGGTGCTACAATAAGGATGCAAAGTGAATAAAAAAATAAAAATAAATTGGAAAAACTCTTTGAAAACCAATTACACATACAAAAAAAAAGTACTAATAAAAAATAAAACTAAAACTTTGTAAATAGAGTTTCATAAATGTTAAAAATTCCTGGCAGAAGCTAGCATTAATGAAAAGTAAACATAACCAATTTGTACATGATTGGAGTCAGATCATATTATGGTAATTCTGATTTTTAAAATTTTTGTTTTAATGTGCATAGGTGTTTTGTCTGAATGCATGTTGGTGCACCACATGTGTGTCCAGTGCCCATGGAGGTTAGAGCAGTGCATTATTTCCCCCAGGAACTAGAGTTACACACTCTTATGAGCCACCATATGGGTGTGAGTTCTCAATGAGGTCAGGAAGGGGCTTTGGGTATCCTGGATGTGGAGTTACAGATAGTTGTGAGCCAACCAACGTGGGTGCTGAAAACCAAACCTGGATCATCTGGAAGAACAGGAACTGTTGAGTCATCCTTCTACCTTCCAAATCTGAATTTAGAAGTTACATCAAAGTGCTATTTTTTAATTCAATGTTTGGGGTTGTTTTCTGTCTTATTTGCTTTCTGTTGCTTTGATGCAACACCAACCAAAACTAACTTGAGGAGAAAATGGTTTATTTAGCTTAGACATACCCATCACAATCTATTACTGAAGGAAGTTAGGGCAGGAATTCATGCAGGAAATTGGATGCAGGAACTGAAACAGGGATCATGGACGAATGCTAGTTCTTGGCTTGCTCCCATGGTTCAGTGTGCTTTCTTATTAAACCCTGGACCACCAGACAAAGGTTGGTAGCACCCACAGTGGACTGGACTCTCCCAAATTAGTCATGAATCATGAAAGTGACCCCACAGACGAGCATGCATACCAAAGTGACAGAGGTATTTTCGAAGTTTAGGTTTCTACTTCTCAAACAACTTTAGATTTTGTGTCAAGTTGACAGAAAGAAAGAAAGAAAGAAAGAAAGAAAGAAAGAAAGAAAGAAAGAAAGAAAGAAAGGAAGGAAGGAAGGAAGGAAGGAAGGAAGGAAGGAAGGAAGGAAGGAGAAAAGAAAAGAAAAGAAAAGAAAAGAAAAGAAAAGAAAAGAAAAGAAAACTGAGGAAAAGAAAGCCAATACAGCATTCTTCAGATTTTTAAACTAGAGGAGGGTGGCCCACAGCTCTGGACTTGATTATGTCTTTTCTAAATCCTGAACTCTGACTCTACAGTGGGATCTCCTAGCTCTTACTCAGTTCTTCCTCCCTTCCATGGAACTTGAAAACTCTCCAGTCAGCAGAGTGGAACAATAATGGGCTCATCTTGTCTTTGCTCTGATTCTTAGGAATTATTGCCATAATTCAACCACTAAACATCATTGTCTCACCTTTTTTGTCTAGTGTTCTAGTTGCCTGTGAAAGACAGATAATTTTGGACCAGGGAGATGAAAGTGAAATCACTTGCAAGAGTGTTTTCATCTCAAGTGCTCATATCTATAAAGCTAGTTTGAATGTGACAAGATTTCCATGCACCTCAGTTAATTCCAGTTTAAAAGAGGGGGCTATGGAAACATTCTCATGGAATTATATGATTTAACCTATGCTAGAGTTTTGCAGGTGACCTGGAGAGTGGATTTGGTTTTGTTTTGTTGATGCTGCTTTAGAAAGAAGTCTAAGATGTTTGGCAAACTTATAAGACTTATAAGGTCTTTATGTGAATTTCACTGGGTTGAAGTTACATACAGTGCTCAAGTGTATGACTCAGACTGTAATATGATTCATAAATAAAAATCTTAAATGTTTTGGGGTTTCTGAGTTAGAATAACAGAAATTGTGAAGGTACATTCTCTGTGCATAAGGGAAGCCAGAGATCATTAAGAAAGCCAATTTCCTTTTTAAAATGGCTACAGCAACTTCAAAAGACTGTTAATCATTATTTCCCAGTCTACAAAAAAAGAAACATGGTCTAGGCTCAGAGAAAGAGAGCCAATAAGTCTCAAAGTCTAAAGGCATGTTCAAGAGCACGGCCACACAGTGAACCTAAGAACAAAGAGGGTCTAGAGTTCAGAAGGCAGAGGCAGTATCTTTGCATATGCTCAACCTGAGCATGCATCATTCACCTTTGTTGGTATACAAAGACTATTGACCTTCCACTAGTGGGTGCTTGCTGCTTTGTAGAGGAAAGTGCACTCTCATTCTGTTATTATCAGAACCTGCTTCCAGGAAGGGAAAGCAATAATTATAAAACAAATAAGGGGGAAAAAAGAATAGCTACTCATAAACTATCTCCAAAGGGGCAATAGACATTATTTAGATTAATTTTGATTAAGAAGATTACCTTTTCAGTTCCCCTTATTGAGCAGACAAAACAGTCTTTAGGATAACCTAACACTCTTGCTACCTGTGTTTGCTGCTACACCAACACCAAACTGCAGCAGGCAAAGTATGAAAAAAGGCCCACACAGTAAAACGGTTTCATGTTTTCTTATCCTTGCTGAGATTGCCAGCTATCTCCCAATCGTGATGCATTCTATGATAAAGACACAGGGGGCTAGACAAAGACCACCCGTTAATTTCCGTTACAACAAATGACAGAACTTATCATGAAACACAATCACTTGTGTCAGGGACCATTGGGTCATGGTTTCTACATCAACTTTGGCAGCAGCTTACTAGACCTAGAGGAAGTTTGTTACCTGTAAAAGAGTATGTGATTAATTGGTACCACCCACGTGATGCAGGAAACCTCTCTATTTTAAGGCTTAGTGAAACATGCAAATTCCTTGTTTATTTGTAATGTACCACATCATTAAGTCCAGGGACTAGAGTATAGACATATATGTAACCTGTACTGCCTACTGCGGGCTTTAAGTGCTATTGGAGTTCAGAAGGAAAAGAAAACATGAGACCTGTGAGTTAGCGAGTATACATAAATGTACACTTGAGTTGGATTTTAAGCAAAATTCATAAGACATTGCTAGGCACTTATTTTGTTAGGAAGGAAGAGGGAAATCCTGGGGAAGGGGAAGGAGCTCGTCCATGTAAGCCACACACAGATTATACAAGTAAGGATAAAAAGGAAAATATGAGGCATTTGCGGTAAGTGATAATGATTAGCATGGTGGAATCATAGAAACAAACCATTGGAGAGCTCTGCTGAAGGGCAGAAATGGTGAGCTGCTGGATAACAATAAGTGACTCTGAGAGGAATCAACAGGAAACGATTATGTTTTGGTTGAATGCACGAAAAATTAAAATGGCCTCTTTGGAAAATAAATTCAACCAGTAAAGAAAGACAGGAAGTAGGAAGGTAAGCAGCTAGTTAGGCATGTTAGGAACTGTCATAATCATCCAGTTGTGTAATGATAAGATCACTAGGAAGGGAAGAAAATGACCAAGAAGTATAAGGAAGAAACAGTTGGAACATAAGACTGAATGCTGCATGAGGAAAAGAAACTGGGTTTGGATTAAGGGAGTGGAAGGGACAAGGTGGAATCTACTGCAAAGAGGAAGCCTGCGTCAATCAACATGAGATTGCAACCCAGAGATCCCTGCTTTGCCATCTTAAAGAGCAGGCAGGGGCTGTGTCCTGCTCACTGTTCTCCTCCCACTGTTTTTCTATTTAGGGTAAGTGATGGGTTCATCCGCAAAGCAGGCTCCCTACTGGCATCCCGACTTCAAAAGCCACATCTCCAGACACACACACACACACACACACACACACACACACACACACACACACAAAAAAAAAAAAAAAAAAAAAAAAAAAAAACAGATGCAATTTTTTTTTCGACTGAAAAGTTCCTTTTAATATCTGGAGTTATTTTCCAAACAGTGGTTTAATTAGCATTATTAATTTCTATACTTAATGAAACATTTACAGCTTCGTGGTTGCTTCTGAGGACTCTGCTTTCAGAAGTGAGTATCTTTTTCCTTCTTCTATACAAGACTTTCATTGACTCGGGATCCTCTGAACTTTAATCTTTGAGGGGGCATCTCTGCTTCTGAGAATTGATGTATGTAATAATGAAAAAACTCTCTGACTGAACAAGAGGATGGATTAAGAGATTGTTCTTGAAGGTGTTTGTTAATAAACAATCTTTGGCAGGCCTGAGATTTACAGAGGGCATGATCAAAGTGGCCATGTAAATGGGGATGTATTGACAGTTTTTGTCCTTAAAGTGAGAGGCAGGCAGGATTTATATGCTTCAAGCACAGCTCTCTTGGGAATTCAACAAGGGACTTTGTTTCTCTTTTAATAGCTTCTCCTGGATAGTCTATGGACCAGTTTTCCCATTTAAACTGTCTGATCTCAAGACATAAATTTATTTTAGATGCGCCTTTTATCCATCTTGTCTGATACTGCAATATTCACTATTTGTTTGGGTTGCCATGGAGATAATTGACTTCCTGCAGGGGTACAAGTCTTGTTTGGGGGTATTAAGAGAGTTTAGGTCCAGAGACTTTTTAATTTTATCACAGTAAGGAAAGCCATTTTATCAATGAAGCATTTGTATAAATCTCCCACTTATAATTGGAATCATTTCTTTATCACTTTGTGAATTTTCTCTTTTTATTTTTCATTGCTTCTCTTTTTATATTTTAACCTCTAAAACTACATCAATGGGCACCCAGTCTACTTACATTTGGGGGGACATAGCATCCCAGCACAACAGTTTCTGAAAAAAAAAAGTAAATGAAAGACCTGAGGTGAATATGGTGAATTATAAAGGAAGATGCTGCATTTTTTTTCAAGGCAAGAACACTTAGAATATCAATTCATAAAATTAATTTCCTAGTGACCAAGTCAGGCTATTAAAGACTGGCTCCCTCTGGAGTTGGTAGCAGTCTTAAGGTTTATAAAGGGAATTGTTGAATTCTGCTATAAATTGTTCGAACAAGCAGACAAAAAGTCTCTCTTTGGTACAATGAGAAAAATTAGGAAGGGACTATCAGTGTTAAAGTCATTCTTTTGAAAGTATGCAAATAGCAAAATGATAAAATGCAGTTTTTTTTATTTTCAAAAAAAAGTTTTTTTTATTGTTTTTATCTCAGCCTACATATCACATCTAGCAATGCAAGTATATACAGCTCACACTTTTCTCTGAGTCATATGGGCTCTTTGAAGATCCTCAGGTCTGAAGAATGATTATGTAAATCTCTGTTTTATTGTCTTCTTTTTCTTTTTAAAAATTTATTTATTTTTAAATTAATTACAGTTTATTCACTTTGCATCCTAGCTATAGCCCCCTCGCTTGTCCCTTCCAATCTCACCCTCCCTCTCTTAACTTCTCTCTGCCCCTCTCCAAGTCCACTGATAGGGGAGGTCCTCCTCCTCTGCCCTCTGACCCTAGCCTAACAGGTCTCACCAGGACTGGCTGCACTGTCTTCCCCTGTGGTCCGGTATAAATATGTTTATATGCATTCCTTCTTACCATGAGCAGTTTAACTACCACAACCAATTATGAAACTTTCCACAACATACTATCCAAATATTTATTGAATTTTTTGTTACACTTTATCTCTGAGAATCATATGTGTTATGATTTTCCCACATTTATATTTTATAACATAAAATATAACCCTATGCCAATTATCCACACAGGTGAAGTTTTTGCTAAGATAATTTTTGTGTGTTTTAAAAAGGCATTACCAGAAGAAAAAAATAAATCAATGATCATAATTAGAATTCTCAGAGCAAGAGTAGTGAACCAAACTCCAAGAGCCTACTTTAGTTCTTTAAAGCACACAGCACACAGCCAATTTTCAATGGCCCTGAGAATCAGTCTTCCTCACCACATGACAATGAAAGAAATAGGGATGAAAACCAATGAAATTCTTTTTTGTCTTCCAAAGATTCCAGTACCACTGAGGTAGGAAATATTCCCATGTATCCTCTGAATGTTTATCATTGTGCCTTTTAAAGCAGATCTTAGAAGGTTATGGTCCCTTTTCTGATTTCTCTCTCATTCTCATTGCTTGTTCAATCAAAAAGAAATCCATTTGGAGGGATTTTTCTTTTTTTATTGACATAGCACTATGCTTAGCAATTGAGAGAAAAAAATTGATGCAATCTTGACAAGTATCAAGGAAAGAATAATGCAAACTGTGTAATTGGATACATGTCCAGAAAACGAGTGTGAGGAAAGAGAAGAGGATGACACATAGTTTCGGGTCACACTTCCCATAGCTCACTTAACAAGGATACCTTAAAAATGGAAGGCAGAGTACTACTTCCAGTTTACTGTCAAGAAAGCTACATTCCAAAAGAGAGCTGCAATAGTCAGACAAATTTGATCCTACCAGTTTCTGCTTCCTAATCTAAGAACTAAACCACTAACCTACAAACCTTATTTGTTTCGAATATAATAATTGGCTTCAATGATGAGATTTACTCTGGACCAGAAAGGACTTACAGGTGTGTAAAAACAAGAAAAGAATTCCACAGTAACAAGGCACACATGGAGGACAGTGCATGACTTCTTGAGATGAGACAGATAATAGCTAAAGCTCAAAGCACTCATTTGATGGCTAGCACTATGATAACTGCTTCCTAAACATGAATTTATTGCCCCCTCACAATGACATGTTCATTTGAGATATTGTTGTCATTCTTATTGTGTAAATGTGGAAAGTAAGGCTCAGAGATATTAAGTACCTAGTCCAAATTCAAATACCTAGTAAATACCTAGCAGAGACAGCCTGAGTGACCTTGCATCCAAGCCTATGTGTCTACATTTCCCTGGACACAGACCTGCCTATCTGGAGTTTGATTATAAAATGCAAGAGCGAGACTGACATTCAACCAAGGACCATGTATGAATATAACCTAGAACCTCTGCTCGGATGTAGCCCGTGGTAGCTCAGTAGCCAATTGGTTTCCCATAGTAAGGGGAACAAGGACTATTTCTAACAGGAACTCAATGGCTGGCTCTTTAACCTTCCCACCCCCCAAGGGAGGAGCAGTCCTGTTAGGCCACAGAGGAGGACTTTGCAGCCAGTCCTGAAGATACCTGATAAAACAGGATCAGATGAATGGGGAGGAGATCCCCCCCATCAGTGGACTTGGAAAGGGGCATGGTGGAGATGAGGGAGGGAGGGTGGGAGTGGGAGGGAATGAGGGAGCGGGATACAGCTGGGATACAGAGTTAATAAAATGTAACTGATAAGAAAAAATAAAATTAAAAAAAAATGCAAGAGCAGAGACAGGGCCAGGCAATTATTGATTGTTGTACAATGTAACTAAAGTCATGATGAAAAAGTCCATCACCACCTAACCTTTCTTGCCCTTGGGGGATATCATCATCATCATCTTTATCATCATTATCATTATTATTTACTTTTATCATGGGAAGGATAACCTAACCTCCCAAAGAGCTTCTAAAAGATAACTCTGGAGCAAAAAGAAGTGTGGGTCTGGGGAGTCAAATTCTCAAGGCACTTTTGTATTATCAAGAACAGATGTACAAGTAACCAAATATATGCATAACATACACAAAATCATACATATTACATATACATATGTATGCAAAACACATACAACAGACATGTACAAGTGACACAGATCACATATCTCATATAAAAATACAAACCTATACACATGTAAGATATATATCTCACAGTACATTTGTAAGCATACCACATACATTTATACTCCCATACAGATATGTACATGCACATTCCATCAAACCACACAATTCATTAGATACCACATACCTAGGCCGCTCTATAAATACAAATATACATATAAACCAAACACACACAAACAGTTCCATGTACATTTACCTCTCACATGCCTTCACACACACACACACACAAACGAAGAATATTCAAAGAGAGTAAATATGCACACATATTTACATGTGTATAGAATACTTTCGGCATATATATTCCATATATACACATAGAATACATTCCATATATATGTATACGTGCTTGTATCCGTTCTCAAACTTTGAATGAGAGGTACAGACTGACCCAAAAGACATGATCATTTAAATGTATTCATATGGTTTGCTTTCTGCCTCCCTGTCACACAGAAAGTACTGTCCAGAATTCTCAGCCTTCAGAAGAACGCTTCTCACCATCACCTTTTACACTATGGTCTGATGTTAGAAGGTATAGACTCATATTGATTTTTGTTAAGCTAGAAACGATGTCAGGCAAGCTGCTTAGATGTGAGGCGAGCATTGTCAATTATGTCCTAAATTAAGCAGTATGTTTTGGTTTCCTTGCTTTCATCCAGCTTCCTTCCAGAAATCATTTATTTTAAATAGGGACAATGGCAGCCTTCTGACCATGTTGGACAACTCCAAGACAAAGAATCTAGTAGAACTACGTGGAGACATTAAGTAGACTTCATCTTTAATTTTATACATTACTTTGTATAATAAATGTAGAACCATAATATTTACTATTTGTAATAATAATATGTCTCTATCTAAACAACATGAAAGTATTTATTCTTGAGTCTAAATGACTGCCACCTCGATGGTTAATTATACCCAAAGTGTGGTTTGTGTTCGTAAATTTTTTTTAAGGCTTCAGGAAATTCTGGAAAGCAAAACCACAGTTCTGAGCTAACACGGTTTAAGTTTCACTGAGGGACCGCGAAAACTGCATCCTGTGAAACACACACGGGGTATTTACAGGAAATGTGCTCCGAGACACTGAGCCTGTTTGGTCTGAATGGAAGATCACATTTTCATATTTTAAGGTCAAATTACATCAGCTTCTTTCCAGTAAAAAAAAAAAAAAAAAAAAAGCATCATCCTAGAATGCTAATATCTTTAAAGCCTCAGCGCCTCACTATTGTGATCTCTCAGGATAATTCACAGAGGATGAGACTGATGAGCTGCGGTAGTCATTTAATACCCGAGTTGTGCTGAGAAGAAAGGATTTCCAGGATAAACCATTTGCAGGAGAAATTCAATCTACAGCCTTTATTTTCAGAACATACATTTAGAGTAGAAAAAAGAAACCTCCAACATACACAAATATATATGCTCCTGTCTTTTATCTAGTTCAGATCATAGGGCTAATTTAGAACTTTGGCCTTTATGATTAAATAAAATCATCTCAATGAAAGAAATGACCAAAGTGATTTATCTTAGTACTCTCTTTCCATACTTCTTTCCCTCCCCAGTGAGGACTTTGCGGGATTGTTATGTTCACAGAACCACATACAGAACGTATTCAACAATCATTTCCTGAGTCCCGCTCTGCCAGGTAATGGATGATACACAACACCACAGGAGCGCTCATGTTTGTGCTCGGTGTGCCTGAAATCCAGATGGAGAGATAAGGTACTTATGGGACTGTCTAAGACGAAAAATCACAGAGGAAGGATCAGGGCGGTGCCCGTGGTTTCAAGAACACGAGCTGGAGTTTAAAAGGTTCTTGCTAATCCAACAACAGGAAATGAAATTCCCATTACAGGGACCTAAGCTTGAATTCTGTTGAGGAACGTTTTGGCTGCTGCAGCAGATGTTTGAGATCCCATGCTAGAAAAGCCAAGTGTTAACGATTACAGGTGGTTATCACAGCAAATTGACAAACAACAATAACCAAAAAAACCCAAAACAAAACAAAACAAAAATCTATGAAAACCTGAGTGGCTTCTGCATGGTTTGCTGGCGTATTTTCAAACTGAAAAAGGTTGCTCATAAATTATCTTTCAAGTCGATTTCCCTTTTCTCTGTGTGTGGGGAAATGCTTTAATGCACATCCACACCACCTTGGGAGCACTGGCAGCTGGCCTCATTTGTGGAAAACAGGTTAGGTTATTGCTCAAGGACGTACCTTAGTGAAAGATGTTTCCACCCCAGCAAAACTTCCGTGAACTCACAAATCTTCTGGTGAATTGGGGACAGCAGAGCAACTATCAAAGCAAGCCAGAGGATTTGAGTCACTAGGGAGTTTTCCTTGTGGAGTTGTACAGACGACTCTTTAGGAGTTCTCCAGGTACATTCTGACCACTCATCTTCCTTCATTCTGCTGGCACGTGCAACCTGAGCCTCCTACACAAAACCACATCCATATCTGTCACGAGAAAGAGTCAAACTGGATGAGAGGCTGCTCTCCCGCCCACACCTGTGGGGAAGGTCTCACCACTGTTAATATACCTGCTGAAGACAGGGCAGCCTAGATCTATAGGTTAAGTAAATGCTGTATCAAAATTACCACCCTACGGGGGAAATAGCAGTATGTGCCATTTTCAGAACACCTATCATGCTCTCCTTTTTTTCTAATCCTGGAGAATTAACTATTGCTACTTTTTTTCACAGACTTCAAAAGGCAAAATAACCCGCCCAAGGCCATACATACAGCAAGAGGCAAGACTTTCAGATCTTGTATCATTGTTTTCCTCTGCTCTGGGCTTGGAAACAGCCCACAAGAGAATTACAATTTTCAATTTAAGCAACATAAAAACACGGTGATCGACTAGGTAGTAACTGTACTGAGGTAATACAGAAAGACACTGATAAAAAGCAAAAGCTCTTTGAAAGTCTAGCTGATAATATTTTGTGTGAGAAGAGGAGAAGGAAGGAATCCAGAGGACACCTTGTATCTTAGTTTAAATAATACAGCACGGTACCCAGAATGGACAGTAATATAGAGCATTGCTACTTCTAAGATAGTAATTCCACAGGCATGAAAACTCTCTCAGAACCTCAGTATGGAAGTTGATTATTTTTCCAGCCTTGCACAGAACCTTCTAGAGTGTACTAAATGAAAATCTGAACCCAATCATATCATAAACCCATGTATTTCCTTGGTGAGCAGTTAGTCTAAAAGTCAGTGATTTCAAGTAAAACATTTAAAAACTACTATGCTATCCTTAAGAAAATAAATGTTACTCAAAAACTACTAAAATTTCATGTCCTCAAAATGGAATGAATAGAAATGAAAGGTAAGAAGATTTTTTCTTACATAATATTAATCTTACTCTGCTCCATTTGCAATTTGAATGTAATACAACCTAGATTATGCAAACTTCCCAGCATTTTACTCAAAACATCATGTCATTCTTTTAATTTTTTTTCCTTTTTCATTCCTCCCTGTGGAGGCATTGCTTTCAGAGTAACATAGGTATTGAGATTTGCAGTAGTTAGTGTTAATTGTCAACTTGGAAGAACCTAAAATCTTAGACATTGGTCTCTAGGCATACCTGTGGGAGATTATCTTGATTACAATAATTGAAGTGGGAATAACCACACACTGTGGGTGGAATCATCCCCTAGCTGGAATCCTAGATTACATAAAAGGATGAAATGAATTGAGTAGCTGCAAGCATTTGTCATTCTCTGCTGCTGCTGCTGCTGCTGCTGCTTTCCCTTTCTGATTATTTTGTTTTTAATTATAGATGTGTGTATGTGGTGAGGGGATATGGGCACATGTCCACTGAGCCCAGATGAGGGGTAGCAGAAGTCCTGGCACTGGAGTTATAGTTGTGAGCCCTCTGATGTGGGTGCAGGAAGCCAAACACTGATCAAGAACAGCTTGTGTTCTTGATCATGGAGTCATCTCTCCAGCTCCTTCCTGCTTCTTGACTACAGATGCTTTGGATCTGCTCCCCCAGGCTCCTATCCCCACAGCTTCCTTCTTTTCATGGACGTTAACCAGGCACTGTGATCCAAATAAGCCCTTCCTCCCTTCAGTTTCTTTTCTCTGGGTGTTTTATCACAGCAAAAGGAAGGATGCGATAGCAAAGGAAAGAAAGCAACTTGCTCATTAATTCATTTAGAGAGTTCCTGGGTATCTACTTTATGTTCCTGGAGGACACTGTCAACAAGTTAACAATCCTCGCCCTTGTGAAAATCCTGTTCCAGTGAGGGGAAAGATGGCTATTAAACAGTGGGAATGAATAAAAATAGAGATTATAAGCTACTGAGATGAAATTTTAAATGTAGTGATTATTTAACACGAGTACTCCTATAATCTAAAGAGTGGCTGAGGATTTTCTGGAATTTCTGTAGTGAGCTACTACCCACTAGGTGTCTTAAATAGCAGAAAGGCATTGTCTTAGTGTTCTGGAGGTCAGAGTCCTACAGAGCTCCTGAGGATTCTGAGGCATCTTTGCTATTGCCCTTCCTACTTTTCCCTTCTCCCCATATTCTAACAGTCTGGAGTTTTCTCTGTTTGTAGGTAGTGTTTTCCCATGTCCAAATTTCCTTTTTGTTGTTGTTTCTTTTCTTTTTCTTTTTGGCAGCAGAACAGCTATATTTTTTTTTTATTCTAAGTTTGAACTTTTCTATTAGCTTCAGTATACTTTTTTCTTTATTATTATTATTTATTACAATTTATTCACTTTGTATCTCTGCTGTAGCCTCCTCCGTCATCTCCTTCCAGTTCCAACCTCCCTTCCTCTATTTAGTTCACTTATTTTATAAGTGTTTTGCTTATGTGTATGTATGTGTACAATGTGGGTTCCTGGTGCCCCCAGAAGTCAGAAGAGGATGTCAGAGCTCCTACAGATGGAGTTACAGATGGCTGTGCATCACCAAATGGGTGCTAGGGATTGGACCCACGTCCCTTGCAAGAGCAACAAATGCTTTTAGCCACTGAGCCATCTCTTCAACCCTTAAATGTCCTCTTTTTGTAAGGTCATAGGAAAATTACTCTCCTTTCCCCGTGACTTCATCTTAGCTTGATCATCATAAAGGCCATTTTGCCAGATAAGATCACATTCATAGATGATAGTGATTCGGACTTCAGCATCTATTGAGGAGCCACAAGTCAACCCATAATAAAAATGGAGTATAAAAATGCTGTAAAACAATTAAAAGTCCTGACAGTACCTTGTGGAGAAAAGAATCATTAAAAGGGTTGATTGTTCTCATCAGGGAATGGTGATGATGCGTGCTTCTATATTTAATAAAGGCTAATTTCAGGCCTACAAACATCCATAATGAGCTATTTAATGTGAGCTGGGAAAAAATGTACCTATTGAACACAGATGTTGTCTTCTGCTCCTATTGGATTTGGCTATAAAATAAGACAGGAATTAGTACTCTCTAGGGACACAAGGCAACACAAAGTCACACAGGCGAAGGTCTCCTTAACCGTGCAAAACTGCATACAATGAGCTAGTACCTGGAATGGCCCAGACTCTCTGCCTTGTTCTTATTTAAAAAAATAAGAAGAGTTTCTTTCCATGAAGAAAACAGAAACTATTATCAAGCTAAATTTCCCCCTCTGCCAACAAGTTAGGGATAATGTGCATCATGTAGATCAAGCTGATCACATAAATCTCAGCTTTAAAGACAATATCTGAGCATTTCCCAGCTGAACACTCCTTTTCTGTACAAATTAAAAATGTCTAAAGGAGGGTTTATTAGAAGGAAACTATCAAAGCTTTTTATGAACATGCTTTCTCTTTTGATCTATATAATTTTCAAAAAGTGTTAGACATCTCATGATTTCTAGCACAACTGGAATTTTAAACCTAAGAATCAGAAGGAAAAATGCAAATAGAAAAGACATGATTATGAAGCAATGTCTATTTTGCCACAATTAGTCATTAAGCACAGTAAGTGAATTTCAGCAAATGGTCTACTTTATTTAGCATTTTATCAACTGAAAAGCTCTAGGAAAAAGTATTTTATATATGTATATTCCAACACAAATTTCTAATCTATAGCCACAGAAGTACAAAAAGGTGGATCTTAGGTTTCTGGCTGGTTTCAGGGAACAAAGAAAAATTGCATTTTGAATTGGTGAGATATTTTTTAACTATTATGTTTTACATGTCAATCTCCTGGCTATTAAACATTAGCTATATGAGATTTCAGCCTCACCCAAGAGAAAACATTTAAGTCACAGATGATACTTATACCTGATAACTACTTTGAATACATATAAGCCTTAGAGTAGATCAAAGGCTCTTGAAGGCATACTTGTGACTCACTGAGCCAGAACAGATCTGAAATGATTATTTATTCCTGAGACCTCCGTTCAAGTATGTAGATATTAAAATACAAAATATTGAGAGATTGTTTTTCGGGTTTTATTAAAACCCTGGTGAAAAAGTTCTGGTGCCTCCATGGAATTGAGAGAGTAACAGAGAGTAAAGTTAATGTCCTTAAGATGCCTTATTTGCAACATAATCATAACTGCCATCTAAAGACCAAAGTGCTCACAGAAAACTGTGAGCTCTCACTCTGCTAAAAACAAAACAAAACAAAAGGAAAAAAAAAGTTTTTAGTGCAGCATCTGGAGATTGCTACAGAAATCTATAACTTGTCAAAACGCAGACAAGTGATGAGGAGGTGACAAGCCTCAACTGGTGCATCTGCCCTACACCTAAGGCTCAGACAGGAAGATGGAAGATGGAGTGGAAGGTTGAAAGAGCCAGAGGACCAGGAGTCCAGTTGTAAGACAGTATCCTATATACCTGTACCTGTACCAAAACAAGTCCTGCATAATGGTTGTGCCAGCTGGTGTGCCAACCTGGCTGGTGGGAATTTCACAAAGCCTCACCCATAAATGAAGAGCTATCAACAATTCTAGAAGAAAGGTCATAAACTTGAGAGGACTTAAGAGGGACATAGGAGGATTTAGATGGGGAAGAAGGAGGGGTGGAGATGACATAGAGTATTTGTGTATGAAACTCTCGAAATATAATTAAAATTAAAGTACATAAATGAAAACAAATTCTATGGAACAGAGAAACTCAGTTTTGCTGTTTTGTTTCAAATATCTCTAAGATCAGTGGTTGTACCATCAGAGTGTCTACATAGATTTTTTTAATATTGTGGTTTGTTTGTTTGCTTGCTTGATTGTTGTTTGTTTTTTAAAGATGCATGATTTGGTGACTTAAGAAGCAATAGTAGAACAATGCAATCAGAATAGCCAGAGAGATATGGAGTTTCTCTTTCTGCCTCTGGAGGTAGGTCTATCAGGTTACTGAACTACAGAATATTCAAAAGAGGCAAAGTTAGCTTGAGTGGCTCTAACAAAATGCAACAAACTAAATAGCGTTTAAGTTTATAATAGATCTTGAGGCCTGAAGTCATAGATAAAGTTGGCTGAAGAATCACTTTTCTCTGAAAACTGTATGGAACACCCAGACTTGGATATCCCCCCTGACAAACAGATAATCACCTTTTCATTGTGCCTTAACATGGTTTTTGCTTAGTTAGTATCTCTATGTGCTCTATTCTCTTTCTATCAGAACATTAGTGAAATCAGGGCCATCACTAACAGATTCATTTAACTTAATTACTTCTTTAAAGTTCCCATCTCTGGTACAGTGATATTCTGAGATGTTGGAGGTTAGAGTTTCAACATAAGAATTTGATGATGATGATGATGATGATGGAATATAACTGCACACCAGATTGAATGGGTATGGTAGTTTGAATAAGAATGTTCTCCATAGGCTCATACACTTAAATGCTGTGTCCCAGTTGACAGAACTATTTAGGAAGGATTAGGAGTTGTGGCCTTGTTAGAGAAGGTTTGTTACTGTGGACAGGCCTTGAAGTTTCAAAGGCTCATACCATTTTCTGTATGTTCTCTTTGCCTCATACCATTAGATCAAGATGTGAGCTCTCAGCTACTGCTTTAGTGCCAGTTCTACCTGCCTGCTTCCATGCTCTTTGTGGTATCTTAGCAAGCAACAGAAATATAACTAAATAGGTGAAAATGACTAGCTAGCTTGGTGGTCATGACTCGTCATCATAAAGTGTTTCATATTCTCTCTGCTTGAAGTATAAAAGTAGACTTTGTCTACTTTTGACAGTGTAAAAGCCACAACACTGTCATCTTCCTAAGTGAAGGAATAACTAACAAAGCATGGATTGTAATGGCAGTATTAACCTCCTTCTGAGCTTCAAGATTGACAATCTCTCCCTCTCTCTTTTCTTCTCCTGAGATAAAAGCCATAGGGATTGTAAGTTAAATCTTTAGAAATCACAACCTGTATGAAATCTAGTTTCAGATTTCAAAGCTTTATACAACACAGATGAGAGATATCTGAATAGTATGTCCTTATTTGGCTATTTTTTTTTTCCTTTCTCACCAGAAAATGATGTACAGTCGTTAATTATGCAATTAAAATCTGTTGTAGAGTGAATATTCCTTATACTGGGAGAGTTCTAGAGCTTTATTTTTAGAGTTCTAGAGTCAGGAACAAGACAAGTTCTGTGATGACAAAGTCACTGCTTTTTGATTTTCTGAGAAATTTAATTCAGATGTTCTACCCATTCAAGACAAGAGAAAGGAAGTTTAATGTTATCATAAATTGGAGTTATTTCATTTTTTCCCACAGATCTATACAGAATTTACAATACTTTCTTATATAGCTGAAGGACATAGTTCTGAAAATGATTGATTTCCCATTGATTAGATTTCCCTTTGGTTTAATTTGTTTGAATTCCAAGAAAGAGCCCTCCTAGTATATGTGCCCTGGTGATAAGGATACATATACTGAAGTAATGGAGTTTTAAATTTTTACACGGCATCAAAAGTTTTTTCTTCTTTTAATTATGATCCATTTTACTAAAGTTCTCACTGACATGATTCAAATGCTCTGTTCTCCTCGTTGGTAAAAAAAAAAAAAAAAAAAAAAAAAAAAAAACAACCACATTCTGACCCATGATGCATGACTGAAAGAAGATAATATGTGTCTCTCATGTGATCTTTTGAAAATGCAGTCACAGTGTATGGACAATCCTGTACTAGAGTAAGGACTCCCTACCACATCCCTACTTTCCAAGAATTCCAAAGAAATAGGCATGCTCTAGGCATCAGAAATGTCACTCAACCTCCAGAGGAATCCCAGTTTTGGCAAAGCTCCCCCGCTTCCGCTTCTTCCCAGCTTCTTGGAATGAATGCCATTCTGATTTACCAGAGCTAATGATCCCAACCCCATGAGTACCAGGGATGGAGAGTGCAATAAGAAGCTGTGGAAAAAGATTAGGTGCTGTTTTGCAAGTCACACTCACATTCTCGGACTATCGGTTACCTAAAGAGAAAATTATTTCAACCAAAAGTTTGTTCCATTCCATGAAGCTGAAGACTCATAAACTGAGTTTTTCCTGAAAGACATCAAATCATGCACACATCCCACTCAGGAAGAGATTATCTTCAGGGATCCTTGCCTATTGCTAGGCAGTATGAAAGAAAGCAACTTGGTGCTCTCTTCTTAAAACATAGTCTTGAAGTTCTCCCTCACCTGTCCACTGGATTCCCTATGCCTGTAAATACAAACTATGGCTCTGGAGATGAAAAATCTGATACCATCAGCGCAAGTGAAGCAAAATGAGAGAGGGGAAAAAACCTACACCCATCTGGACTTCCATATGCTCTGTAGCCCAGAGGATAATATAATTCCTTGAATGTTGGTTATAAAACAATATGATATGGATAACAGCCATGCTCTGAGCTTATTTAGACAAGCGTTCTTTCTAGTCAACAAACCTTTGGAAGGATTAAAGTATAATCAGAGTTATCTGTCCAGAGTTTGACCATTCACTGTGCACATTTTCTGTTTTTACCCCAATCTGATTCCTTAGCCAATAGACCAAGTGATTCAGTGTAGAAAACTTGACAAGTAAAAAAATATTGGTAAGTTTAGCTTGATGAAGGTGCTGGATACATGAACACGCAAGCAGTTCCCACAAGATCCTTTCAAATAAATAAAAACCAGATTGTAAGTGGCCTCACGGGCTACAGGGTTGGTTCTATCATTGGATGATCAGCAAGTCTTCGAAGCAATCCAAGGATTTTTGTTTGAAAGAATAAATTTATGACAGTGTAGACAGTGAGCAAGAGTATTAAAATGATGAGAGGGAGAAAAATCCATTGAGACTGTTTCAGCGACAATGTGAAGACAAACTTCAACAATTCTAAGACTGTGGAACAGAAAGACCAGATTGAAAGTTGGAGTCAGCCTTATACAATGAGTAAACTACTCTCTTTCCTTCCAAGAAACTCAGCAGAAATCAACTCCCTACAAAATCCCTCTTCAGATGTTTGCAACTCTTTACATATGAAAAATATTTTCTCCTTTGTTCTAATGATAGTCTAGCTCATCTAGAGCTCATCATAAAACCCAGGTTTGCCTTGAACTTGTGATCTTCCCACCTCTGCCTGCCAAATGCTGGTATTACAAGCCTGTGCCACTACATCTGCATTAGGAAGAATAATATTAAGGGGACTTTTTGCATGCTTATTAAAAAGGAGGTTCTTAATATTGTGCTAAGGACTTCTTTATCTTGTAGGACAGCAGCCTTTAATACAGTAATTTTTCATCTTAACGTATACATTGCCTCTTTATTATTTTTAAATGCCAGACTTTTCTGTGTCCTAATTTATTCTTTTATGCTGGATATAAAACATGCCCTTGATTTTTGTCCCTTTTCATTTCATTTCTAATGGTGCCTCAGATTTCCACCTCTAAAAGCTCTAGTAACAGCCTTGACCACCAGCCCTATAATACATTTCATAATGAAATGAAAACTAAATGGATTTCAATGATCAAGTTTAAATGTTTCTATGTCCTCTTATACAGACATCCTTTCAAAATGAAGAGCACATGATGGCCTTTGTGCCCATTTCTCAAAGAGAGACATTTAGCAACATATTTTCTCCTAAAAATTTAACCCTCATGCTAAAATCCCACTAATGTTATCTGAAAGAATTTAAAAGACCTGTGACTCAGCAAGCAGGATTAAGAAATAAACACTATCATATAATTTACAAAAAAAAAAAAAAGTGCCATGCTAACAAAAACTCTTGAATGATCCTTAGGAAGAATAAATAATGTGTTCCAAAGACCTTCACCTATTAGAAAGGACAGGAAAAACTGGGTTGAACACTGGTTGTAGGTCAGCAAGTTCAAGATCAGCCCTCAGAAGCAGCTTCAGAAGAGCCTCAGGGTGTGATTTGAATTAGCTAGATGTACTGACCTTAGCAAAGCTGGATGTTGTGCTCAGGGCTGCACCGCTGGGCACTGAGGACGGCTGGATCTGACACATCCCAGATAGGTAGCAAGAAGCATGAGGCTTGTTTTTAAAGAATTAACAGTTTCTGAAGAATAGTGAAAACCATCTAATACATTCAGTGAAGATTCTCAAGCGGCTTCGACAGAAATTCATTTC
This sequence comes from Psammomys obesus, assembly GCF_907164565.1. Classification (NCBI taxonomy): domain Eukaryota; kingdom Metazoa; phylum Chordata; class Mammalia; order Rodentia; family Muridae; genus Psammomys; species Psammomys obesus. Next base: position 23,300,261 of record NW_026591086.1, read on the forward strand.
ACGGGAGAAGCAGGTATTTCTAATTTCTAGTTGCTTTTCTCTCTGTTATGAAAGTGATCAGGGGGTACAAAAGAGCTGCCTGTGTTAGGCCACACTGTGACATGGGAGAGGCAGCTTCAGAAGCCTCACCTGTCTTCATGACAGGCTGTGTGTGCTCAGCAACAGGCTCTCAGGAAGCAAACAAGCTTGTCAGCTCACCAAAGAAGCAGCAGACCGGCTGTCACTTTATTGCACAACACTTAGCTTTTAATTTTATTCTGAAGACATGAAAACAGAAGTCCAATACCAGCCCTAATTTTCCTTAAGCAGCACAATAGAAATGAGATTCTCTGAGTCACAAAATAAATGTAATCAGAGTAACAGCAAGAGACAGAACTTATATATACTATGTATATTCTCATATATTTTTTTTTATTTATATTCTTACAGACATATACACCACCACTCACTCAAGGCCAGATTTTCAATGTGCCTTCTTAATTGTGCCTACAGTCTTAAACTCTTAAACGCCAGCTTCCATTTACACCAGTATAAGCCACATTTCAAAAGCAAATTGGATACCTGCATGAACAAGCAGGCAGTTAGGCAGCTAATTACTGTTTGCAATTCAATTACCTAATTACTGTGGGCAAGTGCAGGTAGTTTGTGCAAGCAAACAGTCCCACCCACAAATATTGCTGATTTGATTAAGAAGGCTTAGGTGCAAAGATCCATGTTCACCGCTAGTGCCATAACAGGCTAAATAATTCCCCCACCATGGGCCCAGAGAAGTCCTGGTTAAACACTCTTTCAAGATTGGATTAAAGTAAAGCCCCTCTAAGTAATACCCATCAACCCCTTCTCATGCCAAGCTGCAGGCTATCTTGGAACTCCACCTTACTACCCGAAGTGTGGCCTGGGGGACCAGTAGGCAGCATTAGCCTTCTCTTGAGAGTTTGACTACAAGGCAGAATCTTGAATTCTATCCTATATGGTGGAAGGTACTCGGGTAGTACACATGGATCTTTGTGTTTGAGGAGCTTCTCCCCAGGTAGTTGCTCAAAAAATAAGGTTTTCTTGGCACAAAGTTAGATAGAGCTGTTTGTGGGAGGATTACTCTGTTTTTCTTTCAAATGGAAAGGCTAGAGGAACAGAGGAGATAACACTTCTCAGCTATAATGTGCAAACTCTATGCTTCAAGAGAAATCCCAGATAGCCTTTCAGGAACAAATCCTACAACACGAATAGTTCTTAGCATGTGCGAGGAAGTGCAGATGATACCCTCACTGCAGATCCACAAGTGCATCCCTCACATTCTTCACCCACTTAGGGTCCATGTCTTATATGTCTTCATCTATGACTATCTGTTCAGCCACAAAATTATTCTGTGAATACTCCCAACCAGGGTTTGGATTCCAACTAACAGTCCAACATCTCTCCACAGAACAGCAAAGTGAAGGGACTCTGTTTCATGAGCTCTGCAGAGATAGTCCACACTGATCCATTTGCCCAAATGGTACCAAGAAGACAGCTGTGCAGCCTCAGGGATGGACATTTTCTACTCCCAAATAGGCTGCTTCAATGACATCATCAATCTCTCTTGCTTTTGCATGGTATAGAACCTGCACACACTGCCACTTTAGGCAAAATTGTGCAGTTTGTTTTCCTGATATAGTGGAGAAAGGACCACACAGGAACCAAGGATTTGACCCCAACATTTACTGGTTGTGTGATGTTAAAAAAAAAATGCCCTTAGGTTTTAGCCTTTATTTCTAAAATGAGAGAGTTGCATTGACAGCTTTCTAATTCCTTTCCAATTTCAGTAATAATGTCTACAGTCCACAACTTCTAAGTGTATTGTAGCTGCCAGGTGTGTCCTTAGAGTATATTAGGCCCTTTTGATTTCACAATGTGGGATTTATCATTGACTGCCTCCCTACCCTTTCCCACTGTGAATTGTATGTAATTTAGACCCTCTTTCAGCTAGATGTCTCATTGACTGTCTTCCTCCAAATATGCAGAGGCATTAGGAGATAATTTAAGTGTATTATCTTCCTATGGAAGTTTTTTGATTTGGACAGAAAACTCTTTCCACAGCAGAGGACACTGATGAAATGTTAAACTTGCATTTCTATTAAGGAAACTATAGCATTTCTATAAATAACTGACGCCCTACTCATGAGACCATAAATAGCAAATCTTTCTCTTTTCATTTCAGCAGGGAAGGTCCAGAAATTTTAACTCACTTGATCAAGGAAGTGCTACTAAACTTAGAATGAGTATGTCCTCCATCTCAACACTGTAAGGCCATTGGTCCTCTTATTGTTATCATTACACTGCAGTTTGTGATATGTGAATGACCAATCAGCACGACAATGAACTTTGTCTCCTGGAAGGTGAAGGGTACCATATCTCTGACAGAGTGTATGCATGTCACTTCAGTGTTCCTCCCAGAAAGAAAAAAAAAGGGAAAGTACCTTTCCCAATGATGCTTTGTGGTCATAACCCAAGCTAAAATTGGTGAGCTCGTACACAAAATCAACTTTTCAACAACTCAGGAGACACAATGCTGCTGAGAACACAGAGATTTTTGCAAGGGAAGGGGGCTAGGGCATGCACTGAAAGCTCAGCTTGTCAGCTCCCAAAGCCCCCGAGGTAAAGGACTTAATGCCATTCTCCTGGACTAAACTGGGCTCCACTAGATGACCTCTCATTGCCCCAGATTCAGAAAGCCCTTAGGGTGTAAGATGAACGTGATCTGTGAGAATAATAAATCCAAGCTAAATCAGGGTTCGTGAGACACAAGTAAAAGCCCCATTTTTACAGTGGACCCATACACACTGCATGACAACAGAATGGCTGAATATTGCTTGAAACTGATAGAAAGTTTTATGAAATATTTTTTAACTTTGAGATAGCTGCCTCCAGTTCAGGGAGGATTGCTATACATTCATTTTAATACAGATTAAGAAAAGCTATAATTATACATGTTGCTTGGTCCCTCACCTAATGTGTTATGTTTAACTTTGATGCCACACTTAAGACCAACAGGAACAAGGAAAAATAGATCTGGAGGAAAATCTTTAGAGCAGTAAAGAGATTTGAACCTTGTCATGTGTCCTCCCAGGACAGGGTGTGAAATGCTTAGTCCTTGGAAAAATAAAAAGGCCCCAGGTGACCTGATGCCAACCTGAAGGGCTGTCATTTTCTAGAAGAGTTGGCTTATTTAGTATAATCCCAAAGAGCAGAGCCAGCATCAGCGTGAGGGAGATGCGCAGTGGAGGGATTTGATCCAAAGGCTGAAGAGCCTCCTGAGGTCACTCAGCAGAGCAGTTCAAGCCCTTCTGTTTGTTCCCTGGAAGTGGTCCAAGCATCTGATGAGAGAATGAGCAAGGTGACCCGTACTGTCCCTTCCCACCTCAGAATCCACAGAATGCAGAAAAAAAAGCCAGGAGAAAGGGACAATAAACAGAAGCAAATGCCAGGAGGTTTTTGCTGTGTTAAACAAACCCTTCTTGTATCAGCAATGGCAGAGCATCGTTTATTCTTACAGGAGGATGTCTCATTAGATGTTGGTAACATGCACAAACTCTGCCACAGAATTACAACCATTCAGGCCTTCTCAGGGAGATCCAGGCCAGGCTTCTATTACCTATTTGTGAGTTTTACTTTCTGCTAATGAGATGCAAATGTTTTGTACTTATAACAAGAAAACTTTTCTTCTATACATAATATGTGAACTTTTCCCATGCTCCTTCTAAGTTTAAGGGTGATCATATCCCACTAGTAAATTTTATTTTTACCCGACGAGTTGAACACACATTGCATTAATGACGAATTGTGTAACTAAATTAAATGAAGAAGTATTGTGTCCTTATTTCAATCCTGTTTCTCCGTTGTTGTTAGTGTAACTTTCATTTATTAAGATGTGGCCGTCTTCAGTAGTGTGGCCATCTGTGTTGTCAATATGAAACAAAGAAAACCTGTTCCTTTAATCTTACATCCATCACCTCCCCTCCAAAAGTCTAATGATCAGTTTATTCTGCCTTGCCCAAGAGACAAGAACTGTTTTCTGATTTCAAAAGTACTCATTCTGAGAATTTTGAAGTTCAACTTTTCTCTGTAGTCCTGAGAGAAAAAAAAAATCTCTAAAATTCTGACAATAAACATCATAATCAAATGTACAGATGTCCACAGCTATTAATTAGCAAAGATGCTGAGATTATCAGAGAAAATGTCCCCTAGGTAGTTTATCTCACTATCAACTGCTTTGAAACTGTACAATGCTATCTACTAAAAAGCTGAGGACACGGGGAAAGAAGATGTCTGTCTGTAAGGGAGTAATCATTTTTTATACTACGTACTAATTCTATCCCTAGTATTTATGGAAAGGCAAAAAACAAAACAAAACAAAAAAAACTGATTTTTTTTTTTTTTTTAACAGCTCGGAGATGAACTAAGAGTTGTCAGGAAAGAAAGAAATTGGAAAAAGAATAAACAGAGCTAAAAAGACCCTGGGGACTTTTTTTTTTTTTTTTTTTGTAATCTGGTTTGGGGTTTCATGTATGTTATATTTTTACTTAAGTGCTAAAGAAAGTGATTAAGGTAGTACATATCAGATGAAGAGGTAGAAATATTCTGTTCTGGACCAATAAGAATTTTTTTTGCTGAAGTCAGAAACAGTGGCACACACCTGTAATCCCAGCACTCAGGGAGGCAGAGGCAAGTGAATCGCTGTGAGTTCAAGGCCAGCCTGATCGACTAAGTGAGTCCAGGACTGCCAAGGCTACACAGAGAAACCCTGTCTCAGGATTAAAATTTTTCTTCTTCCTTTTTTTTTTTTTTTTTCAATTATAACCAGTTCCTTTAACTCCCTCCAGAGCTTCCCAAAAGTGTTTGTTGATTGAATGAATAAATATTTTTCCCCCAGGGAGTTTAGCCCATTAAGGACTAGCAACCTCAAATTTGCTTGCCTCTCAATGACCACTATTTTTTTTAACCAGGCATAAATGAGCAGCTTATGAAAGGAGCAAGAATACTGAAAACAAAAATAATCATACAACCAAGTTCATGCTCTTGATTCAGAGCCCATGGCCTTCACTGGGACTCTTTATTCCTACTGACTGGTGTCAGAAAAGGAATCCTCAGTGCAGGCAGCCTGTTCCATGAGCCTCATGGCAAGAAAAGACCTCAGCTGTGAGGCAAGCGTCCATTGCCACAGCCCTAAAGTCATCATGAAGACTCCGTGAAAATAAATAACAGTGATCCTCATGTTGTTGGTAATGGCAGGATGATATTTTTGTATATTTTACTTCATGGGATTCTTTAGCTGCATTTTTGTGGCAGGATGGTTATCAGATTTGTCCAGTTAGCATGAGAAGAAATCAAACTGCAGAGAAGTTGGAACTCTGCCCACTTTGCCTGGCACTCAACACTGACAAGCCACTAAGAATCATGAAGGTCATCGGTTGATTTACAAAATAGGATTAGAACTTGCTCCAGCTCATTTAATGTTGTTTGGCCAATATTCACTCTCTTTTCAATACCATCTTATTTTCAAGGCCAAAAGGTATTAGTTTCATATTAGTCCCAGGAACTGTTCTAGATTCAAATGAGTCAGTCAAGGCCCCAAGAATTCTAAATGCTAACCGGTAAGTAAAATAATTACATACTTTGTGCTGTGGATTATAACGGAAACTTGAAAATGATACTCGACGAATGCCACAGCAAAGACTCAAATTTTCTGATGATATCATGGGAGAAAATGCTTAAATGACTAAAACACAGATTGGTGTGCTTGAAGTAGAGCAGTGATAAAGAATTACCTTGTGTGCATGCTTGCATAAGCAAAGGTCGATAATTGAAAGAGCGAATGATGATGAGCTAGGCAATAGAGGAGGCTGTAGGTAAGTCAAGAAACTAGGATTTAACTACATTGGTCAATAGGAGATAAGGAAGTTTTGGATGTTCTGTTTTAGAGCTAATTAAAGGCTGTTGTGACTACCCAGTAAGGGTACCATACATGGTTACAAGAACCACTTCCCTGGCATGCTGACTATAAATGAGAACAGCAAGGCTTCTCTTTGCTTATTCTAACCTGCCTCTGTCCAAGCTGACATCATCATTCACCTGCCTTTCTACAGGATCCAGGAGGCATGAGATGTAATTGAGCATCCATAGCAAGTTCTGTGTTGGCAGTGAATGGAGTCATTCATTCTGGCGACGGGATCTTCATTACAATTTCATGAAGCTTTCACTGCAGGCCATATTATCAGAGTCTACTCAATGCTGGCACAAGGAGAACTGCCTGGTAGAGCCAACTACAAATGTCATGTCCAGCTTTTACTCACAAAGGAAGTGGGAGCTTTTATATATATATGAAAGTCCAACACCCATTATCACTGATTCATCTTCCCAGCAGCCCCAGGATGTCTCGGATTACATTGTCTGACTCTAGGGAAAGAGAATGAGGACAAGGTTGAATGGAAGGGATTGCCACTGGGAAGTCAGAGGCACTCATTTGAAGTTTCAGCTGCAGAGAGCCATATTCCACACTGGAAGTCAAGCCAAGGCCTTACCAAATGATGGCTGAAAAGCCTTACTAAAACAGAATGTGAACGCTAGAGTCTACTGCTCCTGGCAGGAACTGAGGAAGGGAACAGTGGAAGCTGGCTATGACTTCCTCTGTCTGTGATAACAGAGCAAGGGGAAGAGATGTGATAAACATGAGGGAGAGGAAATGAGAGATCTTTATGCTGAGGCACTAGATTCACTACAGGGGTCTGAAAACTGGAAAGAATTAGTACAAACACTGCATGAGCACATGTACATGTGTGTACATGCTCACACACACACTCACACACAAACACTTCCCTGGAGTGTTCCAGAACATTAAATGTAAGAATTATTATTTTCAATAGTTGTTTTCCTTTCAGACAGAGATGATCTTGCCTCAAAACTTCAGTTTTACCAGGCCACAGAGGAAGACAATGCAAACAGTCCTGAAGAGACCTGATAGGCTACGATCAGATGGAAGGGGAGGAGGACCTCCCTTATCAGTGGACTTGGAATGGGGCAGGGAAGAGAAACCAAAGGGAGGATAGGATTGGGAAGGGATGAGGAAGGAGACTACAGCTGGAATACAAAGAATAAATTGTAATAAATAAAAATATAAATTTAAAAAAATGAAAAAAAAAAAACTTGAGTCTAATCTATGAAGCCCTTCATGGGTGTCTATATTGGAGAGGATCCAATCAAAAAAAGTTATCATAGGTATTTAATTTTGCAAAAATTTTAGGATCTGGTCACTGAGAGCCTATTGGTTTTACATCTGCAGCTGGAGCTTAATGTCTGCAGGTCAGGCAGGAAAAAAGATAGATGTCAAACAGGTCCAAACTAGAAACCCTGTCAGTTTCATTGATATCTGTAAGAGAGCTTCCCTCACAGCATCAATCACACACCTTCGAGCCAAAGCCCTGAGAAGCTGAAAGAGGATCCAGTGGAAAGCGAAGCAGTTCCAGGTTTAATTACCATTTGACATCAACTAGGTGAAGAATGGGCAAGTGAATGGGTAGATGATAGGGCAGCAAGTAAACTATCTACAAAATCATCTGCTGTCTTTGCCACTCCGGCAAAGTTGTGCACCAAAGCACTCATAAATAAGTCCCTATTGTCTACCTTAACCAGACACAAGGAAAAGAATCCCAAGAAACACAGCATAGTACAGTCAATCAATGTTACAAAGCAGCTCCCATGTGATTTCAGAACTAATTTTCAAGACTTCTAGTGGGAGGTGTCTGGCCTATAGGTATGGTAATGATTCCCCAGGACAGCCACAACACAGCACGATAGCTTAGGTAACTTAAAACTATGTTTATTCCCTTATGTCACAAAAGCCTAAAAATCTGAAGTCCAAGTTTTGACAGGACCGTACTTCCTCCAAAGGCCCTTCCAAACCTAAGAAAAAGTCCTGAAAGAAAAAATATCTCATGACTATCAGCAATCCCAGTGTTTCTTGGGACACAGCTCCTCACTCTACTTATCTCCACATGGCCGTCCCTGTGACTCTCCATGTTTCCAGCCCTTCTTACAAAGGTACTGACCCCACTAGCCCTAGTACCCACCTTAATTGACCTCATTAGTATAATCACATTTGCCACAACTCTATTTAAAGTGTCATAGATCTGACATGACACTATGCATTCCCCAAGAGTCCATTACACTTCTAAATTTGGTAAACAGGTGTTGCTATAGGGAAATGGTGCCACATAAGGAGATAGGTCCATGTAGGAGGTTCTTAGGTCACTGAGGGAGGGGCCATACAGGGCAGTTTTCATGGGACTTCTTTGTAGTTCTTTGAAAAAGGATTTTTGTAAAGCCCCAAAGTATATTCCATCAGTTTTCTCTGCTTTTAGGCGAAGATGTGATCAGTTGCTGACCCCTATACTCTCCTCATTGCTTTCAGCCATGATCTTATATGACCAATGGAGTCAAGGTAATGTCATGCCTTTATACTTCTAAATTATGAGATAAATAAACATTTTCTCGTTATAAAGCTAATTGTGTTTCATTGTGACAATGCTAAGCTTAGTATTGGGTGGATTAAATCATATTCCAGGATTCTGAAAGGTGATAAACTATGAGGGATCTATAAGCTAGTTCAAATGCTAAAGAAGCCTGGAATCCAAATTGAATGTGTGAACAAAGAATTTGGAAATTCCTTAAGACAAAGCTTCAGTTCAAAAAATCACATGCTTGTTTAAGGATGAAGTCATGGTACCAGGTAGAGCTTGCAGGTCTTTATATGAAAATAGGGGATAGCAAGAAGGCTAAAAGGCATGTGGTTCCTATTTTATTATTCACTTCGTTATGCAGCTGTCTACATTGTTATTCAAGATGGAAAATCTTGGCTCAGAGAGATTAAATATTACTCCCAAGATATCCCTTCAGAAAGCAGTGAGGCTGAGACGTAAAGCCAGAATTATCACATTCCAGAGAGTAATTTTTAATTTCCCATGTATTATGTAATAACTAATGCTAGAGAAGTAAATGTTCACAGCCTTCCTTCTTCAGGACATCTCTTAGTCATCCTTTAATGCTTTCATTTAAGAATACCTACTCTGTAAAATTTTCTACAACTCACTTGGACAAATTGGGTCTTCTGTGACCTCACATCTAATGACTACCATCCTACCATTGTATGCAGGCCTTTGTACTATGTAATCTACTTATACATCTGTTTCCTGTCTGATATGCTGATGTCATAACCCCAGTACCCATCCAGGGCCCCAGAATGTAACAGGAATTCAATCTAATTAACTCCAAATCCCAAGAAAACAGAACACCTTAACATGTAAAAATGCTAAAAGGCAAGGAGAGGGTTCTTTGGGGCCACCACCTAAAGGCTCACTGAAACCCACAGTGTGATTAATCATGATTGCTCAGATGATTGGATCTGGAATCAACTAAAAGACAGACATACCACTGGGAACTTGCTGAGGATTTTGCAAGAAAGGTTACCTGAGGGGAGTAGACCTTCCCCAGAGTTGGCTGGTCTCTTGCCCTGGATCTTCAGATGCCCCAGGGAAAATCAGTGCTGCTTGGTTGCCTGCACATGTGCTGATGAGTGTGTCTCTACTGCAAGTGCCATTGCTCTCTCTTCTCAGACTCCAGTCCCAGCCTTTCCTGAAGACTAAAGTACTCGAGGAATCCTTCAGGCCTTCAGTAACTCCGTACTGGGACTATTGAGGCATCTGCCAGATTTTCAGCCTTTCTAACACGTGAACAGACTTCACCAGACTACCAAGCCCTTATCTTGTAAGCTAATTTAACATGTCCTCTGATCCATGTAACTTTTAACAACCAAATCTTATTCTTCTTAATTTAGGTGCCTTCTGTGTGCTCTTTCCTCCTCTGTAATCTACAGGATGGGCTATAAAGTCACAAAAGGCTAATTTATTTTAGCTACCTGTACATCTCTGACCTCTCTATGTGTTTGAATATATGTTTACTATGTTCTTTACCCTGCTCCTCAAGAGAAGCTTCAAGATCAATTGTGGGAGCATCATTCAGGATCCTGGTAGGAATGCCGAGTCTTTGAAACTTCATCATACCTGTTCCCTCAGACTCCACACTTTAAGAAGTTTTATACTTAATTCACATGTACATTCATTTTAAAGTCATGCATCCCTGGGTAGTGAAAATGGCTGTGCCTTAGAGGAACTAAGACCTAGGGTAGATACTTGCTATGCTAAATTTCTCTCCTCATGACCTTTAGAAAACTGCTTTGCATCTCTGACTCTCAATATCCTCAACTACTACGGAAACTGTAAAGTGATCCAAGAGTCATTGCAGCAGATTCTTAAGTCTCCCTACAGTTACTAAATCAGACTCTCTCAGAAGGTTATGTTTTTAACAAATTCCCCAGCTTATCCTTAAGCACACTTTTACTTAATTGTCAGTACAGCCAATCAATATAAAGAACAATCTTTTTTGTCTTCTTGTCATTGCCAGTGACATTAGAGTAATGCAAAGAGGAGTGATTTGAATAATCTCTCGGAAATTCATGTCTATGCCATATTTTGCCTTTCTTCTTTAGTCTATACCACAGATAAGAAATTGGTAGTTCTCCCTGAAACTAAATTATGGAAGAAAATTACTTTATGTAACACTTTCCATGATAGGCAACCAACCATCCACAACCACTGTACCTGGGCAAAATGTATGGTCTGTATAGTAGATGAGTAGTTATGGGGAGGTTACTCATTGATCTTCAGACATAGTAACATCAACAAGGTTTCTACAAAGAAGTAGTTTCTCATTTTTTTCTTTTTATTTTTATTAATTACACTTTATTCACTTTGTATCCCATCTGTATCTTCCTCCCTCCTCCTTTCCCAATCCCATACACCCTACCCCTTCTCTACCCATGTCTCTCCCCCAGTCCACTGATAGGGGAGGTCTTCCTTCCTTTCCTTCTGATCCTAGTCTATCAGGTCTCATCAGGACTGGCTGCATTATCTTCCTCTGTGGCCTGGTAAGGCTGCTCCCTCCTCAGGGGGAGGTGATCAAAGAGCAGTCCAATCAGTTCATGTCAGAGACAGCCCCTGTTCCCATTACTATGGAACCCACTTGGACACTGAGCTGCCATGTGGTACATCTGTACAGAGGTTCTAGGTTATCTCCATGCATGGTACTTGGTTGGAGTATCAGTCTCAGAAAAGACCCCTGTGCCCAAATTTTTTGGTTCTGTTGCTCTCCTTGTAGAGTTCCTGTCCTCTGCAGGTCTTACTATTTCCCACTTCTTTCCTAAGATTCCATGCACTCTGCTCAAAGGTTGGCTATAAGTTTCAGCATCTGCTTTGATACCCTGCAGGGTAGAGCCTTTCAGAGGCCCTCTGTGGTAGGCTCCTGTCCTGTTCTGTGTCTTCTCCCTCTTCTGTCTCATTTTCTAATCCTCAAGATGCTTCTTCACCTGGCCTCTCAATACACTTTAGAATATTAAGCATTTTCTTCCTATTGCGATGCAGTCTCCGTAAATCAAAGGAATCCCTTAAATCTTAAATTAGGAAAAAAGTGATGGTAATAAGCATTTGGTTAGCCTCTGCTCTATGCCAGACACTACAGGTTATCTTACACTATTGGTACATCTACAGCTGCAGATTCAGAAAGCCCCATTCTGCCATCCTAAGATGCAAATATTGGTCTGTTGCATACCATATGTGAGCATGTTATTTCTCTTGCATATATTTGATTCTGGAGTTTAGTTAGCTCAATATAGCCTCAAAGCATGCAGGCACATACCTGTGTGGATACACACACACACACACACACACACACACACTCACAGAAACACACATATATACAGGGAGAAAGCCCTAAGAACTGATAGGTTTAACTTATATTCTATTAGGCATTTTAGTTCATTCATCATTTTCAACTTCACAGTATCATGAAACTTAGTTCATAAAACATTGTTTAGTGCCTTTTCTGTTCTGTGGAGCCCAAATACACAAGGTTAGGGAGAATTACTCAGACACTAAATGATGACAGTGCCTAGGAAGTCTGGATTACATTCTTCTTTAGAATGAAGCCTGTGCAAAGAATTATGTTGATGTCACATGAGAAACAAGAAATCTTATGTCATGAAAGGAAGTACTGGTGTTTGGCTGAAGGATACAGATAAGGTATGGAAAGGATATTACTGTTTTGAGAAGGAAGATCAAGCAGTCTAGGAGGAACATCAACTAAACAAAGATGAGGAGACAGGAAACTCCAGGGTCTATCCAAACAAATTGGTTGCTTGCAAACCAGGGAGGAATGTTTGAAAAAGCAGGGAAGAGAGGTATTGGTAATTACTACCAGAAGCCTGGAATGTCAAGCTGTGGTACATGTGACATATTCCAAAAGTTTCAGAGTCATAATTTGCAGAGAGTGCTTAGAAGACACAAAACAAAGTGGTAACGAAGAAGGCTGCCATCAAGCCCCTGAACAAAGGAGGGTGGAAAGGGAAGCCAATGACAGAATGCAATGAAGTATTTGCTTGTTCTAGAAGACTGTGCCTGGGCAGGATGGAGAGCAGACACAAAACAAAAGGCAGGACAGAGAGGAGGCCACCTCAAACTAGTGATATCACCAAGGACAACTTTTACATCCCCATTCTGTTTGGTGTCCTAACCTTGTTGACTCCCCACACTTTTTTTGTAACAGGATAAGTAATATTGCAGAGAGTCTTTGAGAAGGGATTGAGTGAAATTGTAAAATGCCTCATCCCAAATGGTATCTTTAGACCCAGATTTTGTTTTCTCCCCATGTCCTTGCTGCTTAACACATGGTTGATACTTGCACCATCAGCAGCAGGAGCACATGGAAGGAAGTTAAAAATTGTACAATCAGCCTTCTTCCCAACCTATGGAATCAGAATCTGTATCTTGACATGATAGGCAAACATTCATGTTCACAGTGAAGCTTTGGAAGTATTGCCCATACAGTCTTGGAATCTCCCCACCTACACTCCAGACTTTTTAGCCTGAACTCCTCTACCTTTTTTCTACCTTCCTGAAAAGAAGGGAAGAAAAAACATTAAATATAGCACTGACTAGAAGAATTCCCTATGACTACAACACAGCAGCACTAATTTTTTTCTTTTTGCTAAAACTGTCACTAAAAAGCATTTTGAAGACAGTTTTTCAAAGTGAGTTTCAAAAATGTTTGAAGAAAAATGACTTCCAAAGACAATTCAGTTGGCAGTTTTTCTGCTGTGTTTGTGTGGTTGGGACTATCTCATTATTTTATTGGCATACCCGTAGTCAAGCCTTTAGAATGATATATAAAGAAAAAAGGCACTGTGCTGGTGACAGTAGTAATCTAATTTTAAGGCAACAATCAGAGCCTGTGGCTGAGAGAAAAGAATCTTTGATGCTGTGGATTAAGGATCAAACTCAGTCCTGAACACCTTTGCATGTGGCCACCATTTAAATAAAAGCTTTTAGGCTCTTGTCATCATAAAGCAGCACATAGTAAAGGATCAAAAGATAGAGAATTCTCTGCAAGGAAGGGTGAGTTTGGATGCTGTCAACATTGGTATTTTCTGTACAACATAAGCAAGAATGGGATGCAGGTAAGTTCATGAGCCAACAGCTCAGGCAGCAAAAACTGGCATTCTGATTCTGAGCACAGAGAAGACAGCAAGGTGATCTCCAAGGGCTGTGCCTGGGAAGGGGCATTAGTGATGAGAAAATGATAGCTGTAAAACAAACAACTGAGGATCAACACCTCAGATGTTCATCCACCATGGACTTGTGTCTTTCCACAAAAGTCTTCAAAATACTTCACAAAATCTACCCAGAAATACCCTCTTGAATTCCCTAACCCTGATGAGGAGCAGCAACTGCAAAACATCTTCTGATGTTATTTCAGTAATAAATAACAGGATGATGTGACTTTTAGCCAGGTTCCACTGAATTATTAAGTTTAAAAATACATTTTGAGTGCCAATAAAGCCTCCAAAAATAAAAAAGAAATATATTCCAAAATTCATATGAAATCAGAAAAGTCTCACACATATAGAGATAGTCAACATAATCCAGAACAAACAAAAATTATGCTGAAAGAACTAACATTCCTAGACTTCAAGATACATTATAAAGCTATGGCAATAAAAACATTATGGTACTGGCTCCAAAACAAACATGTAGACCAAAGGATTAAAATACACTCAAACATTACTACTCATAACTATAACCCATTTAATATTTGAGAAAGAGAGAAAAAACTCACTGAGAAAAAGAAAGCATCTTCAACAAATTTTTCTGGGGAAACTGGATGTCCACAAGCAGAAGAATGAAATTAGACCAGTACATATCAGCACTCACAAAAATTATCTTCAAGTAGATCAATGACCTCAATTTGAAATTTGAATTCTTAAAATTCTAGGAGAAAATATAGGCAGTACCCACAAAGTTTGGGTAAGAACTTTCTGAATAAGACTTAAGGTCAACAAGTGGGACTTCATAAAACTAAAAGGCTTCTGTACACCTGAGGAATCACACAAGCAAAGAAGAAGTTTACAGAATGGGGGAGAAACTTTTCCAGCTATACATTTGACAAATTATTAATATTCAGAATATTCAAAGAACTCACAAAGAGTCAAAAAAAGAAAAAATATTAAATTTAAAATGGGCTAAGTTGTCTGTAGCAGTCTCTGTTTCAAAGAGTAGTTTCTTTGATGAGGGGTGAGGACTATACTTATCTGTGATTATACGGACAAATGTTTAAAGATTGTTGGAGATAGATTCTCCTCAAATAATCATGATTTCACTAGTACTGAGTAATTAGTTAAGTTTCTATTAAAAAATGGTATCCCTCTTGTTAAACAGGTCTTAAATCCAATTAGTGAGCTCTTGGTTACCACCAAGGGATGCGTGCCACTACTACACCTGTAGGGTCTATCATGCTATGATGTCATAGCTGTGTAGGACGGTTATTTCCTCTCTCCTTTGGAAATTAACATAGCATCTTCTCATAGAATGAAAGTCAGTCTTCAGGAAAGGGCATTCAGATCAGTTCCAGACCCAGGGTCTCTGAGTTCTGTTTCTAAAGTTCATAGTATCTTCTGCAATACAGACTTACCTTCTGCTGCTGGAGGGTAGACAAGGGAAACAGCAGTAAGCGATCACTACAGAAAACCACAATAAATCAAAATGCAGACGAGTGGAGCCCAGTCCCAATGGATACATCTACAAACCCCTCCAGCATAAGGTTCATGGACCATTGAAGAAGAGGGGACAGAAAGTTTGTAAGAGCCAGAGGATAAGAGGCTTAACTTCAAAACTGAGTTTTCCAGTAATGTCAGAAGCTACACTCACAAAGTCTCATCAACATGATCACCCAAACATGAATTGAACAAGGATGACATCAATGAACAAGCCAAACAGAATGAATAAAAGCACATGAGGCCTCAACCCTACACAAAGAACTACAGGCAACTGGATAAAGTTGGAAGACAAGTACTCTCCTCCAGAAAAGAGCAGGCCAATTGGTTGTCCAGTGCCAAAGGTGAACCCTGAAAACATACATGCAAGTAACATATGGTTTCAATAGGTTATATTTAAGAGCATATATGTGTATACAAATATATATATATATATACACACATGTAATAATAATGAAAAAGAAGCAATGAATTTGAAGGAGAGTGGGAAAGTACATGACTAGCTTTGAAGGGAGGAAAGGGAGGAGAGAAATGTTGTAATTAAATTGTAACCTTGAAAATAAACAAGCAAAATATATAGGGTATTACAAACATTTACCAACACAGACAGTCATGATGATGATCATGTTTCACTGACTAGAAAAAAAAAAAAAAACAACTAAATAATGGGCTAGGTATCCTAACATAGAGTTCTCAATACCAGAAATAAAAATGGCTAAGAAATACTTCAGAAAGTATACACTATCTTTAGCAGTTTCATCATCAGTAAGATTGAAATTTGATTTACTATTCTTAGGTGACATTATGTAGGAACAATTTCTGACAGAAAGAAATTGTTCAATAAATGGAAAACCACAACTGGACTCAATGAAGAGATCAACAGATTGTGGGGAGCTAAGCCCTAATCAATACAGCTACATCATATCTCCTGCATCTAGCTGCATACTGCTCAGGGAACACTGAGGAAGAGGCCTCAGAAAAATTGTAAGGGCTGGAAAGAAACTACTAAAAATCCTGAAGTACCAAAATAATAGGAAAGATGAAAATACAAAGGCTTCTCATTTTCTGTTTACACATTGAATGCTGACATAAAGACATACATATAAGCCTTTGGAAAAATAAAAGTATTAAGACAAAAGCTTGTGAATGCATGACTGGCTAAAGATATACACTAAGAGAAGAACAAGAAAAGAAAAATTTCTTTAATAAATGCTATTGGAAAAAACTAGATTGCCACCAGAATGAAATTATATCCACTCAAAATGGATTCAAGACATAAATTTAAGTAAGGACTAAAACTGTAAATTCCTTAAAGAAAATGAAAACATTCCAAACGTTGGTCTTGACAATGATTTTCTGTCAAGACCAATCACCTGCCCGAAATCATAGTCCACCAACACAAAGCTAGAATGAAACTGCATCATATATAAAATGCTTCAGTGAAGCACAGGAAACTGCCAACAGAGTGCAATGTTGATCTATGGGTTGTGAGAAGATACATGCAAGCTACATATCTGACAGCACGTTAATATCTTAGATACACACAGGACTGCCGCACTGTAAGAATTAAAGAAAACAAACAAAAACAATTAGAAGACAGGCAAAACTTGACCAGATACACCTCCAAGGAAGATACACAAATGGCTGATACGTAAACCCAAAGACGTTCATAATTATCCGTGCGGAAAATTTAAAACCTCCGTGAGGTATTGCCTAATACCCATAAAAACTTAATCTTCTTTATAAAACAGAAAATAAGTGTTGACAACAATGTTAGGAAATTGAAACACTTGAGAGCTGTTGGAATGTTTAATAATACAGCCACTATGGAAAGCAACAAGGAGGTGTGCTGTTTGTTTTGTTTTGTTTTGTTTTGTTTTGTTTTGTTTTCAACTTGACACAACTAAAGTTATCTGAGAAGAGGAACCTCAATTCAGAAAATGCCTCCATCATATTGTCTAATAGGCAAATCTCTGGCATATTGTCTTGACTAATGATTGATGTGGAAGGTCCAATCCACTTTGGCTAATGCCATTCCTGGGAAGCTGGTTCTGGAACATATTTGAAAGAAAACTAAGCAAGCCAATGAGAGTAAGCCAGGAATCAGCAGCTCTTCAATGGCTTCTGTTTCAGTCCCTGCCTTCCCTGCCTTGAGTTCCTTCTGACTTCCCTCAATGATGGAATGTGACCTTAGAGTTGTAAGACAAAATATATTCTTCCCTCCCAAAGATGCTTTTGGATATCATATTTTATCACAGCAATATGCTCCCTAATTTAAAAAAAAAAAGATTTCTTGAAATAACTGAAATTATAGTCTTGAGAGATATGTTGTCACGTGTTCATTGCAGTGATGTTGTATGTCGTATGTCATAGCCACGGTAGGAACATCCTAAATCCCCAACATTAGAGGCTAGGATAAAGAAAGTTGAGTACAAACATGGACTATTATTCAGCCTTGAAAAGAAGGAAATGTAGTCAAATGCTAATGCGTGAATAAATTTTGAGGACACTGAGCTAAACAAAATAAACTGATCACAGAGAGTGTAATACTACAAGCTTCCACATAGATGAGGTATATAAAGTAGTCTAATTCAAATGCAAGGAACAGTAGATGCCGGGAGCTGGGGAAGAATGGGGATTTGATGCTTTCCAAGGATTAGGATGGTTCGGTCATGTGATGAAAACAGCTAAGAGATCTACGGAGGGTCATACTTACAATGCACAATCCTGTCATGTGTGTCTAAAATCCCATTCGGAGATTAGATCTCATGTTGTGTTTTTTACCAAAGTAAGAACAAAGCAGTAGTCTTTGCATGCTGGAGCTTAAAGTAAAACCCAATTAGTGGAAGAAATTATAAGGAATATAATTTTTGCCTCTAAACCAATAGCCAGCCACAATTCAAAACAACAGATGATTTTGTTTCCCAAAGTGTATACCACATTTTTTCATCATATCTTCATCCATTATTCTCAGGAAATTTTTCTTTAAAGTTGTCCTAACTCTGTCATGAAATATGGCTTTTTTTTTTTTTTTTGTCCAAAGTCTAAATGTTTTATTTGGTACTTGTCCATGCCCCTGGGACTCTTTTGTGTCCCTTCCCTTCTTGTACCACAAATTTTTTTAAATGGCCCTGGGACTTTATCATGCTATAAAGGACTGAATTCCTTGGTGTTGTCTGGCAGATGGATGATGTCTCAGGCTTTGTAATAAAGTGGCCAGTTCAGCCAGCAAGTCAGTTAACTCATCAAATTGCATTTTCTTCCTTCATCTTCTTTGTTACCCAGCACTTGTCTTTCAAAATGCCTGGAACTGTGCTCCAATATACTTGTATAATTCACATGTGACTACTCATTTTTACATCTAAATTAATTGTGGTTATATAACTATCTGAATTTCGGTACCCAGTCACCAAAGTCACATATCATGTGATGAATAACCACCTGTAGCTAATGGCTGTGGTGCTGGAAGATGCAATTATGCATTTACATAACTTTGGAAAGTTGCTATGGGTAGCCCCGTTCTAAATGCTGCTCCTGCCTTCCCAAATTCCCACTTCCTAGTACCATATTAAGACACTTCACTCCAAATAAGTCTCACTGTCTCATCTGAAGCTGAAAAGTGAGAATAGTGCTTTTCAGACTCCAGAAAGAAAGATGACCCAGAAAGATTTCGAGGTTCCTTCGTAGTATGAGCATCTCTCTTCTGAGTCTACTAAGATCTGACCTCTGGTCAGGAAGATAACTCCATTATAATAATGCGTCTCTGAAAAAAAATATTAAATTTGAATTACATCATCCTAACCCGTTGCTCCTGCCAAGAATATAACCTACTTAAACGCAGGAACTGCTTTCCAAATCCACAAATTCCTTATTGGGTCCAACATGGCAGGTGGTGCTTAAACCATAGCAGTTTCTTCATAGCCCAGCAGGGCTTGAAAACAGTGTGATAAGAGAACCGCTTTCTCAAAGAAGGGTCACAGCATGCATATGAGGAGACATCTGGGATGCAGAATACTCATTTAAAAATGCAAGCCACATAGTCTTATAAGTAATTAATTGGAGAACATAAGTTGTATTTGAACTAAAATGGAACCTTTGATTACACTTAATGTCTTCTGGATGATTAATGTATAAAGTATTTGCTATTTACCAAACAAAGGATTTGTCTTTTCCTTACCATCTGAAAAATCTTGCTTAAAACACTTATTTTCAGGGATGTGATCATTTCTTTGGCACTTACTGAACTGTTAAATTGAATTCATGCTGTCCTTCCACATTTCCCAGCCTTCTCAGGAAGTATGAAAATGGGAAGTGATGAGCGAGGCCTGGACATGTTTCCACATCCAAGGTTCTGATGTTTATTAATGCCATTCAGCCCTGCACACGGAACCTCACCTGGACCAAGATAAATGGTAAGTGATATCCTTCGATGCCTGGGTAACTACCCTTCTACTCAGTCCAAAACAGAGGAAGTTTCCTGACTTGGGATATTCACTTCTATCACAGCCTTATTGACATCATCATGTTTTATCAGGCACCATGTAAAATAATCAGATATGTTTTGATTTTGAAAATAAGCTCCAGTATAAGATAAGCTTGAAATGTCAGTGTTGGCTCCAGGCTTTCCTGGGAAGGAAAAAAAAATGAACAACAACAAAAAGAGATAAATTATTTTCTTTATTCTGTAATATTCTGGGTCTTCAGTGGAATCACCTCAACTTTGCTGTGTCATTTGTGTATTTGTGTCCTTGTGCCTTGGGAGAAACCAGAAGGTTGTAACAACAGCCAGAAACAAGTAGTTCTTAATCTTGACCCCTACAAGCCTCCATAAGATAAAAGCTCAACTGTATAAATACATACATTTTTGTCAAAATTGTTTTCTTGGGAGAAGGATAAATGTCCTTAAAATAGTTTTAAGAGAGTCGATGGTAGTCTGGATGTGGTGACCCAGCATTGATGAGGCAGAGGTAGGTAGTCTCTGTGAGTTCAAGTCAAGTCTGCCCCCCAAAAAAATATTTTTAAAAAAGAGTCCATAATCCGTATTAAAAGTCCTGACTCTTGGAGACTGAGCTGTCTTTGGGCTACATCTGAACAGAGGGTGTAGGTCCTCTCCATGGATGGTCCTTGGTTGATGCATCCATCTCTAAGTGAGTCCCTTAATAAGGGGAGCAGACGCAGTCTCTGACATGAACTGGGTTGCCTGTTGTTTGATCACCTTCCCCTGGTGGTGTGGCCTTTCTAGGCCACAGAGGAAGAGGATCCAGGCAGTCCTGATGAGACCTGATAGACTAGGGTCAGATGGTAGGGAAGGAGGGCTACTGCTTTTCAGTGGACTAGGGTAGGAGACTGGGGTCGGGGGGAGAGAAAGGAAGGGAAGGACCGGGAGGAGATGAGGGAGGGAGCTACAATCGGGATACAAAGTGAATAAATTGTAAAATATAATAAAATTAAAAAAAAATGTTTTAAAAGTCCTGACTGATGGATTTGGAGTGTAATCTCCTCATGATGGCGCTGCTACTTTTGCCACTGGTAGGGATTCTGGGTGGACTCATCCCATCAACTAGAGCTTCATTAAAAAAAGAAGCAGGGTGTGAATACTTAAGTCAAGATCCTGCTGTCATCCCCAGCTTTTAATCATTGAGAAGTTATCATTCAGTCTTAATGATAGACTTTAAAAACTATAATTATGATTTACAATAAATAGGTATTTGGTCTTCATACTCATTTTTGACACGGCTCTTAGCAGCTCTTCAATCCTTTTCAACCCTTTGTAATTTCTTAAATGATGAGAGTTGTGGTAGTTTCCTTAGTTATAATACTTGGTATTTTGGTTTTGGTTATCAACACAGCTGCAGACCCACAGTGAATGAACACCCAATAAGCAAACCCACAGCCAATGAACAGAAGGTCCTGGAAAGAGCCCTACCCTACACTGAGTTTTCTGCAAGGCTGATTAGAACTTGAGGAATATGCGAGGATGGAATGTTGCAAGACCAGACCCCTTCAGGCTAAAGACGCCTTTCTCTGCATGTGACCTAAGAACTTTATGACCATTTAGGTGAATCCTTTGAAATGTAGGTACGCACTCCTAGTTCCTGCCAACTAAGCAGCCAAGAATGCTGTAATGTATGAATCTTATATTTGTGATATATGTGAGGCCCATAACAGATTTCCACACCTTCCTGTGACACACTTACCTGATGCTTCCACCATGTATTTAAGAGATGTCTATGCTTTTCTTTCTTCTGTTACTGTAAAATGTCATGGAACTGTTACATCAGTAGAATATGAAAATATGAAGGCAACCTGAATTAGCAAGCCAGGGTCACTCATATTTGGCTATAGAGCAGTCTCTTATTCCTCCTGAAGTAAGAGTTGCCTATTTGTGTCATCTTCTGATTACACCTGTTTATATTAACAGGTTATTTGTTGGAGAGCTTCCAGGTTGTCAGAAGACAGCATACGAGAACTTTTAGCACTGTCCTCCTGCCTCCTAGGTCTAAAAGGCAGAAGGCTGAACTGATTTGATCAATCATTCTTATATCACACTGCCTATATAATAACCCAAAAGAAAAACTTTGTGTGTTGTGGACACACAGATGATAGGAGAGTGGCACCCTTGAAGAGGGCATGGAAGCTCTCAACCTCTTCCTTCATGCCTTGCCCTGTGCATTCCCTCACTTACATATTTCTTAATTGTATCCTTTATAACAAACTGGTACACTATACAACACAAGGACGGAATAGTAGGAACCGTTTTGACTTGGAGCTGGTTGCTCAGAGTCACAGGAGATAACCTGGTTTTGTGAGTGACATCTGAATGGGATCATTATTATGATACTGAGCCCTTTACTTTGTGCTATCTCGAAGTAGACAGCATCATAATTGAGTTAGATCATAGGGCAGCCAATTAGTGTCACAGAGACCTGGAAAATGGTTTGGCACAGGAGACCTACACATGCGGTAGCAGAAGTGAAGTATTTTGAGAGTAGAAGTTGAAGAAAAGCCATTTCCCTATTGTTGGTTGATAGAAGGTGGCAAGTGTGACTTAGATGCTGTGGGACATGCTGTACTCAGTTACCAGCCAACTGACACACAGGCTTCCACTTAATCCTAACAGTCTTCAGTCAGGCCTGATATACTCTGTTATGAGGTATGAAGACTGAGGCTCAGACCAGATAACTAATGTGTTCAAGGGAACAACACTAACTAATACAGTCCAGTATCAGAATTAGAGCCCCTGTCACTAAATCAGATAGTCTGCTTGTCAACATTGCACAGCTAGGAACATCTTTCAATCTTTCAAAAGAATTGAGGAATTCTGTTGAAAATTGATAAGAATTCAATTCTCCTGCCATTCTGCCAAAGACAGAAACGGTGACACAACTCCTAATTCTTTTAGCTGGATGAAATAAGACTAATTTTAGAAGTATAATGAGGCAGGATTAAGGTACTTCCTGGTGGACAGTCAACACAAGTGGCTTTCATTAACAACAATGAAAAAAAAAACAGTTTATATGACCAGCAAGGTGGCAGCCTCTATTTTCTTTTATGATTCTCTGCTGGATTGCCCCTTTAAGAAGCTTAGCCCACCTAGTCACATCCATAGATCCTCTAAATAAAAACCTTTTTAAAAAACAGCCAGGAGTGATCCCTAACTAGCAAGGAGTAAAACATACTCTTTCAGAAGGAACCAAGCAGAGGCTTATCCAAATGCCAGTACCTTTCAACTATCAGAGAGGGAGATGTCCAGAGCAGTGAGTGATTTTCCACAATTTGTAAAACATGCTCAACTCCAGCCAGCTTTTTCTGACATCTGCTCTACTCAAGACTTGCACAAAATGCTGCAGGAAAATCGAAGGCACATATACAGAGAGATGGGTACCTAGCAGAGGCTTGTGGCACAGGGGTGAGACATGGGCACACCAGGTCTGTACAAGCCGGCATACAGCAGTATACTGGAAAACTTACCTCCAGACAAAGTTCAAGAGGAGTACAGGATGACCACAGCCATTCTCATGATTGCTCATGAAAGAAACATGGATGAGAAGCCTGGAAGAGAACCTGCTCACCTGGCAGTTAAAAACAGTAAACACTAGCATGTCAAAAGCACAGAAACAGAGGAATGAATATATCAAAGAAAGAAAGAGAAAGGAAGAAGGAAGGAAAGAAGGGAGGGAGGGAAAGAAAGAAAGAGAGGAAGGAAGGAAGGAAGAGAGAGAGAGGAAGGAAGGAAGGAAGGAAGGAAGGAAGGAAGAAAGAAAGAAAGAAAGAAAGAAAGAAAGAAAGAAAGAAAGAAAAAAAAAAAGAATGAGAAATAAACGAAGAAAGCAAGGAAGGAAGGAAGGAAGGAAGGAAGGAAGGAAGGAAGGAAGGAAGGAAGGAAGGAAGAAAGAAAGAAAGAAAGAAAGAAAGAAAGAAAGAAAGAAAGAAAAAGAAAAAGAATGGGTAATGAGCCAGGAAGGCCAGGAAACACAGTGACCATGGAGAAATAAAAAATAGAATATCAGTACACTTGGCAAAGTAGGGTGATATATAGTGTGTCAGTTTATCACGGCTGGGCCTGTCCCATGAACTCTGTGCATTTAAAGTGCAGTCAAAAGACGCAGCCAAGAAGAACTGGGAGCATCTCAGATCAGCAGATGCTCACACCTCACTCTGGACCAACCGTGTCAGAATGTGCAGGTTTACAACATTTTCAGGTAGGCCATAGGCACTTTAAGCACTAAGAAACACTGCTGTAGACAGTGTAGGGCCATTGAAGGCTTTCAGGGGAAAGGAATACCCCGGAACCTCCGTATCAGCTTCACTTCCTACTTTTGTTTAACCAAAAGTGTAGTCTGAAAATATTGCATGGAAATCTTCAGTAATGAGAAATTGCTGAGTTTTAAGTTATGTGGCATTCTTAGTACCATGATGAGATCTCTTCCCACCCTCTGTCCTGTTTGGGACAGGAATCTTTCCTATCCAGTTCACACTGTGTTAGCTACTTGCTTATTAGTAACTGTCTCAGTTACTAAAGTAATTCTTCAGTACCAAGGCTCAAATGTTCAAATCGTCTTTATGTAACAGTAATCACAAAGCAGAAGTAATTCCAGTGATTCTGATATGGCAGGGAGAAGCCAGAAAACACTTCCATGGAATAAAAAGAAGAGGAATCATAGCACATTTTGAAGAGAGACTGTACTTGTGTAATGCTTATTGCAGAATGGCATTAGGACATGCTTTATCATTCGCTATTGTTGTGATCTCTTACTGTGCTTAACTACACATTAAATGGTGGGGTGTGTGTATGTAGGAAATGCAGTACACATAACATCCAGTGCCACCCAGAGCTCTAAGCCTCTCAGGATTTGGAATCTTCCCCCTACTCTCAGAGGGGACTACTCTATAATCGCTCTTACTTTTGCTTTGGACAAGCAAATTTGTCACACATACACACTGTGGAGAGGATAGAAGATGGCCATTTGATGAACAGCTGTTCTATGACCCAAACCTTTTATTAAAAACACACATCTTTTGAAATGGTAATTATTAAATGATACTGGAGTCAGCTGCATCCTATTTGACTTTGAGGTCATTAGAATGTGAATCTTCTTAATGCAACCATTTCTTGAAAGGAAAACCACTTTGCACTCAAAAACAGCTATAAGTCACCATCTAGAATCTATGTACACAAACAAGTTGTCTGATTTTAGTGGCCTGAATTTTTCAGAATTGTTTGAAGTCTGGAAACCCTAGACCCTGTGATACAGGATGATAAGATTAATCAGTCTGGCTCAGTGGCCTCATTCCAGAACCGTCTCTAACAACTCTTATACCCACCCCAGCTCCCCAAACACCCATTTTGAGATAGCCAGGATAATTTTCTTCATTTCCTGCCCAGGCAGCTGTGGCATGTTGTAATTCATTGTTCGACAGCTGCAGCAATCCTCCTTAGAAAAGGAGACATCTTGTCAAGGATACAGTTATTCTCAATTTTTGAGTTTATTTTTTACACAGCAATGTACCCATCAGATGTAGACAGAGTCTAGCTCGAGAAACCTCAAAGGGAAGCCGGATCTAAAATGTGCTCCCCTGCTTGGAGGTCAGTGCTACAAATATCCTCACCAGGTCGCCTGTAATCTTCTCTGCCCTGGCGAACAGTCCAGCCCACTCCTTCTGGAAAATCCTCTGGACTCCTGAAAATAACTCCTTCCTCACTGAGTAAACTTTAACCCCCTCCTGCAAGCAGATAAGAAGATGCATCTCGGAAGTGAAGAGGAGCCAATTTTAATCCTCAATTATCTCTTCTCTCCACATCCACCAAGCGGCCCTGCCAACTTCTGATCTTTACTAGAAAGCTGTGGCGAGAGAGCAAAAGAGGAACTGAAAGATTAAAATCTCTCCGTGTCAAAAGTAGAAAGCAGAATATGAGACGGGAGGCCTAAAGGGAGTGGGGCACAAGAACTAGAAAAGGAAACAGAATATATCTATCAGGAAGGCAGAAGTAGGGACTGTTGGGAGAATAAGAGGAGAGGATAGTGGGTGGGGGATAAAGGGAGGGAAACTAACAAAGAACACTGATGTATGAGTGTGAAGATGAAAAGAAGAAAGACATTTCTTTGTATGCTAAGCAAAATAATAATGACAATACACTACGAAGGATAGGTACAGCCACATAAAAATAGATTTCCCTTCGATAACAATAGACATGACTTGGAAGACTCCTGGGATCAGCTATGGTCTGAATCAATAGAAGTGCCCTGGGAAAACTAAACATTAAATAACTCAGGAAATGGCTATTAGGTCAAGGGACATTTGTTCTAATGTCAAAGACTGTAATTTAAATACCATGAATCACAAACAGGAAAAATATGAAGGAAAATTTTCTACTCTTAGGTCTTCCTTTGCTTTCCAAATAATTTGATGTTTTGGTACTATTTTCACTTTTTAAGGTACCTGAGAGTCAGAAAAATGTACCCAGAAGCAACTAAAGTATTCTCTAGTTTCTTTCAAGACATTATTGTTTAATAGCTGTTTGGGGAATTTCTCCCAATAAAAGTTCATTTCCCTCCCTCATTTCTATTGTGGAATAGCTAATACTTATTAAATTTTGACAAGCACAAACCAAGCTATCCAGGAAGTTCACACAATCAGTCACAGACTCTAGTCCCTGAGACAGAAAGGGGCAGAGGCTGTCCATGAGCACAGCCAGCAAGTTCATATAATGAGAAGAGTCAATGGAATGAAAGCAGTCAACAAACCTCTGAGTGCCTCATGCCTACCTCGAACGTTACTGGGCAGAGGCTGCAACAAGTCAAGTCCTGAAGGCAAATCCCCTTCTCACAAAGCTTAAAGCAGTCCAAGAAAGGACGATCGCCACGTCATTTTATCATTGTAACTGCAGCAGCGCCACTAGAGCTTAGGAAAGGTCTCCAGGTTAGCCCCGGAGAAGCAGTTCTCCAAGAATTACTTGTTCTTAGAAGTTACTTCTCCTGCCCCTCCTCCCACCCCAGCAGTGGTGGGCATGGAGCCCCCCTGTGCCTTGTTCATGCTAGACAAGCCCTCAAACTGGCTCTTGTTTTACTGTCTTTGCAGATTTGTTTAGAGACTGAGTGCTATTCCATTCCTCAGCATGGCTTTGAGCCCATGGTTCTTCCTTCCTCCTCCTCAGTGCTGAGCTTATAGGCATGGGCTTTCACACCTGGCTACATAGTAATTTTGATGATTTTTTTTTTTTTTAAGAAAACTAACCTGGGAATGCAAAGGCAGCAGGAACCAGCTCTAAAAGAATTTAAAGCTTGGCTAAACAATTAAGTAGTACAGTGATGGACAAGCTCAAGATTTCCTTGCACCTTCAAAGACATTTGAATGCTGTAGTCTGGGTCACCTCTGTTAGAATCGTCAGGATCAATTATAAGTGGGCTGCAATTTTCTGAGTGGATAGGTCTGCAGCACTGTCCGGTAGATTAGAACAACAGCTAGATCACTTCTGTCTGAGTCCTGGTTGTCCCATTTAAGTTCAACTTAACCTCTCTGTGCCAAGATTCCCCATATGGAAAATGGGGCTAACAACTCTCAACCACACAGAGTTCTCCTAAGAGTAATGCAAGGCAATCCTAAATGAACGCTGCTGTCCTGTGAACACCAAGTCAATGAATGTCTATCAAAACAAGGAGGACATATAATAATTTTTCTAAGGTAATGTTTACATTTTCTGCGAGTGAATTGCTATTTCTGTAAGGGATGATAGCATCTGCCTGAAGTAGCCTCACTCCCAACCAACAAAGGTCCATCCGGGCCATATGCAAATAAAGATAGATCTGTAGATATTTCTCCAGATAGGTCACATTGAGTGGCATACATGCTCCCACTGTTCTTGCCATGATAAAGCCCCGCCCTTGCTCTTGAATTAATAACAGATATCCAAAAGTAAGAGGCAGTTACCTATAAAGGGATTAGAAATCCTAAAATCTGACAGCAAATTAGTATTGTACTCTAGCCATATTATTATATATGTTTCTTTTCTTAAATTTAGCACTGAATTTAATTAAGTTAATTAATTTTTTGTCTTATTTCAGATTATAAAATTAGCTTGAGAAAACCTCTGTGTTTCTTATTGTTCTTCACCAAAGTTCACACACACACACACACACACACACACACACACACACACACTCAATGTTTCTCTGGATCGTTTTTTAAAAAATTACACTTAGGCATACATACTGCCCCTAGACTGACAGACTTCGACAAAACTAATTTCCCATCCTCTTATCAGAGGTCGGTACTGAGGCAGCAGCCACATGGAAACTATTTATAAGCTGCACAGGGCAATGAAATGCCAGGAAGTAAAATTGGCTGCTTTTAAGATTTTAAACAGACATTTTAAATCTCAAAGTGATTTCTTTTCCAAAATTTTAATAATTAGTCATTTTCTTAAGCTGTGACAAAAATAAAGGACAAAAGCTTCCCTGGGAGGATGTTAGGATTGTTGTATCCTACTTTGTCATGCAGCTTAATAAATGTCCCGCCGAACAGGGTCAGGAGCAGACATCCTGCTTGCCTCACTGCAGATAAAAACTCTACTGATAGGCTGCTGAGTCTTTGACCTGCAAATTAACACACCCTGTTTTTCCAGATGGCGGTTCTCCAGAGTGTGTGAGCTGACAATCCTGTCAAACAGGGCGAGGACCTGACCACCAGCCTCATTTTCGATTGTGAGTAAAATCAGGATCTGAAGCCAGGTCTCTGAAGATCAGATGCAGTGACATGAACTTGGCCTCCTAATAAATCACAGCCAGAGTGAACATTCCAGGGAGCTGGTGCTGTATGATTCCGCTGGCAGGAGGAATTCCATTAGTCTCACTTGTCCCCTCTGTCTTGGCGTGAAACTTGGAAAGAACTTTAATCAGTCTCTAAAGCTCCATGTCTATCCATTGTTTAAAAGCATTGTTGTTGTTCCTCAAGGAAATCATCTTACAGATGGTCCCAGGAGCAAAACTGTGTATTTTATTATATTATTCTGAAGGGCAAAGTTCAGAGCAGAAGCCATAGTTTTATTATGGAATTCCTAGTGAAGAAAGACCACACACACACACACACACAAATACACATCAAATCACTGTTCAAAGAGAGTGAGTGACATGCCTAGTCATTTTTTCAAGTATTTTTCAACATTTTGTTTTCTATCGAGAAATGCTGAAAATAAGTAATACTACTTGAAAATTGTGATTTACCTTATGAATTCAGCTTTGGTGTAACAGGTGGTTTTTGAGAAAGCGTCACCAGTGAAGATCAAAACATCATAGAAATATTGCTGTATTACTTTTTTGCTCTTCTTAGTGAGTTTTAAATGGGCCAAATGATATAAATTCAGCCTTTAAACCTTCAAAATACGAATATTCTTTTCTGAATCTTAAGGCAAAGGTGTGTACTCACGAAGAAAAATCAATTTGTCAACCTGGTGTGTACATGACAGTTTTCATTTCTTCTCTTGCTGGGGAAGAACACAGACAATGCATACTACATGTGACAATAATTTTTTTATTTTTCAATTTTTTCCATCGCATACTACTGGATGAAGAGCACTGAATTTTTTCTTTAACTTACCACCTTAGTTATTTTTTTTCTTTATTTCAAATAGTACATGCATGGATAAGCCTTACCTACATATTTAAAATCAAACCATAGGAATTTTTTGCAAAGAAGCAAAACTATTCACCTGCTCAAATCATCCATCCACTTACACTTTTCTCAAATGAATGCACATAAAAGCACCAAAGGCCAAATGAAGAGAAACGATCTCCTCTTTGAACAATATTTTTCACATACATCATGATTCTTCACATGTCCTAACTGATTATCGATCTATCTATCTATCTGTCTGTCTGTCTATCTATCTATCTATCTTGGAGATGGCTTCATGTATCTCAGTCTAGCTTTGAATTTATTGTACAGCCAATGAAGGCCTTAAACTAATCTTCATACATCCACTTCCCTGTGGTCCCAAATCTCCCCAAGAGGCCCAGACACTCCAGGCTGGAAGTGCATACTTCTGCAGGAAGGGTAACAGGAGACAAGCTCATGTGCCTGACCTTGTAACTTTGAGTGATCACCAGTAACCTTGGGAGCTGTGTCATGTGCTCCTGAGGCAGGCACAGGAAACAAGGAGAGAGCTTTGTTCTTTGCCTTACAATCTCACGATGAGATTTAAGTCTCTAATGTGAGATTTCCAGAGTTTGAACATGCTCCAGTCTCGCTTGTCCAATGCCAGTTCCTCTAGAGGCACAGTCTATGAGCCTGACACTTCCCAACTGCTGAAATTAACAGGCATCCATCATGATACCATACCTAACTAATCTTCCTTCCTTCCTCCCTTCCTCCCTTCCTTCCTTCCTTTCTTCCTTCCTTCGTTTTTCCTCCCTCCCTTCCTTTCTTCTTCTTTCCTTCCTTCCTTTCTTCCTTCCCTTGTTATTTTCTCAAAAAAATGTCATCAGGATCATGAGCTCACTTTTGATTTCTTACTACATTTTCAAGATACAATTTGTCATAATGAAATCAGATTTCTTTCTCAAAGAATAAAGTAGATCACTGATGCTTATATCTTATATATTTAGACATAAACTACCTACCCCACTCTTTTCCAGGCAGAGCAATTTTACCTAAGGAATTTTGGCTTCATTAAGTGCTTTGTCTGGTCTTCCTGACTGAGTAACATTGTTGGGGGAGGTTGCAAGCACAGCGGGCAGATATGGAGGGACGGGGAGATGAGTGGGATTGGAGTGCATATTGTAAAATTCACAAAGAATTAACAAAAATCTAAAAAAAAAAATTATTGACACATAATATCCATGAAATCTGGAACACTATGAAAAGATCAAAACTAAGAATAATAGGAAGAGCTCAATGGCTCAGAAAATATTTTCAACAAAATCATAGAAGAATGTTTTCCTAAGCTAAAGAAGGACATGTCTATAAAGGCACAAGAAACATACTGAACACCAACTAAATTGGACCAGAAAAAAAATTCCCTCTCATGTAATAATCAAAACATACAGAACAAAGAAATAATATTAAAACTACAAGGGAAATAGGGCAAATAACACATGAAGGCAGAACTATTAGAATTGCACCTGACTTCTCAATGGGAACTCTAAAAGTCAGAAGACCTGGACATAATGTGCTGCAGACTCTAAGACACCATAAATACCAGCCCAGACTACTATACCTAGCAAAATGTTCAATCACCACAGATAAAGAAAATAAAATATTTTGTGATAAAGTCAAATATAAACAATATCTATCCAAAAATACATTCCTACAGAAAGTGCTAGAAGAAAAACTCCGACCTAAGGAGGTTAATTAAACCCATGTAAAAAATCAAATAAATAATCTTACACCAGCAATACCAAAAGAAGGGATATACACCACACACTACCACTACCAGCACCAGCAACAACAACAACAAAATAACCGAAATCAAACGTTGGTCACTGATATCTCTCAATATCAATGGTCTTAATTCCCCAATTAAAAAAAAAAAAAACAGACTAAGCCAGGTGATGATGGCACAGGCCTTTAACCCAGGTCATGGGACACAGAGGTAGGTAGGTAGGTCTCTGAGTTTGAGGCCAGACAGGTCTATGTAAGTAAGTTTCAGGACAGCCAAGACTACACCGAGAAACCTGGTCTCAAAAAACAAACAAAACCAGAACAGCAGCAACAACAAAATAGATTAACAGAATAAATGGGAAATCCTGCGAGATCCAAACTCCACACCTCAATATCAAGGGATAGACATTACCGCAGGGTAGAAGCTTGGAAAAAAGATTTCTAGCAAATGGACCTAACAAGCAAGCTGGTGTAGCCATTTTAATATCTAACAAAAGAGACTTCAAGATGCTATTCCAATTCTTTTTTTTTTTTAAGGGGGGGGGGACTTTGTTTTATTTCATTCTTAATTTTTTTTTTGTTTATTTTGTTTGATTTGCTTTGTATCCCAGCTGTAGCCCCCTCTCTCACCTCCTCCCAATCCTAACCTCCCTCATCTTCTACCATGCCCCTCCGCAAGTCCACTGATAGGGGAGATCCTCCTTCCCTTCCCTCTGACCCTAGCCTATCAGGTCTCATTAGGACTGGCTGCATTGTCCTCCTCTGTGGCCTGGCAAGGTTTCCCCCTGCTGGGGGGAGGGTGATCAAGGAGTCAGCCACTGAGTTTGTGTCAGAGACAAGTTCTTGTTTCCATTACTAGGGAACTCACGTGGATACTGAGCTGCCATGGGCTACATCTGTGCAGGGGCTCTAGGTTATCTCCATGCATGGTCCTTGGCTGGAGTATCAGTCTCAGAAAAGACGCCTTTGCCTAGATTTTTTGGTTCTGTTGCTCTCCTTGTAGAGCTCCTGTCCCCTGCTATTTCAATTCTTAACATCTATTCTCCAAATACAAGGGCACTAACTTTTGTTTTTAAAACAAAAAAGTGAGCATAAATCATATACTGACCCTCACACATTAATAGCAGGAGATCTCAACACCCTCTTCTCACCAATGGACAGGTCTACTACACAAAAGATTATACCTTTGTGGAACTCTCTACAAAACTGACCCATACTCAGATGACAAAAGAGTCCCAAAAGATAATTGTAATAACTTCTAGTATCCTATCTGACCACTGTCAGTCTACAGATTGAGAAAAGGTCTTCAGCAATCCAACACCCAACACTAAGTTAATATCCAAATATACAAAGAACTCAAGAAATTAGACACCAACAACAAAATAATCCAATTAAGAAAATGAGATATAGAGCTAAATAAAGAATTCACAACAGAGGAATCTCAAATGGCCAAGAAGCACTTAAAGAAATGCTCAACATCCTAGGTCATCAGGGAGATGCAAATCAAAATGACTCTGAAAGTCCATCTTACACCTATCAGAGTGGCTAAGATCAAAAACTCAAGTGGCATCACATGCTGGAGAGGATATGGAGAAAGGGGAACCCTCCTCCATTGCTGGAGGGAATGCAAATTTGTACAACTACTTTGGAAATCAGTCTGTTGCATTCTCAGAAAATTGCGAAAAGCTCTACCTCAAGACCCAGCTATACCACTCCTGAGCATATATCAAAAAGATGTTCTATCATACAAGGACTTTTACTCAACTGTGCTCATTGCAGCTTTATTCTTAATAAACAGAATCTAGAAACAACCTAGATGTGTTTCAACCAAAGAATGGATACAGAAATTGTGGTACATTTACACAATGAATTATTATTCAGCTATTAAAAACAAGGAAATCATGAAATTTTTAGGCAAATGGATGGAATTAGAAAAGATCATCTTGACTGAGGTAACCCAGACACAGAAAGACACAGATGGTATGTACTCACTTATGAGTGTATTTTAGTGTATATAGTACAGGCTAGACATGCTACAATTCACAGGCCCAAAGAAGATAAATAACAAGGAGGACCAAAGGGAGAATGATTAACTCTCACTCAGAAAGGGAACTAGAGTAGACAGAAGCACTTCTGTGGTAGCAGAAGTGGCCTAGGAGAGGGAACAAGACAGAAGCCTAGCATAACTATCCTCTCAGAGTCTCGACCTAGCATCAGATCTAAACAGATGGTGAGACTCACAGCCAAACATTGGGCTAAGCATAGGGAGTCTTGTGGAAAAGTGGGAGGAAGGCTAAAAGAACCTGGAGGGGACAGGAACTCTACAATAATACCAACAGAGCCAATTAACCAGGGCACAGAGGGGCTTGCAGAGTGAAGCACCAACCAAGGACCATGAATAGACTGGACCTAGCTCCTCTACACAGATGTAGCCCATGGCAACTCAGGCTTTATATGGGTTTCCTAGTAAGAGGAGCAAGAACTGTCTTTGACATAGACTCTGTTGTCTGCTTTCTGATCACTCACCCCTGGTGGGGCTGCCTTGCCAGGCCACAGGGAAAGAGGATTCACTCAGTTCTGATGCAACTTAGTGAGCGGGGTGGGGGTTCCCTTATCTGAGGCAAGGGAGGATATGGAAGAGGGCAGGAGGGTAGGACTGGGAGGAGAAGAGGGACGGGGCTACAAACCAATGTAAAGTGAGTAAATAAATAAATAAAATTTAAAAAGTTGATTATCAACAACAACAAAAACAACAGAAAGCTTGCAAACTCAAAGAAACTGAACAGCTCTCTAATGAGTGAAAAATGTGTCAAAATAGAAATAAAGAAAGAAACTAGAGAATTTCTGGAACTCAAAGAAAATGACTACACAGCACACCCAAGTTATAAGATACAATGAAATTGGTGCTAAGAGGAAAAGTCATTGCACTAAGTGCCTACATAAGCAAATGGAGAACTCTCATACTAGCAACTTAACAGTACATCTGAAAACTGTAGAACAAAAGGAAGTAAGCACAGCCAAGAGCAGTAGAGAGCAAGAAATAATTAAACTGAGGGATGAGATCAGTAAAATAGAAACAAAGAGAACAATACAAAATGAAACATAGAGTTGGTTCCTTGAGAAAATCAACAAGATGGGGAAACATTTATCCAAACTAGCTAAAAGACACAGGAAGAATATTCCAAATTATCAAAATCAGAAACAAAAGGGGGACATAACAACAGACACTGAGGAAATCCAGAGACTCAATAAGGGAATACTTTAAAAATTTGTATTCCACAAAATTGGAAAATCTAAAAGAAATAAAAAGGCTAATTTTCTTAATAGATAACATTTCCCAAAGTTAAATCAAGATCCAGTAAACTATCTAAATACAGCTATCACCCCAAAGAAACAGAAGTGCCCATTAACCCCCCACAAAGCTTGGAGGGAGATGGCTCCAGTACAGACTTTTGCCAGACTTTCAAAGAAGAGTTAAACTCAGACATACTCCTTAAGTTATTACACAAAACAGAAAGAGAAGGAACATTTCCAAATTCATTTTACGAAGCCACATTCACACTGATCCCCAAACCAAATAAAGGCTCAGACAAAATGCAAACTAATTTCACTTATGAACATAAATGCAAAACAAACAAACAAACAAACAAAAACACTAAATAAAATACTTAATTCTGGAGCACATAAAGAAGATTATCCATCATAATCAAGTAGGTTTCATCCCAGAGATGCAAGGATAGTTCAGTATATGAAAATCCAGTAAATGTAATCTACCATACAAACAAAGGAAAAGAAAAAAAGCACAAGATCTTCTTATTAGATGCAGAAAAGGCCTTTGACAAAAATCCAACACCCTTTTCTGATAAAAGTCCTGGAAAAATCTAAAGATACAAGGATATGCCTAAACATAATAAAGAGAATTTACAACAAGCCTATAAGCAACATCAAATTAAATGGCAAGAAACTCAAAGAAATTCCACTAAAATCAGAAATAAGACAAGGTTCTTCCATTCTCAATTCCGTTGTTCAATTCTCTTCAAGGTGTCATTATTCTAGGTGTAAGATGAAACAATTTGAGGATTTTAGTTAAATACAAAGTATGGGGGGATCGTTAAACAAGGCCTCTTTAACCCAGCGTGTGCCTCCAGCAGTCTATGCACAACACATATTTTGGTACATCATGGATAGTGTTCCAAACGGTTCTTCTCTCATTT
Source organism: Psammomys obesus (assembly GCF_907164565.1). Lineage (NCBI taxonomy): Eukaryota > Metazoa > Chordata > Mammalia > Rodentia > Muridae > Psammomys > Psammomys obesus. The sequence continues at coordinate 23,335,541 of NW_026591086.1, forward strand.
TCATTTGGATTGTGTGTGAAAGCAGGATATGCCTGAAACTAAATCTATGAAGCATTTATTGACTACCTTCTCTGTAGAAGATATTATTTCAGCAAAGAGCTTGAAACTTTCATGATATTTAATTGTAAGTGGCTCCAGGGATAACATACAATCGCATCTCCATTGTTTCCCCACTTAAATAGAATGGATTTGGAAGAAATATTGTATTAGTCGACTGTTGCCGTGTAATAAGCAACTCCAAAACAATTTTCACTTATTCTCACGTGTGTATAGCTGGCAAGCTTGGAGTCTGTTGATCTGTGAGAGCTAAGCTGAGCTGGGCTCAGCTCCAAGGTTCAGAGTGGTGTAGGACTTGTCATGTGTCTTTTATCCTTCTTGGATGAGAATATTGTTTGGAACTCACTCTAAACGCAACTAGCTCATGTGCAGGAGGGCAAGGCCATCAGGCAAGCTCATCCCAAACCTCTGTGCCAACATCCCACTAGCAAAAGCAAGCCACCTGCCTGAGACAGAAGTCAAACAATCAAATAATGTTATCTCACTAATACAAGGGATCACAAAGTCACACAGCATGCCACGTGGATGTCTGAAGAACCAATACCAGTAAGTCAACATACCATATATGCTTGCTTTCTAGAAAATGACTACATATATATTCTGTGCTTGAAGTTAGAGTAGTTGTCATCATACAATTGAGTGACATGTGCCACTCCTTAGAAATTTAAACTGATCTTTCTCTACTATTCCAAAAGTATCATCAATGATCTTGCCACTACAAATTTTTCTGCTAACCTTAATTTATGTCAGTGAATTCAACTAAAATTTCATTACCCATGTCTACATCTAGGACCATAGAAAAACTAAGGACTATGCTTGGATTGGACCCAGGCCCCCTACACAGGTGTAGTCCATGGCCATCTCTGCCCTCATAAGGGTTCCTTAGTAAGGAAATGAGGGCTGACTCTGACATGGGCTTTGTGTCCTGGTGGGGCTACCTCAACAGGCCACAGGGAAAGAGGCTGTGTTCAGTCCTAATGCTACTTGATACACTAGGGTAGGGGATGGGGGAGGGGCTTCCCTTCTCTGAGGAGTAGGGGAGGGGAGATAGGGGATACAGGGAGGGAGGGTAGGACTGGGAGGAGAGGAAGAAGGGTACTCTGACTGGGATGTAAAATGAATAAAAGAAAAGAAAAGAAAAGAAAAATCACATTTAAAGAAAAACTGGTAAAAGTTCATCTACATGCTCATTCATTGAACCTGCCCTGTGCCTATCATTTAATACATACTTGAGAGAGAAGCCACAGTGGCTGACAGTATTCTCAGAGGCTGGTGCTCTGTGAAATCTTTGTTGGTCAGGTTTCACTCAATCTTTTCTCTGCTTGCAACTTTCCTCTGAGTCAGAGGTTTGAGCTTTTACACTATATGCTTGGCAATTGTTTGGTGCAGTGATTGTTTGGGGTCTGGGGCAACCATAACATTTTAGGAAGGGATAAAAGAATGTGGCAAGTCCCAGTGGCTGCACAAATCCTCAGTGTAGTTACAAAGTGAAAAAAAGCAAGAGCTTCAGGCAGTTCTTTAGTCATCCAGACCTTTAATAATCACAATAACCATAATTAATGAAAAATATTTTTATTAAATGCTTACTACCGCCAGGCATTGTAATTAACAGTATCCACATTCTTAATGGGGACCACTGATTCCCATATCCACAAAATGACTAGAAATTAGATCTCTTTTATAGATAGCAAATCAGAGTCGCAAGTTGGCTACTAGTAACGTAGAAGGGTTATGCAGCTGTAAATCCTGCGTTGGTACCTGTGTTGTTACTACACATTTCTAAATGGCCCTTTGATATCTCTGTGACTTGTCTAAAGTCGACTGCCTTGTTGATATTTTTATTTCATATATTAAAGGATTGAATGCAAGAGTTTGAACTTGCTTAACACATTTAAGACTGAGACTTCTCTGCCTTTCAAGAAAGACTTATTAGCAAGTGAGGCCTGGCATTACAATTGGTTATCCCAAATTCTCAGGAGGCTGAATCAGGTGGATCACAAGTTCAAGAAATTCAAGGCCTGCCTAGGCAAAATGGTGACATTATGTCTTAAAAAAAAAAAAAACCTAAAAAGGGTGTGGAGATGGACCTCAGTGATAAGCACTTTCCTCAAATATGTGAGGCCCCTGACTCAATTCTCAGTACCTATGAAAAATAGGAAAGGAAAAATTTTACTCCAAGGGTTTTGGAATATAATAGATCATCCACTATGTATGAACAAAGGTAATTAAAATTTCAGGATAGCTAAAAGTCTCTCGATGAAAAGTGGGATGTACCCAGTATGAATTTGTCAAAAGAAAGCAACTGGGGACAAGGTTTGAATGAGAAAAGGGTTGTAGAGATGGGAGTCACGTGCGAAATATGTCAACTTCACACAGAACAAATCTGAGGAGTAAGAGGGAAAGGCAGTGGGTACAAGTGTTAGGGAGCAAGGACTTGAAGCCAGTGGCTGTGGGTCAGGCCCCATTCCTCTTCTAAGTGCTCTTCTGACCTTTGACAAGTTACTTAATCTCTGCATTACTCAATCATTACTTGGTTTTCTTTTTGTTATGATAGGGATCATATTGGCGTATCCCATTATGCAGGTTAAAAGGAATGCTGCCCTCTGAAAAATTACAAGGCCAGGCGGAGAGTATGGTTAGCGGGTGTCAGTCCTTATTAGTCACACAATGTTGATGGAGTCTGGAGTTGGGTGGAAATGTCATTTTTTACAACCAAGACAAACACCTTTTTCAGGATGTGTACCCAGACCCTGAGTGTCCCCAGTGGAACCTCCTAGGGGGTCACAGAAGAGACTAATTCCTAAAGTATCTGTGGCCCCCTAGCTGTAACAGGTCCTGATTATCCTATAAAACAGACATTTCCTTTCTTAGCAAAAACAAACAAACAAGCAAAAAACAAAACCTTGCTAACACTGACCTTCTAAGAACAGGAAGTCTATGAAACATGGATTTCCTTTCTCTGGAACCCTAATTCTAGTTTGCTTATCCCTTCCTCTGTCACTACCACCATCCTACAGAGCATCATGAAAGCTAAACAAGACAACAAATAAAAACAGCTAGCCCAGTGGCTGACACATAGTAAGTAGTTTTCAAATAGTCTTTTTTAAAGGTAAGATTGCTCTCAGTAAGCACTGTTACATGACTAATCACTTAAAATAAAAAGCAAAATGGGAGCTGGGGAATTAGCTCTGTCACTGTTCCACAGTTGTCTGTACCTAATCCACTGATTCATTCCTGCCTCACATGTTTGCTTTTTATGAGGTAGATAGGTCAGAAAAGCATGACTTTAGCATAGGAGTACAGTGAGGATTATAGTAATCACTATTAATAGCTACCTTCAAATATATAAGAAAATTGACTCCTGGTCAATTTCAAGAGGCTCAGTCTCTGGAAACCTGAATCTTCATTTATTTCTGTGTGTCAGGAGGAGATCAGCTCTGTGGTAGTCATTAAAATCATTTAAGTTCTCATGACAGAAGGAGACTTTCCAGATGTACTCCTGCATCTTTAAATAAGCACCTATGTGGTGTCACCAGAGGTAAAAGACTTAAACGCATTACGAGAAAAAGAAGTGCAAAGGCACCATCAAAAAAATTAACCATATCAAGCCTGTTAGTAGGTAGAGATCCACAACCTTTACGATCCCCTGTTGACTGCATCATGACGGTAATGAGGGAATCAACTGCAAAGGCCAGGGATGTACAGACCACCAAGCTAGAAACAGAGCCTCCTTGGAGCTCCATTTATGATGCTGCACCTACCTCTCACAGCAGGACAGCTAATTCCTCACACCAATCAATCCATTGCTAGAAATGCTGAGGACGGGAAAACAAATCCCCGCTGCACATTCTCCTGTCTTTCCCCAGATTCTAAATCTTGACATTGAAAATGATTTGCAAGCACAGGCAATCTCTGGGACTCTGTGAGTTTCCTTTACCAACACCCTTTTTCTTTCAATCCTAGAGGGATACTCCAATCAGACAGGAAATGTGACCCAGCAGTATGCCCGCACATCTGTGTCTTGCTGCAAGAACAGTGTTGCTGAGTCTCTTCTGCTTGAACTCACACATCCCATCTCCTAAGAAAGTTTTAAAGAGACCTGACTTATTCACATTCCTTTGTTCTCTGGACCAGTTTCAGGAATGCATTGGCTATAAACTACTGAGTAGCATGCAGTGAGTCCTAAATCACACACTTTTCAGGATAGGAGCATGATATGGACATTTCTTCATCATGGCTTTAGGGATAACATTCTTTGTTTTCAGCTAATAGCATTAGTCCTGATCTGAATTATCCTATGACAATCTATTTAGTGGTCATACAGCGAGTGGCAATAGAGTGGACATAATGCGATCACATTAACATTCAGGGAGTTAGAACTTTCCTTTAGAACCTAAAATAGTAGTAAAATATTTTTGGAAGAGTAAGTTGAAAATATGTGAATATATCTATGTCAAGCTGGGATTTACCTGAGTAAACTCAGATGAAGAAAATGTTTATATATGAACTAATAACATTCATTCACTTTCATCATCAATAATTCATTTGTTTTCTTGTTGAAATGGGACTTAAGGGCAAGAAAGTCAGAGATGCTGAAAGGTAAGAGCGTTGGGTTCAAACTGACAGCAAGAAGCCTGAATGAACTCAGAGATGCCTCTGGCTAGGATGGAAAATGCTGTCCATAAACTCAGCATAAGATTACTGGCTTATCATCCCAACCCTAGGCAATGTGAGTGCTAGAGTTTACTGAGCTAACAGGGTCTGGAGTTTAGATGCCACTTGTGACCTGAGCCAGGTTCATCTCTACCAGTGCTCAATAGCACAGGTCACAGTAAACGGCAGCCTTGAAGGTTCTCAAGGCACCTTCCACAGCTGTGAGAACGGATACTCTGATGAACTGTTGCTTGCTAATTGAGACTGTCCGGAAGGTAAGTCACTGAAAATGTGCCCTCTACCTCATATCTGTGGTTATTCGAGCAGAAGTCAAAGCTTTCTTCTCCATGGCATAAAACCAAGTGAAAAGCTGAACAGGTTAGCATTTTGAGCCTGGTCTCCTTGAATGTGGAGTAGACGTTTTCTTGACTCCTTCACTCGGAGCAAAACAGCTTCTCTGGCTCCGTGGATTAATGCTTTTGGACACATGCCTCTGCTGTGAAAAGCGTTAGCCTATCAAATGCAGGAGCATTCACCTTGCAGCAATGACCATGAATTATAATCACCATGATAAACTAACAGGTATGCTCTCTAGATGAACAAAATAAAGCCTGTTTCAAATAAAGATTCCTATACACTACTCTGCCCAAGCAAAACTAACTAAAAAGTCATCATCAGAAAAGAGGTTAGAACACACCCAAATAATTTCTTCTGAATCCTCTCTCCATCTGCTTCTCACTCTCCTTTGTCAGTATCCTCCGTTTTCTATGGTTGCCCACAGTAAACATCAATGCTGAAGCAAGAACAAAGGAAACAGAAACATGTATTTATGTAAACTTGTATTGATTCAACTAGGAAGGAACTCCACAGCTTTCAACTCCGAGTCACAAATCATTATGATCAGAAATGCTGATGCGCCTGGAATACACGAGAATTTTCCCTTGCCATCACAGCGCAGGCCCATGTGTACCTATAGTTAAGCTGGGAAACATTAAAAATAGTTTTCAGCCTCCACTTATCCTGTGCTATTTTGAGCAATGGAGGACACAATGGCGGTGAGTCCTGGCTTGTGTATTCAGCTCCGCAGTCAGTCACATTTGGAAAAATCCAAGGGAGGCCACATCACCTTTCCAAACATGAGAAAACTCTGTTCTTCCCCAAGATGACCCGAAATGTTCTAATTATTGGTTATTCCCTCTGGTCGGTGATGCAGCCAACAAGCGCGTAGAGTTCAGTGAACCCACAAGCGCACAGCTGTTATCTTTGACTTGTGGCCAAAACAAAAATTGGAACAGAATTTACCCAGACAAGTGTAAAAGCTTCTGTTTAAAGCAGCTATTTTCTAAGCCAGATAAACAGCTTTGAAATGGAGAAGAAATGAATCCTTTTCAAAAATGTCTGAATCAAAGTGAGGTCAGTGTGCTGAAGACAAGATGTTAACGCAGATTAGCCACAGGGCTGCGCAGGCGCCCGAAGCCTGCATCCAGTTCCCTGTACTTCTTTTTTCAACTAGTTTTGTGTTTAAAAAAAAAAAAAAAAGAAAAAGAAAGAAAGAAAAAGAAAAGAAAAAAGAAAAAAAACAGCTTTCAGCCTTTGGCTATGTTTATTAGTTCCTTCACGGTATACAACAGGAAGGGTCAACAAACCGCTCTGCTGGAAGCTTCTGGAAGCTTCTGGAAGCCGGCAAGTGCATGGGCCAGTGGCATTTTTGTTTTTGTTTTTGGCCAATGGCATCAGAGGCTCTTATCTGGAAGGCGGGGGGGGGGGGGCGAGAAACAAAGTGGTTTTCTTCTGAGTCAGTGATTCTAGCCTTTGAATTTCTTCGAAGGAACATTAACAAGTGCCTCATTTTTTATAAGTGGCGGAGGGCCTGGTAAGCAATGGCTGGTGGGGAAAACAGGAGGAAATCACCCTCCCTGTTCCTTACACAAACAGTGTGTGCCTGTGCTAATCTGGCAATCCATCTTACGATCACCACACAGCGCAGAGCAAGGAAGCAATTCACACCGCAATAGTGCTCCTCCGAGCTTTTCATAGCTTGATGCCTATTGCAGCTGCTTATATTGTGCCAGCAGGTGGGTATAAAATAGCAGATTCCAGAGCCTACGGAAGCCGGGTCCCAGGGTAGAAGAGGAGATGATTTTTTTTTTTTTCCAGTAGAGTGAATATGCATACCAATGTACCTGAATGGAGAGCTGGGTCCTGGTGAGCTGTCATCAGCAGCAAATCCATCTGCACTTCCATCTCAAGTGGTCTATTTGGGCGATAAGAAGGCTTCTGCAGCAAGGGGTTGAAAAGCCTGCTTTTCTTTGATTGCTGTGGGGCTGAAGATCATGTCTACAGTGCAGGCAGCCTTGAGCCCATCAACTTCCCCCCGTTACCAAACTCTCCCTGCACTCTTTATTAGCAGCAGCCATAAAAAAAAAAAAAAATTGCCAGTTTTGAAGTCATGCCTTTCAGGGATAGCAAGCTCCAGGTACCCAGACAAGAAGGATCGTCCACCACTAAACCTAGACAGCCATTCTAAAATCCTCCATCGTTAAGGCAGTCAGCTGCATAATTGGGGTCAACCTCATACCCAATGGGCAGGGATAGTTATCAAAAGTCCATCAAGCAAATGGATGGGATATCTCAAACCTACAAGCATCAAGCTTTTTCCAAAATAACAAGAAGTGACAGCTGAAGTCATGCTTAACAGAATCGGTTTTAAAATGTGAAATGGGGTTTAAAAGTGGCACTGCCTTCCAATGGGGTGTGAATGAGGCTCAGAATACAGGAGGGGAGATTCCCAGTAAAGCCAAGACCCTTGCTTTGTCCTCTGCTTGTGAAAACTGGTTATCTCTAGATAATACTAGGAAGAACCGTGACACGTGAGCAGCAGATGGGTGGGTGGCCAAGGCTGTGTGAAACAACCTTCCAAGAAAGAGCTTCACTGAACTTCTACAGCAGCACCGTTGAGAGCCGTCCGTCCTGTGATAATTCCAGACCTATTGTTTACCTGGCAGTTTGTTTATGCCAGTCAAGCAAGAAAATTATGCCTGCCCTCCTGCTCCTTCCCAGAACAATATGTTTCCTGATATTAGTTGTCCAGTTGCTTTCTCCCACTATGGATTCATGGCATTTTTTAAAATATATAATTCTTTAATACTTGGTGGGAGGGGGGACAACATATGATTTCTGCAAAACACTACAACGGTTTAAAAGTGTGTGCATCATTCCATCTCTGTCACAGTGACTTAACCCTGACATTTCACTTTACCATACCAGGCAGCCATGGTTAATGCACAGCAAAATAGTGTGGCTGGGTTCAGTAAATTATATTTACAAAAACAAATTTGGAGTTAGATTTAGATTCCAGCCATAGTTTGTGGACCCCTTTTCTAAGATACTGCATCTTTTGCAAATCCCATGCAATTTTATTGTCTTTCCTACATTTTGGTAACCTGCTATAGACTGATGAGTCCCTTGTTTGTCTGAGCCCTTGGGCTGGCCTCTCTTCCATTGAATCTGATGGATGACGTGAGTCTTCTCTGGGTTTTTTAATTTAAGTCTTGGCCCCTAAGAATGTAATCATATTTGCAGAGAAGGTGTTTCAAATGGTGAAATGTCCTAATGAGGGCCATTAGGAGGTTCATTCTGTACAAGTCGTGAACTTATAAGGAAAGGCACCAGAAGTGTACACACAATAAAACCTATGTGAAGAGGTGATAAGAGTTTAGCCATCTGCAGGCCAGAGAAAAAGAGGCCTCAGAAGAGTTCAAGTCTACCACCACCTTTCTCTTGAAATTCTAGGTTCAAAAACTATTAGAAAATCAGTTCCTATTGGGTTAGCCTCCTGGCCTGTAGTATTCTACCAGGACAGCTCTGGAAAAATCATGGAATCTGACCCTGAAAGATGACTTTCTTGGTCCAGTAGACAGTAGCAACCATGATGTAAACAGAGACTCAAAAAACAATTAATGGCTGATCTTGAGGTCTCAGCCAGCAACTTTATATTTCTTCTTACAGAGTCTTCCAAGTGTTAAGACCTTTGTGGCCAGATATCTCACCATCCCAACAACCAGACCAAAACTGAAATGCCCCTGTGTGGCCAAGTGGCAGCCGTCTGCAAGTAAATGAGAACAACACCAAAATTATCAGAAGAATCACACAGCTCAGATCAACCCAAAATGTCTGACCTGAACAGAATGTTGTTTTTATTGGCAACCATTGCATTGTGAGTTGTTTCTTCCACATAGATATTAGACATGTATGTCATTAATTACCATGTCTTCTCTACCCCACTAAGCCCATCCTTTTTTTTTTTTTTTTTCCTTTCTTTCTTACTTGGGGTCCATAAAAGCTGCACTGTGTTTTCAACCTTTCTTTGATCCTTCTAAATATCCAGGCCTTCAGCAGCAGCAGATGAAGGCACATGTTGGGACTTGCAGCCAAGCATGGGGCAGAGCTCCGGGGGTCCTGTGGAAGTGCTGGGGAAAAGATGGAGTGACCTGGAGGGGCACAGGAACACCACAATAAGATCAACAAATCCAACTAACCCACTCCCATTGAGGCTTACAGAGACTGAGACTTCAGCTAAGGAGCAAGCATGATCTAGACCTAGGCTCTTTTCAAATATGAGGCAGATGGGTTCCTTGTTCTTCATATGAGCACTTGGAAAGTGGGTGGGGGCTGTTTTTAGCATGGATTCTTGCCTGCTTTTGGATTACTTTACCCTGGAAGCACTACCTTGCCTGACCTCAGGGGATGAGGATATGTTCAGCCCTTGTGTGACTTAATGTGCTGGGGAGGGTAGATATGGGGAAAAGGGGGCTTCCTTTTTCCAGCAGGAAGGGAAAAGGGGAAGGAGAAAAGAGAAGAAGGTGAAGGTGGAACTGGGAGGAGAGAAGGGAGGGGACACTCTTGGGATCTAAAATAAATAGATAGATAGATAGATAGATAGATAGATAGATAGATAGATAGATAGATAGATAGATAGAT
>NW_026591086.1:23345240-23383459 GCF_907164565.1 Psammomys obesus
GATAGATAGATAGATAGATAGATAGATAGATAGATAGATAGATAGATGATAGATAAAAAAATTTTAAAAGTCCAGCACTTCAGTCTAGCAGGTTATCATTTTATAACAACTTTCTGCTGGGGAAATGTATTCATTTCTATTGTTAGAAAAAATACATGCAAAGTTAGCACAGTTCACATGCAAATTTATCATCCCCCAATTCTAGAAAGAACTTTGGTATTGGTCTGGCCTTGCTAAAATCAAGAAACCAGGACTATATTACTTCAAGGATGCTTGGGGGGCTCTGTTTCTTTTATGATGCAAAATAAAAATTATGATGCATAATTTTCATCCTTGCTGCTGTAGGACTAAGATACCTACCTATTTCTTTGCTGGCAGTTGGTTAAGTCTCTTCCTAGTATTCAGAGGTCACCCCATCTTAGCTTATAGTTTCTTCCATCTTCAAAGCCAACAAAGGTAGATCAGGACCTTCTCATTCTTGATATTTTGAAGTTTGCCTTAATTGTTCCCTATATCCATCACTTTCTCTCACTCCAGCCAGGAAACAATTCTCTGCCTCTAAGAGTTTGTGTGATTTCCCCACGTTTCCTGCCTCATAATCAAGGATATTCTCCCCAGCTCAGCTTCCATATACTTCATCTGGTTTCAAAGTTCCTTTTACACATAGAATATTCATGGAATATTTAGATATTCAGAAGTGGAAATGGTGAGAGAGTGAGGCACTTTATTCTGCTTATCACAGTTGCAACTCATGACAGTGAAATCAGAGACTTAGCTCTGACCAGTTCTCAACCACAATAGGAATTTCTAAATGAATAACTGAAAACCTTTTGTGGCTAATCTCCCACTACAGCCAGCATCCCAGTAGGCGAACAACTCAGAATTGTTACTTGTCTTTATTGTAATCTCCACCCACATCTCTGTGCCTTGCCATCACCATAGCACTTTTCCACACTTGGTCGTAAATTAGGCACATGGTTCTCTAAATATGAGTTTTCAAGTCTCTGGAATCCCTATGCATTGAGCTAATGAGCTCTAACAGGTAACTATTTTCCTATCCCAACTGCTCCGGAGTCTTAAAAGCTGTCAAGCTTATATGTAAGATGTCATACCAGGAAAGTGCCAGGGTTATAAGAAAACATCCTAAGTTCCCATTCCTGTACACTTAGAATTTCTCAAACTGCTTTATTGCAGTCTATTAAAGCTACCAGCACCCACTCTATATTAGTTAGGACGCCTTCAGCTGCAAGTAAAAGGAACCCTGATTTAAACTGGCATGTGCGGTATGAAAGATGACTATTTCACATTACAGGAAGCGCCGACTCAGATCAAGCTTCAGGGTTAGTTAATTCTGTGGCTCAGAAAAATAATCAATGTCCCAGTCACATTCTCTCTCCACCCTGACATTTTCAGTACCATGAAGCTGGTCTCAAGATGTTTACAGCTTTTCCTGGCTTCGGTACAATTATAACCACATCCAAAGGAAGAAGTGCAATTGCCTCTTCATCAATCTCACTGCTGTGGAGAAATGCGTGCTCAAAAGTTCCACAGAGTCTATACCAGCGGTTCTCAGCCTGTGGGTCGTGACCCTCGGAGGTTGTCAAGGGACCTTTTCAGAGGTGTTGCATAACAAATATCCTGCATATCAGATGTTTATGCTACAATTCAGAACAGTAGCAATATCACATTTATGAAGTAGCACCTAAATAATTTTATGATCAGGTGTCACCGCGACCTAAGGAACTATTATTAAAGGGTCACAGCGTTAGGAAGGTTGAGAACCACTACTCTATGCCTTCACTGGAAGAATTTATGTAATTTTAAAGCATGACCAAAGAATGGGTGCGCACAGTTGCACTGAGTTTTTATTACCCTATGCAAATAGCAACCACTCACAAACAGCCTCTGCCAACCTCCATCACCTCCATGGAAGCTGCATCTTTATCCTTAGCTTCAATCACTTTGTGGTTTGCTTTATTTTATTCATACAGTTCCTTTTCCTCCCATTACCATAGCACTTTGATTTCCTCGTGTTCACAGTTTAAGCGTCTCTGACTGCCACGGAGCCTGGCACGTAAAAGGTGGGCAGGGTCTCTGCAGCAAGATGTGTGGACATCTCCTCTTTATTGAATAAATGAACAAGTTATAACCCTAAAAGCAATCAGACCCTTGGAACCAGATTTGTAAGATCCACTTTCTCTAAGCCATACGGCTATGATAGAGAGGTGTAAAGATAGATGGCAGAGTAAATGTCAAAAAGAAAACCACGTCCTCACTTAACTTGACTTTTGTAAGATGACTAATGTTGACACCTGGGGTAACTTGGAGAAAAGACTGCAACTTGGTTATGTTAGCTCTTTAAGCAGTTTAACTGGTCTCAAGTAGTCTCCAATTCCAAAGAGTCCTAGTCCAATCCAAACAGAAGAAACCTCTCTTCACAGATCCAATCATGTTACAATAACGTCCTTTAGGGTAGAAGAAACGATTACTGAATGCTACCAAATTGCCATTCTGTGTCTACTTCTTCCCCTCGAGATAGCCATCCCATTGTGTACCAGACCCAGCTGGAGTCAGAAAGCTTAGCTGGGGTGTATGGATGCAATCCAGGGCTTTGGTAGGCAGTGAGTACGCAGGCATAGAATACACACACGCAGGAACTGCTTCGGAGAACTTCAGTTTATTATGGGGGTTCAGGGAGTCTCTATGACCCTGGGGAGGTAGGCAAGGTCTCTGTGGCAAGGTTTGTGTGGACATGTACAATTAGCCAGAACAAGGGTACTGAAAGATACTTCATCTGCATACTCAGGAGCTAGGGGGTCCAAGAGGGAAAAACCTTATAAGCTCAAACAAGAAATGAGGTCTGATAACTGTCTGGATAGTAAATTTTTACCAGGGTTGATGGGTGACAGCCAACTTTCTGGCCTGGCACCAGTAGGGAGAGGGGAGGGAGCCAATGCCTGCTGTCTTCATTTGAGATCTTTGGTGTTGAAACTCTTCTCCATCCTTCCCCCAATAATCCTGGGCCATTTATGGTCCTAAACCAAATGGTATAGCTTAATGTAGAACTAACAGTTATGAGTTGTAACATTTTAAATAGTTCCCCCTGTAATTCTGAGGAAATAATTTTCTTAAAATTATATGATATACATAGTAGTTTGTACTGAAAATAATGGGGATAACTTAAAGCAATGAATTGAAGCAATAAAGGAAGTGAGGTAGCTATTAAATTGATGTCTGGATAAATAACTCCACCTAAAGGAGTTTGAGCAGAGATTTAAGAATGACAGCCACAGAGGAAGACAATGCTGTCCTGATGAGCCCTGATAGGCTAGGGTGAGATGGAAAGGGAGGAGGACCACCCCTATCAGTGGACTGGGGGAGGGGCATGGAGGAGAAAGGCAAGGAAGTGTGGGATTGAGAGAGGAAGAGTAGGAGGCTATAGCTGGGATATAAAGTGAATAAATTGTAATTAATAAAAAATAAATTAATTTTTAAAAACACTGAAAAAAAAAAAAAAAGAATGACAGCAAGTGACCATACTTCTCATAGCCAAAAGCATAGCTCAGAGAACTCCCCATCATGTTCTGATTTTTTTTTTTTTTTTTTTTTTTTTGGATCTCCAGGAAAAGGACCACTGGGTCTCAGAAGAGCTCACTCTAGAGGTTCTTTTGTCAGGCAAGAGGAAAAACATTCACTGCAGTGGGATCCAGATCAGGCGCCCTCTATAGGCTAGTCATGGAAATATCTTTTCACCCTCCTAAGAGATCCTTCATCATTGAGAAGAAAACAGGGAACATTGTTCATGCCAACTTGTTAAGTGAACTTCTTCTACAACACTCTAAGGTGCACCATAGCCCAGGCTCCAGAGTGTCCAGCCCCACACAGGAGCCAATCTTGCTTAAACGCTCTACCTTCCCTCCAACCTCACCTATGTCATTGTCTTCAGTGAGTTTTTCTCCTTTACCCAGCCCTCAGGAAACCAAGACAGCAAGCAGCTCAATTGACTTCCATACACTTTCCTCTCTAGGACCTCAGATTCATTCGTGCAATTCCTGGTGGTTCCGAAGACCACCTTCTCTCAAAGATATCTATCTGTTCTTTAGGGCTCTTTGAGGGCATCCTCAGCATACTACAACATTTTTGGATCCTGTGGTATTATTAAAAAATCATTGCAGCTTGGGCCATTCAGAATACCTTCCGGCTAACTCTTCTAAAGTTCTCGTGGAGAACCTCCCTTCATCGTATCCTTTAAAATTCAAGATAGTATAAATTAACCTCATTTGTTACCAGCTTCAGTATAATGATCAAATACTTCATTAGAAAACCTGGGGTTCTTTGCTGGTTTGTTTGCTCTCACTGAAGAACAGTGTTAGGGAGAAATGTGTTTTGCCATCTGCCTCATTTTTATTATACAAATAAATATATGTATTTATACATCTCTGGTATGCATGTAGCCTTTCAGAATTTCTAACCCTGTGAGAAATATATTTACTACCTACGCTTTATCTACACGGTTTTATATTTATCTTAACAATGTTCAGTCAAAATACTGTTTGCCCATGTTACTTAGGTGCTTTGTACTTAGGGCAGGTCCATTTAAGCATACCTTCAGCATCTGCCTTTTAGTCTGCTTTTATATGCTTCGCTGAAACAAGTATTAAATGTATATTGTATCGTGTAAATGTATATTGTGCCCAATCTTTAAATGTCTTCCTTATAAAATTAAAGCTCTTCATTAAAGATTAAAGAACAGGCTTGACTCTTGAGTATATTGTATTTATGCTTTATAATTTTTCTATAAAATACTTTGGATGCCTGAGTATCATTATAAATTTCTTTTTATTATTCTAAATTTGTATTATTCCCTTAAGTAGTATATTGGATTGCTATAGCTCACAACTTCCAGCTATAAAATACAAAGCAATAAAAAAATCTTTTAATTAATGTACAGATATACAAAGTTTGTAATTAAATGCAAAGCTATAATTGGACCCAGTGCCCCTCTAACACAAAGCAGCAATGGCAGTGAACTAGTGGGAAGAAAGAACAGCTAGGATATTCAGTCATTGAGACTGAAGAGTTATTTATAGTAACTTAAAGAAAAAACATTATTCTGGAATGTAGGGAGGGCAAATATTCATAAAAACCAATAAGTAGAAAATCTGTCTCAATTTATCATTGCACGGGAGGATAAGGTCTACTATGCTCATGACAGACAAAGGTGGGGGAATGAAGACAAATTTGTGGATGCTGGGCTGAGACAACAACTTGAGCTCTTAGATATAATAAGCCCAAACACTCCTACACACAACCCCAAACACACAAACACAAGTATGAACATGCAAACCTCCATTACTGAGAGCCTTAAGTTTCTACAGCCTTTTGGTTTTGTTCCACAAATTTTCTTATAACTCTTCTAGTCTTGCTACAAATGAAATTGTTCTGTGCACAGTTTTAACTGTGCTATCAACTGACTAGCAAACACATTCTTATGAATAACTTATTTCTGCTTTGTAAATTAATCACTTAGGAGTTCTTTGTTTTGTATGAAGTAAAAAGTATCCTCATTATTTGATGTTAATTTTAGGTTCTATTTGATCACAGTTGCTTCTCCTCTCGTCTTCTGATGAAGTAGTAAAGGTCAATAACCATCTACACAGTCCCCAAAGCCGGAGCCATCCATCATTCCTGTTTCTACACTGAGGCAATTCAGCCTCAACAAGTCTTATTAGTTCTGTCCCCAGAGTGCCACAGCATGCATTCATCTACATCTCTTGGTCTTTTGAGCCACAGTGTTAATCCAGCCTGCTATCTGCTATCGTCTATTACTGACAGCTACAGTTGCTCCCAGCTTTTCAACCTCCATCCACTCTCCTCTCTTTGAATCTGTCTTCTTCAGTAGAACCCAAGTCAGTGATTTTTCACAAACATAAAACTGGTGGCTTTATTCCTGTGTTTAAAGACTATTAAAGGTTTCTCATTTCTTTGTAAAGGAAACTTCATACTTGTTCTTCTCCTTTGGGGGAACTCATCTAACCCAACAGCTCATTTCTTCTCCAGACAGAAGCACCCAATTACTTTTCAGTTCTTGAAACATATCTTTCATCTTTGGTACCCTTGTCCATCTTTCCACTTTGTGGTAACAGTTTAATTTTTACCCATCATTCGTATCTCCACTGAAATGTCTTTTTCCTTAAGAAACCTTTCCTGTCCCTAACCCCCTGCCACAAAATAAATCAGGTACCTCTCATATGTTCCTAAAACACAATGGACATTTTTCTTTATTGTACTGGTTATAATAGAAATTCTACTTTTGCCAAAATAATTGCATAGTTAATTCTTTTCTGGTAATTATAATTTTTTATAACCACTTTCTCTACTATACTACAGTTGGATTCTCTCTAGTATCTTCAGCCCCTAACAGAGCTAGTACTCAGGACTTAGTAGGTAATCAATGAGTATTTATTGAATAAATACCAGGTAGAAAAGAAGTAGCCAGAAAGTGCAGAATGTTCATTTATGCCTTCTTTATCAGCCATCAACAGCAGGTGGAATAAAAACCCTGTCAGTGCATGTGAATCTCCTATTGTGATTCCCAAAGTTCTGCTGTGCTCAAGACAGATGGAAACCCTGCAGCAGCCTCACAAAATGTCTCCTAGATATAACCTGCATACAAAGCAGAGAGCAGGAGAGAGCTGTGGAACAGAGAGCCCGAAGCCTGTTGACATCCATAAAACACAGGCTAGCTCTGTCTTTGACCCTCTCAGGTCCAGTAAAACATGGTAAAGATGCAGAGAAGAGATATGCTGCTTTCTTGGGAACATTCCAGATACTTAAATATATGACCAAATTTGAATGTATGGCCATTCATCAGCCATCCTCTATTACCTGATAATGTGCTATCATCTTTGCAACCTAAAAGAGCAGCAGACTAAATGCTGAAACCGAGATTTTTCTTCTTTCCTGGCATTTCCAGGTGACACATCTCAGTGAGATAAAAATAAGGGCAATGCTATTTGACCCTCTGTTTTTCAGCTATATACACAAATACATGTATGATTTGTGCAAGTGTGCACACACACACACAGCTAGAGAGAGTGTGTGTGCATTTTTAAAAACTAAATTCACTTGCTGTAGACATCAAGGCTGATTCTATTTCCTGGCAACCATAAATAGTGCAATTATAGAGACAGGTGTGCAAATATCTCTCTGTGCTGACTCAGAATCATTAGGGTACATGCCCAGGAGGATAGCTGAATCATATTATAGTTCTTTTTTTAGTTTTTTTGAGTGACTTTCATAATGATTTCCACTGCCATTATGTAAGTTTCCACTCCCACCAGCAATGAAGAGAGGTTTCTCTTACCCCATATCCTCACCAGCATTTGGTGTTGATTGTTTTCTTGATGATAGCGTGAGATGGATTCTCGAAGCAACTTTAATTTGTATTTCCTCAATGGATAAGTACGTTGAACACTCTTAAAAACATTTATTGTTGAAGTCTTTTGTAGGCTTTAGATATTTATCCTCTGCCAGATGTAGAGTTGGCAAAATTTTCTTTCACTCCAAAGAGAGTGTTGTCACTCTGCTGGTCATTGTTTTGCTGTGCAGAAACTTTTCAATTTCCAATCTCACTTGTCAATTCTTGGGATTGTTTTCCTTTTGCTGTTTTTGCTGTTGCTGTTTCTGATGTTGTGGTTGTTTTGTTTTTGTTTTTTTGTTTTTGTTTTTTTTTGTTGTTGTTTTTTTTTTCAAGACAAGGTTTCTGTGTGTAGCCCTGGCTGTTCTGGAACTAGCTCTATGGACCAGGCCGGCCTCAAACTCACAGAGATCTGCCTGCCTCTGCATCCCAAGTATTGGCATTAAAGGCATGTGTTGCCATACATAGTTAGGTTGTTTCCTATTTAGGAATCCTTCTCAGAAAACCCTTGTCTGTGCAGTATCTTCACCAAAATTCCAATCATATTATTATTCTCATAAACAGATAAACAGCCCTGAAATCTATACGGAAGCACCGAAGGCAACAATACATCCCCTCTAACCCAGAAAAAAGCCCAAGCAGAACAAGCAGTGTAGCAGTACCACGAAAGCTAATCTCAGAGTATAGTGAAGAGCCATAATAACAAGTACAGTATGGTAGTAACAAAAAAAAACAGGCACACGGAAGAATAGAAGATCCAGAAATAAAGACACAAAACTGCAACCCCCTGATCTTTCCAAAGGTGTCAAAAACATACATTAGGAAAAGAATAACCTCTTTCATAAAATGTGTTACAGAAACTGAACATCTACACATTAAAGCATGAAATTGTATCTATATATCTTACCTACACAAAACCAAATCCAACAGCTGTTAACAGTTGTGCTCATACCTGCTCATCTCTATGTTTATTGCTATTGTTAGAGTTTCAACCTTACTTTACTGAACTATATATAGCAGTAGACTCCTAATTCACCTCACTGTCTCTATTCTGTACTCCTTCCCCCCAAAACCAATCTTCCAGAGCACTTCTCTGTTCATTTTTTATAAAGAGCATACTTGGAAGAAATAACAGTTCTTGGCATGTTATATAAGTAGTTGACAATCTAAAGAACACAACTCTCCTCTCATAATGAGGATGTCAATTAGATACCAATAATGTCTTTTGCAAAAGATTTTGTGAGGGCTTAGTGCATATGTATATATAAAATGGTTAAATCTGAAACAAAAAATGTTTAGAAAAATGAATAAATTTCCCTAGCAAGAATTCAGTAAGTGTTCAATAACCAAATAATAACTGAGGCATTTAGTAGAGCATGTAATGCCTCATTGAGTCTTGGATGCCCATCATAACTAGAAGGTAAAATTATTTCTGAGGAAGCCTCATTTTTTAGTTGCAGGACACAGAGAAATCAAGTTGGAACTGAGCTGGAAGCTGTCTCCCTAACTGTCTTTCTTTCATAATGTTAGAAGTTGCTATGCAGACAGCTAAGGGAGGAAAGTTACAAGTAGTCTTACTCAGCTGTGAACACTGCATGCTACAGTACCAGCTTTCAGTCAGAACTGTCTTCTAAATATGTTTGGATCCAGGCCTGGTCACACACATCTTTAATCCCTGTATTTGAGAGGTAGAGGCAGAAGGATCTCTGAAATCAAGGCCAGCCTGGTCTACATAGTAAGTTCCAAGACAGCCATGGCTACATAGAAAGAACCTTTCTGAAAAGCTAAGTCTAAATGAATAAATAAACATTTATGTTTAAACCAATAGATAAGTGCTGCTATTAGCCTTGGTCAAAGAAAAGTTCTTTTTTAGTATATGACGTTTAATAAGAGAATCATAGCTGTTCAGAGTACAGAGAATAAGTGAATGTTAAGTGTTCTACCATAAACAGGACATAAATATAAATTCCTCTAAAGATCAGGAACAGTGCAGAGAAGGACACAGAGAAAAAACAAGAGTTCTACAATCTAGAGAAATGCTGTCTTTGGCCTTGCTTTACATTCATGCACTCACAAGTAGCTGTGGCCGTTTATACAGGGCCTGCACAAATCTGTGCTCATCAATATTTTGACCACGGATTCAAGGGAAGAATTCAGAAGGCCTGGTCCTTCTCAAAGATCTATTAGCAGTCAGTGGCTGCTGGGCAACAGGAAGTCATCATCTTGAATAGTGTAACTACTGGTAAGTTGTTCATTCTTCAGTGGATAGCTCTATGGCCATGCCAATATGGGCAGCCCTAGTTAATCTCAGTGGACCACAAACCAAAAAGGTGTGGATGTGTGAGGAAGATGGGGAAGGTGTAAGTGGAATCAGAGTGTATCATATACATAAATGAAATTATCAATTTGTAAATACAAATAAATCTAACATAAAACAAAAGATACTGACTCACCTCCCAGTGTGAAACCCAGAGAAACCCAGCACTGCTGACTTGCAATCCCACTGTACCGGGGAGAGAAGTATTGGCATGAAATCACTGCAGGCCTTCAATCATTCAGACAGACTTCTGGGTTGGAGCAGCTGCGATTTGCAGTAGAAAGCACATACGCTGTGAGATACGTTTCTTTCTTTACTATTTTTGCATCTATTGAGAATGACTTGGCCACATTTCCTTTTTCAAGGTCTTTCAGGATAGATATACACCAAGTAAGGATGGAGTGGAATCTCAAGTTACAACCCATGTGCCCTGGGTAACCAACTGATGATGAGAAGATTGTCTAATGATAAAGATGCACATGTTGGTTAGTAAAGGCCTTTTAGTTATCCAGTGTATTACCCAAGGTTCCTGAAGTAGAGTTACAACTTTTGTGACTTGTAAGGATTATGAAAACACAGCCATCCTGCATGTCATCAGTGGTCCTACCATCTCTATCAGACACTACGAAGTGTATGCGGTAAAAAGACATATGTACTGTTATGTAACAACATCCAAGGCAGTGCAAAGTTCCATTCTGGAGTCTGTCGTTATTGATGTAAACCTAGCCAACAGACTATTGATGGTATTAGTGTCTACAACTGGAGGAGAGAGAGTTCCCCTTTCAAATTGACAACTAGATACCTAGATTTGGGGAAAACAATTAATGGCAGAAAAAAAAAGTGTTTGTTTTTTTTTTTTTAAATAGAACTAACTATGAGCTACAGTGACAAAAATATGTCCCAAATCTTCCACTGAGGCAAAACCCAGCCACAACTTTCAGTCCCCAAACCCTAACCTCCTGCCTATAATGAAGAAATTGGTTACTTGAATAATAATTATGGACAGAAAACTGCATTTAAAAAAACAAACTATACTGGCAAGATGCTTACATTTCCCCAAAATCACTGGAGCAGGATACAACTGCAATATTCAACCCCAAGGTCTAAAACTATGTCAACGATGCAAAAACATAATCTGCTTTTGATCATCATGACTAAAAAAGTACTCTTTCAAAAAAGAAAGAGAAAGAAGCCAGTTGTTACGATTTAGTCTACTTGTTTTTACTCCTTACTGATCTAGGATTCAGGAAAATTATATAATACAATTGGATTATCCATATAAAGAATATAAAACAGAATAAGATGCTTGTTAGAGTGCACAGAGATTAGAACAGCCAATAGCCATGACTGGTAGTGCTCTTATTGGTTTTTTTTTTTACACTGATTTTTTGTTACTGTTTTCTGAGATTTTCATGCTGAGTACTGTATCTACATCATTACCACTTCCCCCCCCATTGCTATCGCTGTCACCAGCTCGCCGTCTTTCCCCCCCATTGCTACCGCTGTCACCGGCTCGCCGTCTTTCCCCCCATTGCTATCGCTGTCACCGGCTCGCCGTCTTTCATAGTTTAGTAGATATAAACAGAGACAAGCAGTGTGTCTCCCATCAACTCTTGTGTGCCTGCTCACACATGTGCGCACACTCATTTATGAAAAGTTTTCGTGTTTACCAGACCACTACATTCACAAGAATCCCATTCCCTGTGAACTAGGCACAACCACAAAAATTTTATTATAAAAATAATGACTTACAAAAATTTTTCCTTTGCTTTATGATCCCTGAAAAATTAATTGTAAGGATTCATTAGCCCACATTCATGACTTGTCCTTTACTGGCCTAGCGTGAAAAGCCAGCACATCACTGTAGATTATAAAGCTCAAGTTTTTCTTCAAATTCATAGCACTTGTTCCAAAGGAGAAGTGAGATTCTGACAAGCATGGGTTGATTTCCCATTATGTTTCCTGGCTTCTTGGCTCAATAAGCTAGACCTTCAGCAGTGCCAAGCATACGCTGGCTGCCCTGAATCACCCAAGGTATTCTGGAGGCCTTAGGAGACCATATGTTAGGCATCTGACATATGTTAAAAAGGAGCTGGTCATATTTCTGAAACGGATTTCCATAATGGAGCTTCGGCAGTGCTAGAATTAGCCCTGTAGCTCATCATGTTTAATTCATGCTTAATTACATTTGAATCCGTGAACTTTTCCACAAAGTCTTCACGGTTACACCTCCTCTGTGGTAGTATACTTGCTGATTTTTTTTTCCATGCTTAAAACACAAATGTCAATGCCTTGTGAAATTTCACAATTATACTCTTCACTGTCATTTTTCATCCAGCCATGAATCAACATAATTTGATGATAGCTGTACAATTATGAAAATATTATCAAGTAGACATCACCCTTGTGAACCTCATGCTAAGCATTATTGTAATGAAGCCAGCGAAAAGTCATGAAATTCCTAGCCAGCCTGAACTTAACAGAACATGAAGTCATTTAATGTAATTGGAAGTGTTAGCACCGAGTCTACTCAGTGATAGAAGTTCCATACAAATTAGAGCTGCTTAGGGAAGAGTTGCCTCACAGTTGCCTTTTACACAGAGCAGACACAACTACCAGATTGGCAGTGGCATTTTAGATTCCCTCATCCTGCTTCCCTGACAACCATCTGATCATCTCCTACTGTCTTCTTGAAGCAAAGTCCCAAAAAGCCACACATGGGCAAGTCATAGAATCATAGCTGAAAAGAACTGTACAAATTAACTAATCCCTACATCCTTCATGTGGACTTTCCTTGGATCACAACTACAACAGTTGTGATCCTGGCTGAAATTGAACTCAAGCATTTTGATGTTCTAGCCATGAGACTGCTTTGTATGAGAACCACAGTGCCTCATTTCAGGAACTGAGGTTTGGAGGAATTTTTTTAAAATTTGTTTTGCTGTTTCTGAGACAGGGTCTCACTATGTACTGCTGACTGCTTTGAAATTCACTATGTAGACCAAGAGAGCCTTGGATTTACAGAAATCTGCCTGCTTTTACCTTCTAACTACTAAGATTAAAGGTTTGTGCTACCCTGCCCAGCTAAGACTAAATTTTTGCTTGCTTTTAAGAAATGCAACACCCAGTGTCAAGTGTAGTGTGAGTTTTGTTTTTTGTTAAAAACCTAGTTCTGTTATGGAAATATGTTTTTGTTTTAATCCCAGGTGATTATGATTTGACTCCTAAGGTAGCAGGGGCGTGATCTTTGCCAGCTGCAGACAATTTAAGCTGGAAACTCTGGAGAGGGTATAAATGGGAGAGCCCAGAGAGGGCCTGTGATGGCCACTGTTCCTGCTGCTGCCCCTACTGCTGTTGGTTTGTCCTGCTGCTGCTGATTTGCTATTGCTGGATTGCTGGTTTGCTGGTTTGCTGGACTGCTGGATACTCTGATGACAAAGATTGGACTCACCTCAAGGAACTCGACATCCCTAATCAACAGTTAGTATCCTATAGAGGTCTGTGCCCCTTTCCATTCTAACCTTCTTTCTCTCCTACCCAGTGTTGCGGGAGCTGGAAGGAATTAGAGTGAAATAAGGGTTGGAAGAGAGATAGAGGTATAAGAACCCAATAAAATAGCCTTAAAGATATGCCAACAGTCAAGCTTTATTCTGCCAAAAAAGCAATGTTACTGGTTTAGGTTTTGTGTCAGGAAATCCATTTGTTCAAGATTCTTTTTTAGAGATTGACACCACTGGTTTTGTAGATGAATATTTTTTTTTTAAATGGGAATAGTGTATTATATACATCAAAGGTTAAACTGTAAAAACATTTCAAAGAACCCATTAGCATAGGTTTCAAGTCTCAAGTCAGAGCCTGAATGATCAGGATAGAAAATATTTGATGGAAGTAACTAAGAGGAAGGAATGAGATATTGCATACAGAGAAGACAATGGTGAGCACTGGGACTCTGATGGTCTGTATAGTGGACAAGCTTCAGAAAGGCAGAACTAAGTACTTATAATGGTTTTTTTTCCCTTTAATGTGAACTAAGGCTCTGGTAAGGAACCTGGGTGACTAATGCACACATACTAGGACCTAGGACTATAGGCACATCCTCAAATTTTCTCCTCTGGAGAATTATACATCTACAGGGTATCCTCCCCTTTTACCCCACCTATATGCAGAAAAGAGAAGAACATTTCTGTGTTTTCTTAAACACACTCACTGACCTGAGGTCTTCTTCGTGCATATAGTGCCAAACGGTGGGTAATTCCTAAGCCGGAAATCCCACGTCAGATGATAAGTTCAGGCAGCGGAATAAACTCCCTGCAGTAGTCATTCTACATATCCTGCTACAGACCATCCACAAACCGACAAAACAGAGGGAAAGGACCAGCAGCTACCTCTGGCCCCGCCCTGTTATTCATTTCTCCCAGCAAACCTCACACACCTGGGCTACAAGTAATGAATGGTGATGGTGATGCCTCAAGGCCTCGACACCATGCACTGATTTAAACGGCAGAGACATAACAGGATGAACAATTCCCATTGAAAGGTATATTTACAAAGCACATTCCAGTGTGTCTGAGATGACCCAGCAAGGCCCTATGTAGTCAAGAAGAAGAGAAAGAATAACATTTCTGATCTTCAAGAAATTCTATAGCACAGTAGAGAAGGACATATTTACAGAGAGAAATCATTGACGATAGAATCAAATCCGTAGCTCTCTGTGTGCTTGCTCCTCCCTATGTGTACCTCCTCTGCAGTGACTCCGCAATCGCCATGAGGGAGATCAGGCACCTGTTGGCTGGGCAGTGCGGCCACCAGATTGGCCCTAAGATCTGGAAGATAATCAGCGACGAGCATGGCACTGATGCCAACAGCACCTATCACGGAGCTAGCGACCTCCAGCTGGAGCGCATTACTACAGCGAGGCTACCGGTGGCAAGTATGTGCCTTGTGCCATGTTCATGGAGTCGGGACCCGGTACCATAGACTCGGTGCACTCGGGACCCTTTGGGAAGATCTTCAGACCTGATAACTTCATCTTTGGTCAGGGCGGGGCTAGGAACAACTGGGCCAAGGGCCACTACCCAGAAGGTGCAGAGTTGGTTGACTGGATGTTGGGCATTGTTAGCTGAGAGCTGTGACTTCCAGCTGACCCATTCCCTGGGTGGGGGTACTGGGTCTGGGATGGGTACCCTCTTTATCATCAAGATACAAGAAGAGGACCCAGACAGAATCACGAACAACTTCAATGTGGTACCTCCCCCCCCCAAAGTGTCGGACACAGCGGTTGAGCCCTACAGTACCACCCTTTCAGTACATCAGCTTGATGCAAACACAGATTAGGCCCATGGCATTGATAACGAAGAGCTCTGTGACCTCTGCTTCAGAACCCTATAGCTGGCCACACCACTTATGGTGACCCGAACCGTCTAGTGTCTGTCACCATGAGTAGGGTAACCGCTTGTCTGAGATTCCCCGGCCCGCTAAAAGCTGACCTGCGGAAACTGGCTGTAAATATGATGTTTTTCGCTTGCCTGTACTTCTTCTTGCCCTGCTTTGCCCCCTAGACCAGCTGGGGCAGTCGGCAGTACTGTGCCCTGACAGTTCCTGAGCTTATTCAGTAGATGTTTGAGGTCAAGAATGTGATGGCTGCCTGTGACCTCTGCCATGGGCGCTGACAGTGGCTGCCGTGTAAAGGGGCCGCCTTTCTATAAAGAAAGTGGACGAATAGATGCTTAACATCCAAAACAAGAACGGCAGCTACTTTGTTGAGTGGATCCCCAACAAGGTAAAAACAGCTGTCTGCGACATTCCACCTCGGGGTCTAAAAATGCCCACCACCTTCATCAGCAACAACAGCGCCGCTATCCGGGAGCTGTTCAATGGCATCTCAGAGCAGTTCACAGCCATGTTCCTACTCAGGGTCTTCCTGCGCTGGTCCATGGGTGAGGACATGGATGAGATGGTGTTCACCGAAGCTGAGAGCAGCATAAACGACCTCGTGTCTGAGAGCCATCAGTACCAGGACGCTACAGCTGAGGAGGAGATGGCCTAGAGCTGTCTTAGCCACTAAAACATGGGAGCACCATGAACTCTATTCATTCACAGCCTGTCTGCTAGCCGTGTCCACTGTGTGTCTGCTTGTCCGGTGTCCTGACATCAAGTGTACAGAGACCACCATTAAAGCAGTTCATAGTGTGTGCCGAGAGAAAATAAAAGAAAAAGAATCGAGATCAGAGGAAGGGGACCAAAAGAGAAATGGATATGGAAGAATGATGAAAATTACTGAAGAAGAGAGAATATTAAGTTATAAGCTGGCAATGATAGCCGTTATATGGGTGTTGTGTCTTGAGAACTGTGCCAGGATTTATACGCATTATCTTATTTTACATTTTAGATGTCCAGGACGAAACAGCCATGCTTCGTAAATTGATCCCTGTCTCCAAAGACTCAACTTTAGGAGTGGCTGGTCAAAGGCACATATTCTTGGATGAAAGGAAAAGTTGGTCCCTAAAGTTTGGTAATAGAAAGTCACTGACAAAGAAGTACCTGAACAGCTTTTTCCCCAAGAAATGTTATCTGTCATCCCCTTATTCTTAAAATGGATTATCGTCTTTGCCTTGGGTAGCCTCTCATGCCTGCTTCAGCTCCTTGGATAGAGCAAATTCCTTGGTTTGCCTTGAGCAGTAGCTCCTTGTATCCAGGGCAACTCCACAGTACTGCCCTCAGTGAGTGACCAAATCCTCACCCATTAGAATGTCAGCGTGCAAGCCTCCAAAATGCTTGACAGAACGTAGCCAGGTGAAACCCACTGTGAACGGATACATCGTCTCGAAGTGGACAGTCAGAAAAACACTCACTCCCTTTCCTCCCTGTGTCTGAGGGCTTTTCCAGGTGCAAGGGCACCCTGCCGTGCAGTGAACACAGGTGGAATTGAGAGATTAGTTCTACAAAGACGAGAGTGGTCAGAAAGTGGTTGAGGGCAAGCGAACAACAGCACTTATCATGCTAAGAACATTTCCACCCAGAGCAGCCCAAAGCTTTGTCTGCCAGCTTTGAAAATTCTGGCCACAATATGCCCTTGGTTTGCCAGAATAAAAGGGATTCTATTGTGGAGCTCTCGCTAGGCTCAGGGCAATAATTATTAACCGTGGCTTCCACAGGCTAGGATTATGCCAGGTGGATAAAACCATGGGCTTTAATCTGCTTGATCTGAAATGTCAAATTGGGCCTAAGCACTTCCTATTGCTCTAAAGTCCTCCTGGGAGAGCCAAGATCTTGTTCCCATAGATCTTCTGTTCTCAATTCCGGCTTTTCTTTTACATTTCCACATTAATTAGAATTCTTTGCAAGGGAGAGAATAATTGTCCTGGCTATTATGTACTACCAATAAGACATTTCCAAGCCTTTACCCAAAGTTCAGCGATTAGACTGCAGTCAGCATGCCCTCTGGTTACTCTTGCTTAGCCCTTTGCTCTTGCTGAGTAGACAATAGTCAAACTGTGGTTCTGAGATTGGAAAGATATTAGACCTCCTCCTACCTTTAATCTCTGGGCCCACAGAGAACCCAGGTGGACAGACCAAAGATGAGTAGTCCTCCTGGGACCAAAGCGGCCTATAACTCACTTTTATCAAAGCAACAGATCAAGCCCTTCAGTGGCACATGGGACTCAGGCCTGAAGCAGCACAGGGTCATTTTAGAAAACTGGGGCACAACCAGGCTGGCAGTGTGGGGTCTCAGGAATGAGGTAGGTTGGTTGTCACAAAGCAATAAAATCAGAGCAGAGCCAGAAGAGCAAGAGGGCACTGGCCTCTCCAGATGGAGACTCTGGACGGTGCTACAAACCGCTGGGTGCGCCAGCTTGATAGGGGCTTGTCCCTGCCATTCATATGCCATCAGGAACACGGCCATCGTGCAGGGGAGGTTACTAAACCTACAAAAAGGACAAATTCATTACCTTAGTGTGTCCCTCTGCTCTGTCTAGGTTTTAGAAATTGAAGAATTATATTCCAAGAGTAAAGATCTGTTTGGCTGTGCTCTCAAGGAACAGCAGGCGGTCTGAATTAAGAAGTCGGACTCCAGTGTTGATGTGTGAGGGCTGACAGCTTTTGATTCTCCATACCCACACTACACACTGCCATCCAGAAAGCTCCTCCTTTGGCACTTAAAGTGACTTTAAACCAAACAAGTGACAAGCCATGTGTGGTGACCCGCACCTCAGCCACAACTCCCTACATCCTACAAAATCTCCTTTCTCCACTTTCTTAAGCTGTTTGCAGACCAGCTCAGAAGCATGTTCTGCTGTCTGTAGAGGACCCATCCTGTAAATAAGAAATCTTTTCACCTCCTCTTGGTGCCTATATGATGCCATCTTGATCAAATTTGAGTTAGGGATCAGCCCCACCTCTGTGGGTTGAAAGGAGCCTATTGTTTAAAACTGCATAATAGCAGAGGCATTTTTAAATACAGTCAGGGGAAACTCCCAAGATGTATTTTTAAGCCCAAAAAAGGCAAACAGCACGGATATAAGATTACATTTTTATAAAATAATAATTTGTTTTAGACAGAGCACAGCAAGCAATAGGTAGTTGGGAAGGTAACTAATAGATGATAATATAAATGGCAGAATGACAGGTAGAAGAAACACAGATTGATTGAAAACTTGTTTATCTTAGCTACTACTAAGCAAGGGAAAAAACAATAAAAAGCTAGCTGTGAAATTATTTCCTCTATGTCTTATTTTATTTTGGTCAGATGCTCTTTTATTGAAATATTTTATCTCACGCTTCATTACTAGCTGGGCATTCTACTGCACCACTACCTATAATGTCATCAGGGTTGGTGCTCATCCACATTGCAGCCCACAGACGGAAGTGCTCAATATTTCTTTTAATAGTTGCAGAGTGGTCTGTGGTTAAGGGCTGGTGCTGTGTCTTTTGGGCACTGTTGGCATTCTCATCAAATGTGACGTTTCTGCTGTGTTGTCGTTCTTCTTTCTGTCTCTTGACGACTTCTCCCAGGCTGTGATGATCAGACTTTGACTATGACTTTAGCATAAGTCTGACCTGAACCGTCAGTTCCATTATCACTCTCAGACCTTTCCAATCACTAGCTTCCTTGAGGATGTCACCACCAGCATGTCTTGGAGACAGGCCCAGGGTACTGATCTTGGGGGCCAAGGTGGTTGTGGTACTATCTTTGCCTCTTATGTACTTCAGACACTTCACTTTAATGTGCTTGGGGTGGAACTTGGGAAGCCTGGAGGATAAAGCCTGGTATAGGAGGAATATGGACTCAGGAAGACCAAAGAAATTTGCATAGTAGACTCCTCCATGAAGAAATCCAAAACCTTACTGTGTAAGTCTTAAATCGGTTACCATAATTCTTATTTTATCTAAGATATGCCACAATAATAAAATATAGAGCCTAAAATGATTTTAAACTATCAGAATGGTTTTTACTCACCAGCTGAACAAAAATATTTTTTAGTGGAGGCACCTCACAGTTGTTAAGGCTGTGAGAAAATACGCAACACAGAGTTGCTTATACAAATAGCCTCAAAAATAGCCGAAGCCTTTGGCCCACTAATTTCATTTCTAGGAACGAATCCTAAACTAAAATTAGAGCTATGTTCAGGTAATACATACACACACTCTCATTCCATTATTCTTAAGATGGATTTTCATTGCCAGCAGTAGAAATGTGCACATAGTTTAGATGGCATGTAATAGTCAGGCTGCAATGAACAGGCATCAGCTCCCCTATCCATTCTTTGCTGATTCTTCTGATATGTAGCTCTTTTATTTTTAAATCTTGTGCTTACCCGCTATTTCTTGATTCACCAACTTTAGCCATGATGTGTTGATCTCATTGTAGCTGAGATGTTAACTTCTCCCTCATCATTGTTCCAACTCATCCTGTTTGTCTTTTTCTTTTGAGACAGAAACTACCTATGTAACCTCAGCTGACTTTGAACTATGAGGATGCTAATCCTCACTTTCCATCATTTCTTCTTCTCAATATTGTTACAAGACTCTCGTCATTTATATTATTGTAACTACTGTGCTAAGACAAGGAACAACTAGGCTACAATTTTCCTTTCCTTTTTGTAGTGTTTTGCCTAAAGTCAGTCATCCTTTCCTACATCATTTTCATACCTTCTTGGTGTTGCCAGATGTGTAGAATTTGGCTTTCCTCCCAGGAACTCTTCTTTGTGTTAGGCAGATACCAGTTCCCAGATGTTCTCTTCCTGTTTACTCCCTAGTCTGCTTAAGAATGTCTTCCAGTAACTCCACCAAAGGGAGAATAAGGAAGACACCCAATCCATCCCTCTTCCAGTGTGTGTGCACCTGGGGAAAACTTTATTGTTTTTTTCATGACTTTTCATCTTCATTTTTTGTTTCTCTGTCATTAGTTTGAGGTTGGACCTTCTGAGTTGATTTAATTTACTTCCCTTTATTTTCTGTCTCTTTATGTTTTGTTTTCTGGGGGTTTCTTAACTCCATCCTCCAATCATTTAATTGAATTGTTTATGATGCTACCATATTTCTAATTTTAAGAGTCTTTCTGATTCCTTGATTATTTCTTTTTATAGCATCTTCTGCTTGTTTTATAGATGCAGTATTTTTTATTGCTCTGAAGATATTAAATATAGATTTTTGCTTTCTTCTTCATTGCCTCTTTTTTTATGGGTCCTTTTGTTCCGTTTCTTTCACTTTATTGTTGGATAAAATCCTCAAATATATAGCAACGCTTATACTTTCATATTGAAGGCCAGCAATATCAAAGATGTTGATTGGATACTTAGCGTTCGTGATGAGGATGCACCTTCAAGTAGAAATATGGTACGTATGAGCAACATTTGTCAGCACTGGGCTAAATTGGATGATGTTTCGATTTGAAGTAAGCAAGGCTTGGTGAGTGTGCAGTCACTAATATTCCAAGAGCTCCACTCTAGAAGTGCTATATTTCTTCAGAATTCTCTAATTCCATGCTGTAGGCAAAGGTGATGAGCTAAGAGGTACCATATGGCTAGCAGTTAGAATTCTAGAAGTCGGACAGGTGGAGACCATTGAGGATTCTAAAGATTAGTGCACAGAGATTTCTATAATCGCTATGATGTCAGCTCTGCACCCTCCTCCATTCCTGATTCCTTGAGCTTTGATATTTGCATGACTTAGAAAAGAGAGACAGACAACTGGACAGAAGGCACAATAAAGAGAAGTAACTAAAGGGACTTTTTAGTTAGTGGAACAGTGAGCCATACTCCTTAGAACATATAGGGCTGCAAGAGCAATGTAGTTTATTGATACTTTGGGTTTTCTGAAGATGAATCCTACTCCTAGGACAAACCCTGGCCAGCATAAGGAGATAAAATGTTGTAAGCCAGATAAAAAGCACCAAGTAGCAGCCTCGCATACAGCTATATTGCTAATATAAATCTTCCTGGTAGCTGGTCTGGAACTCACTGTTTCTGTATTGAATTTTAGCCTATTTTTATGGTCGGGCATTCCTATAAAGACACTTATTACACACTGCACAGACCTGATTATGAACAGTAGCTACAGAAAGTGAATTATGCAAAGGAAAGATCTTGCATTGTTAATAAACATGCTTGTTAACAAATATGCAGCAGAGAAACAATACATTAGGAAATAGTCACTATCCCCCAAACAAATGCTGATTATTCCGAAAACAGTATTATTTAGAAATAATCATATCCTTTGGCAATTTTTCATAAATGATACCCTGTAACTTCAAACAACAGAAAATGGGCTAAGCCATGAGAGCTTTTGCCTTTCTCTACCACTAGAAGAAAATGAGCAAAAGCCTCTTTGCCCTCTTCTATATTCTTTGTTCTTATTAAGCTCACATCACAAAAAGGAAAACACAAACTCCAATAACTTATCAAGATAGAGGAAAGGCTTTAGGGTGCAGAGGAAGGGATAGAGTGCTGTGGAACACTGTCCTCTGGGCATCGCATGCCCATCGCATTCTCAGACTCTCGGTAGCTTTAATTATGTGCAAAAATGAGTACCTATTAGCACTCTGTCGTGGAGGGTGGAAGGGCTCACTCGGGCTTTCCTCCTTCCTGAGGATTCATAGGAGGTAGTGTTTGCTAGAAAGGGAGAAGAGCTACTCTCTGCAGTGATGCAGCTACTGTTAAGTTGCGTATGTTTCTGTAAATAATCCTCCACCCATGCTCTTGTAAGTGATCCCAATGAAATAAATTAAAAAGAGGTGCTAAAGGAAGGGCTCAGCAGTTGAGAGCAGTTGGCAGTCTTCCGGGGACCCAGGTTGGGCTTCTAGCACCCACATGCTAGCTTACAACCATCCATAACTAGTTCTAATGGCCTCCCCAGGCATTAGAGACACATGTAACACACATACATATATGCAGGCACCTAGGTGTTTGATATAAAATTAGTCAACATCGCGCGCACGCGCGCGCGCGCGCGCGTGTGTGTGTGTGTGTGTGTGTGTGTGTGTGTGTGTGTGTAAACTTCTTTGGTGCAATTAGTTTGTACAGTTAGTAGACTTCAAGTAAAGCAAATCACCCATCATACCCACCTGTAAAGGGCCTTCGTCTGATCAGTTGAAGTTCTTAGAGACAAAGACAGAGATGTCCCAAAGAAGAAAGAATTAATTCTGTCTCCAAACTAAAACACAGAACCTCTGTCTTAATATGACCTGTAAACAAAAATAGACAAGTGGTTTTACATAAAACTAAAAAGCTTCTGCATGGTGAGGAAATAGTGGTCAGTGAAGAGATAATCTACAGAAGGGGAGACATACTGTACACCAAACATTTGGCAAGGGTTAATACTCAGATCCAACTACTCAATAATAAGATAAAAAGACCTGTATAAGCCTGTTTATAATTATGTCTATGTCTCAAAAGAAGATATGCAAATGCCCTACAGGTACAATTTAAAACCTTCAATATCTCTAATAATCAAGGAAATGCAAATCCAAACCACAAGGAGATAGCATCTCATACATGTTAGAATGGTTAGATTCAAAGATGAAAGAGAAAGAAGCTGATGAGGATGGGGAGTAAACTAGCTGGTTTATATCAACTTGATAGAAGCTAGGGACATCAGAGAAGAGAGAACCTCAACTGAGAATACTCATCCTTAAGATTGGATAGCAGGCAAGCCTATTGGGCATTTTATTAATTAGAGATTGATGTAGGAGGGGCCAGTTCTTTGTGGCTGATGCCATCCTTGTGCTGATGGTCCTAAGTTCTATAAGAAAACAGGCTGAGCAAGCCATAAGGAATAAACCAGTAAGCAGCACTACTCTATTGTTTCTGCATTAGCTCCTGTGTCCAGGTCCCTGCCATGATTTCTTCAATGATGAACAATGATGATGAAGTGCAAGCCAAAAACCCTTTCCTCCCCATGTTGCATTTGGTCATGGTGTTTTTATCACAGCAATAGTAACCTGGCCTAAGACATGAAGGAAGGAGAACCCAGGCACACTGTTGATAAAAATGTTATTAGTACACATACTGTGGAGAACAGCTTACAGAGTCCTCAAAAACTAAAACTAAAAAACCCACCATATAACCCAGATACCACTACAGAATTAAACTGACTATAAACCAATGAATAGATTCTTGTATAGTAGTACAGCACACTATAAATTTCATCTTAAAAAGTGAAGAAATCCTTTATATGAGACAACCAATAAAAATATGAAAGACTGGTATTGGATGAAATAAAAGCTGTACAAAGGATAAATGTACTACATATTATCACTCATATGTAAAACTTTTCAAACTCTGTCTCACAAGCAGTAAGTACAGACTTAGTTACCAAAAGTTAGACTTGGAGTAGTAGAGGAGATGTTATCACAAAATTTCTTTTAGATATTAGGAATGAGGAATACAGTTTAGCATACCATTTGATGGCTACAGCTAATGACAGTGAACAATATTGAATATTTCAAAATTGCAAGATGGGTGTATCTTGAGTTTTCTCACCCCAAATAAATAGTAAGTGTATGATAGGTTAGTTAGATTGATTTAGTCCTTCTGTTACCTATGTATGAATATTTAAGAACATCATCTTGTTTAATATAAATTTATATTATTTTTACTTAAAATTTTCTAAAAATTAAGAAGAAAAAAGGAAGGAAATCTTGCCTGGGTCTTTGTCTCCAAACCTGTAGCGTGACTTGCAAATTTCAGTGGGTCTAAAGAATTGCATAAGACAATTCCTTATCATTTCTATGCATGCATATATGTTTTGTATATATACACACATAGTCGTGTACATTTGTATGTCTACACATGTATAAAACACGTTCCTATACAGAAGAATCATGCATTTGTGTAAATATGTGGCTATAAACAAACAGATGCACAAACACACTCACAAGCCCCTATTGGTTCCTTCTGCCTCTGTCCCTGTGGAGAGAAGTGATTTGTACCAACTTCAAACATGGCTGGAAAAAAAGAAATCACAGAAGCTGAATTCAGTGGGACTCTGATACCATAATCATAAAACTAATAAAACAGATAAAACTAAACAACAAGATGGTTAGAGAGATATACATATGTGGAAAAATAACTGTGAGGATAGATCAAACTGCAGGTGCAGAGCTGCACAGGCCTCTGCGTGTAGCATCAGGCAAGGTGCTCAGACCTCCTTTTTCTGTGGTGCTGCTAATGTACAACTTCTTAGGTAAGGTGGTAGGTTTATGAGTATTCATTTTATTATTATGCTGTATATATTATACATGTACATTAAATGCAGCCTTTTTATGAAGCAAATATTTTATGATTAAAACTTCTTTTTAATAACAAATCTTGCATGCACCTATAAAAGAACACTGTGCCGCCCTCATTTTTGTTGGCTTAGTGACTGGTTTTAACATAAAATATTTCTTCCTGGAAGCCTCTCTCTGTTCCTTTTTCTTAGTAGCACTCTGGCCTCTTTTATCCTTGTCCCCCTTGTACTTTTCACAGCTTCTAATCCATTAACCACTCTGACATATGGATTTAAATGCCCTTCTTATTACACTCTGTTGGATCCAAGTTCTCAAGGTCTGATTTTCCCAACCTTCGCTCTCTCTCTTTCTCATAATAAGTAGCTTTTCTTATAACTTTCATTTTCCACCTCCTTGTCTGGCTATCCTGCCCTCTATTTGTTCTCATATCACCCTAACTGAAGGACATCCCAGAAAGAGCTACATGCCCAGTGCCGCCCTGGGCTTTGACAACTTCTCTTAGCCTTGTTCTTTTGCTTAAGTAATTCATTTCAGCTCAAAGTTCACATGAGGACCCTTAAATTTTGTCCCTTCAATTCTCTTTTTGACCTTTTCTAATCAGGTCTTTACCCACTTCTGTCCACAGAAATACAAAGCCACCAATTACCTCTTCCTGGAAGCTAAGACTGCTGACCCATTGGCCAACGTTTGCCCCTCATCTTGAAATTGAAACATATTCTCTTCTTCTTCACCTCTGTCTGTCTGTCTATCCATCCATCCATCTATCTATATCTATCTATCTATCTATCTATCTATCTATCTATCTATCTATATCTTTCTGTATCATCTATCTCTCCCTCAGTCCCTCCCTCCCTCCATACCTCTTTCCTTTCCTCCTTTCCCTCTCTGTCAATTGATAGCCCTCACAAGGACCAGCATTGCTGAAGAGAAGGCATACATGAAGTATTTTGCATGCTACAAAGTAGCTCCCAGCTAAAAGAGAAGCCTTGAGATGAGAATGAGTTTTTCATTTAAAAGCTGAATAAAGAATTGATCGAGCAGAGTGAAGTACCTTGAGGAAAGAAAGAACTGCTAATGATTAGAAAGTGCAGACTTTCTTTCAAATAATTTTTTTAGCAATTTAACAAATAGTAGTTTTAAATAGAAATTTTGAAGTCATTTGAATTGAGTCCAAACCTCAGGATAATAACCTGTGCCCTCACCTCTGTTTCTGAACAGCATATTTGACTTTTAATTTTAGAATTAAACATACAAGCAACATATTTAAAGTTATGTTTGACTGCCTTTTATTTTTATTTATAAGGAGCTAAAAATAACCTCTAAAATCATTTTTTAATATAAACCTTCCTTGATGGTCTTTATCTGCTCGTTATGAAATATTCAGGCTAGGTATTTTGTTTACAATGCGGCAAAAAGAAGTTGCCCTTGTCAATAACCTGCCCTCTGGCATTGAAAAACTCTCTCTTAGTGCTCTGCAAATGCTCACATTTGTCGGGTTCTCCTTGTGTCTGTCTCCATCTTCCTCTTTAGTAATCGGACCTGGGCAGTGAAGGTCCATTAAGAGAAATCCCCAGCCTGGATGGAGACCAAATGTTCCAGTTGGGCAGGTCAATCACCTGGCTAAGAGACTACCCCTCAGAAAGGGATGTACATCATAAGACTTCAGGGAGAAGTGTCCACTGGAACCCATGCTATAAGTATAGGGGGAGTGATTATCTTTTTGGAGAAATAACATACATTCCCTTCAAGAATTCTTTCCCTTGACACCTGTTGCTTCAGCGCCACAGTGAGGTTCTTTGTGTCTTCCCATCTTTCTTATTCCTGATTCACAATGTAACTTTTCCTTTTTCTACCCCTTTTCTCTTTTGGGTGTTTCCCATAGTCAAGGGTGTTTTCTCTGCTACGTTAAACTCTTTCTGTCTTGGCATAACCTAATTTTCCTCCTCTTGCCAAGATTTATAGTTTACCTATCTCAACATTCCTCTTTTTTATTTTATTTGTATTAATTACAGTATATTCACTTTGTATCCCACCTGAAGCTCCCTCCCTCTTCCCCTCCCAATCCCACCTTTATTCCTGCTTCTCTACCTATGCCCCTCCCCCAGTCCACTGAGAGAGGGGAGGTCCTCCTCCCCTTCTATCTGATCCTAGTCTATCAGGTCTCATCAGGACTGGCTTCGTTGTCTTCCTCTGTGGACTGGTAAGGCAGCTCCCCTCTGAGGGGGAGGTTATCAAAGAGCCAGCCCCTGAGTTCATGTCAGAGACAGTCCCTGTTCCCATTACTAGGGCACCCACTGGGACACTGAGCTGCCATGTGCTATATCTGTGCAGGGGTTGTAGGTTATCTCCACGAATGGTCCTTGGTTGGAATATCAGTCTCAGAAAACACCCGAGTTGAGATTTTTTTTTTTTTTTTTTTTGGTTCTGTTGCTCTCCTTGTGGCGCTCCTGTTCCTTCCAGGTCTTTCTATTTCCCCCTTCTTTCATAAGATTCCCTGCACTCTGCCCAAAGTTTGGCTATGAGTTTCAGCATCTTCTTTGACACCCTGCAGGGTAGAGTCTTTCAGAGGCCCTCTGTGGTAGGCTCCTGTTCTGCACCTTGTGTTCTCCCTTTTCTGATGTCCATCTCCTTTGCCTTTCAGAATGGGGATTGAGCATCTTACCCAGAGTCCTCCTTCTTGATTAGCCTCCCTAGGTGTACAGATTTTGGAATGTTTATCCTATATAATATGTCTAATATCCACTTACAAATGAGTATATACCTTGTGCATCTTTCTGCTTCTGGGAAACCTCACTCAGGATGATCTTTTCCAGTTCCCACCATATGCCTGCAAATTTCTCTGTTTTAAATTGCTGAGTAGTATTCCACTGTGTAGATGTACCACAATTTCTGTATCCATTCCTCAACTGAGGGACATCTGGGCTGTTTCCAGCTTCTGGCTGTTACTAATAAAGCTGCTGCGAACATGGTTGAGCAAATGTCCTTGTTGTATATTTAAGCATCTTTTGGATATATGCCTAGGAGTGATATAGCTGGATCTTGAGAAAGCACTATTCCTAATTGTCTGAGAAAGCACCAGATTGATTTCCAAGTGGTTGTACAAGTTTACATTCCCACCAGCAATGAAGGAGGGTTCCCCTTTCTACACAACCTCTCCAGCATGTATTGTCTCTTGAGCTTTTGATCTTAGCCATTCTGATGAGTGTAAGGTAAAATCTCAGGGCCATTTTGATTTGCATCTCTCTGATGACTAAAGACATTGAGCATTTTTTTTTAAGTGTTTCTCCGCCATTTGATATTCCTCTATTGAGAATTCTCTGTTCAGCTCTGTACTCAATTTTTTAACTGGATACTTGATTTGTTGCTGTTTAATTTCTTGAGCTCTTTATATATTCTGGATATTAGCCCTCTATCAGATATAGATATAGACATTTTTTTCTGACAACAGTCCTTTGCTTTACAGAAGCTTCTCAATTTCATGAGGTCCCATTTTTTGATTGTTGATCTTAGAGCCTATGCTGCTGATGTTCTGTTCAGGAAGTTGTCTCCTATGCCAATGAGTTCAAGGCTCTTCCCATCTTACTAAAAGCAATCTAAAAATTCAATGCAATTCTTATCAAATTACCAACGTAATTCATTACAGATCTTGAAAGAAAAATTCTCAACTTCATATGTAATAACAAGAAACCAAGAATTGCCAAAACAGTCCTCTAAAATAAAAGATCTTTTGTACATATCTCCATCCCTGATCTCAAGCTGTACTATACAGCAACTGTAGTAAAAAAAAAAAAACAAACAAAAAAAAAACTGCATGGTACTGGCGTAGAAACCAACTGGTAGGGGTGCTGGAGAGATGGCTCAGAGGTTAAGAGCACTGGCTGCTCTCCCAGAGGTCCTGAGTTCAATTCCCAGCAACCACATGGTGGATCACAACCATCTATAATGAGATCTGGTGCCTTCTTTTGATGTGAAGGCATATATTCAGATATTGTATACATAATAAATAAATAAATTTATATTGAATATATATGTATATGCAGAAATAAATTTATAAAAAAAAGAAACCAACTGGTAGATCAATGGAATTAAATAGAAGACTCTGAAATAAACTCACAGACTTATGGACACCTGATTTTTGACAAAGATGCCAAAACCATACAATGGAAAAAAGATAACATCTTCAACAAATGGTGCTGGTCCAACTGGATGTCTACATGTAGAAAAATGCAAATAGATCCATACTTATCAGCCTGCACAAAACTAAAGTCCAAGTGGATCAAAGACCTCAACATAAAACCAGACACACTAAATCTGTTAGAAGAAAAAGTGGGGAAGAGCCTTGAAGTCATTGACATTCTTCTTTTAAACTCTAATAAAATTATCTTTGAGATTTCTTCTGAATCCAGCCTCAAGTTCTTCTGTTAATTAGACGAAGAGCCACAAGAGGGGAATCCCAATTTTCCCAGTAACATGTGCTCGTAAAAACCCTTCCCCCCAAATTTCCAGTAACAGTATCTTCATCTCTGCAGTTGTGATTTTTTTTTCTATTGTGATCCATGGCACACTGAAGGAATTTCTCACTCTCTTGCTTC
This sequence comes from Psammomys obesus, assembly GCF_907164565.1. NCBI lineage: Eukaryota > Metazoa > Chordata > Mammalia > Rodentia > Muridae > Psammomys > Psammomys obesus. The sequence goes on from NW_026591086.1 coordinate 23,374,298, forward strand.
AGCGCTCACAGTCCCTCCCATTATCTGACCAGCAGTAAGTCGCATTCCTCTTAAAGTTCCTCTTAATTTATTTTGATTGATTTAATGTATTGGATATATTAGTTATTTTACTTGTGTTATACTTGTATATACTACTCAAAGGTTCCAACTCTATGTTCTATAAAACAGAGCTTTTCAAACTATGTGCTGCCCTAGGAAACTCAATTTATAAATAGCCTTTGACTCAATTTTTGAGGAAGAAGGACAGCTGCAGCTGCTGGGTGAACATATAAACTGTGTCTTCTGTCATGCATCAACTATCTAGCATATATCAATAAATAACTCATTCATGAGAGTAGAAAAGGACCAACAAGCAATGGACTCTCGGACTATCCCTGAAGCTTCAGATGAACCAGGTCCTGTTATGTTCGCACAGCATATTCAATTGCCTGCCCATCATCTTCAGGTTTACCCCTCTGGATATGAACCATTATCTCCTGCTCCAGATTCAGTTCAGACTTTACCTTAAAGTTGAACTCCTCAACTTTACACTCAAACCTGACTCCAGCCCTTCCCTCCCGGCAATGGCACGGTTCATTCATTATCAATACAGACTCATACTACCTCTGAAACCTTTTGAATTCTACTATGGACTCTTTAACTTGTATTCATTTTGCAAGCCATATGTGTGTAGATAGATAGATAGATAGATAGATAGATGGATAGATAGATAGATAGATAGATAGATAGATAGATATAGATAGATATAGATAGATATTTAGATAGATTTACTATGTAATTTGTAATATGATAATTAATTAGTAATTAAACTAGAAATTTAAAAAATCTGCATTTGCCTTAGCCAGGTAGGTAAGATTTTATGACAAATTGCTGACATTGAAATTAGTGAACCTTAAGGATTTATTGTTATTTAATTAATTCTAACTTTGAAGAAAGATGTAAAAATCTTCATCTGTTTCTAGTATAACTCACACACAACAGCTCTTATTTTGAAATAATTTTCAGCACACAGAAAAGTTACATGGACAACATGACACATAATGGCCTTAGCCCAGGCACACAGATGTTAACATGTGCACTAATTGTTATACCATTTGCTTCATGTGTGTTTTTGTTGTGTTAAACGTTCTGGGGAAATACAAGAGAATGTCCATTTATTCCAGATGGACACCAAGGACAGACAAAAGTATGATTTCACCAAAGTCTAACTTGGTAAGATCACTAAATTTCATGGCTTTATCATCATCATCATCATCATCATCATCATCATTATTATTATTATTATTCTCTCAAATATCAAACCGTAATCCACAGTTTCCTATCCCTCCTCTCCTCTCAGCCCCTCTCCTCCACCTCACCTCTCTCTGAGATACACTCCTTCAGAAAAAAAGCAGGCCTCCAAAAGATATCAACCAAACATGGTAGATCATGTTGCAATAAGACTTGGCATCTCCCTTCATATTAAGATGGGATGAGGCAATTCTTGGGCTTTCTTAAAGAATACAGGTAAGAGGTCATGTACAGAACTGTGGGTAATACACACACACAACTGCATCACTTTAAAATCCTAGCAATTAAAAACAAGAAAATCATGAATTTTGCCCTCAAATGGATGGAACTAAAAAAGATCATTCTCGGACTGGAGAGATGTCTCAGCTGTTAAAGGCTAGGCTCACAACCAAAAATATAAAAAAGATCATTCTGAGTGAAGTAACACAGAAGCAGAAGGACGCACATGGTATATACTCCCTTATAAGTGCATATTAGCCATATAATATAGGATAAACATACTAAAATCTGTAGTCCTAAAGAATCTAAACAACAAGGAGGGCCCTAGGGAAGATGCTTAATCCTCATTCATAAAGGCAAACAGGATAGACATCAGATGTAGGAGAAGACAAGGAACAGGACAGCAGCCTTCCACATGGGGCCTCTGAAAGACTCTACCCATCATGGTATTGAATCGGATGCTGAGACTCATAGCCAAACTTTGGGCAGAGTGCAGGGAATCTTATGGAAGAAGTGGTGATAGAAAGACCTAGAAAGGACAGGAGCTCCACAAGGAGACAAACAGAGCCAAAAAATCTGGGCCTAGGGGGTGCAGAGACTGATGAATCAACCAAGGACCATTCATGCATGGAGAAGACTTAGAGTCCCTACTTAGATGCAGCCCATGGTCAGCTCAGTCTCCATGTGAGTTTCCTAGTAAGGGAAGCAGAGGCTGCCTCTGTCATGAACTCAGTTGCTTGTTCTTTGTTTAACTCCCCTTGGCGAGGGGACTTACCAAGCCACAAAAAAAAAAAAAAAAAAAAAAAAAAAAAAAAAAAAAAAAAAAAAAAAGAATTCAGAGAGTCCTGATGAGACATGATAGGCTAGAGTCAGATAGTAGGGGAGGACTAAGGGACTATTAGTGGACTAGGGGAAGGACAAGGGGGCAGGGGGAAGAGGTATGGAGAGTGGGACTGGGAGAGAATGAGTGAGGTGGTTACAGCTGGGAAACATTTCAGCATGTTTCCTAAGAAACAAGCTATTTTTTCAATGCAATCGTTAAGCAGCCATCAACTTCTGTAGATTTAATATCAACTTGAAACTATTTATTTAAAAAGTCATTATTTAAACTCCATCAATTATTCTAATCGTATTATAACATTTTATTTTCACCTCCAGTGAATAATTCAGTTAAAGATCACATATTGCATTTGTTGTGCATGCGGGATTCATTCTGGATTATGTCATTAGTTGACATTTATCATGAATCTAATAAGCAATTTTTAAGTAGTCATATTAAAAAATATTTCTACCCTGCTCTCCATCACACTTTTTCATGCACTTAGCACCCACCGATGGTTAGGTGAATTCATCTCCACTAAGATAAATTTGGAAACAGGGAATTTCCATTCCACTATTCCATCTACCTTTCCTTATCTGAATTATCTTATAAGGAAGAGCCTTCCCATTACCTATTTTCATTTAGTGTCTAATCATTGTCAATATAGATGCCCAGACTCCCGTTTACTTCAGTGGGTTATGTCCTAATTTATTTTCCCCATTCTTTGTCATTATTATTATTATCATTATTATTAATTACAATGTATTCAATTTGTATCCCTGCTGTGGCCCCCTCCCTCATCTCCTCTCAATCCCATGCTCCCTCCTTCTTCTCAAATTACCCATGAAAGGTTTTTTAAGACATCCTTTCAATGTCTCCATTGATTCTGCGGTTACTTCTTCCCTTTCTGGCAAAATGGGGTGGTGTTGTTGCATCTTGCTCTCCCCTGCCTCTGTCCTGTGCTTAGTCATGTAGTCACTCACATTACAGACATGTTTTAGTGCCTGTGAAAAAACATCAGCTCCTCTGCTAAGCCCTGAGACATGACCAAGATATTATAGCTTTAGAGCCTAAATACACGAGAGGAACATTGACCTTCACAATTCCCATGCCTCCTCGTTTTGGTTCATCTCATCTTGGTACTGTGCTTGAATTTCTTTCTTTTTTTTTTAATTTTATTTTTCTTTTTAGTTACATTTTGTTAACTCTGTGTACCAGCTGTATCCCACTCCCTCATTCCCTCCCCAACCCCACATTCCCTCCCTGGTCTCTTCCTTGCCTCTTTCCAAGTCCACTGATAGGGGAGGACCTCCTCCCCTTTCATTTGACCCTGTTTTATTAGGTATCTTCAGGGCTGGCTACAAAGTCCTCCTCTGTGGCCTAACAGGACTGCTCCTCCCCTGGGGGGGGGGAAGTCAAAGAGTCTGCCCTTGAGATCCTGTTAGAAATAGTCCTTGTTCCCCTTATTTTGGAAAACTACTTGGTTACTGAGCTACCACAGGCTACATCCGAGCAGAAGTTCTAGGTTATATCCATAGATGGTCCTTGGTTGAGTGTCAGTCTCAGAAAAGACCCTGTGCCTGGATATATTTGGTCCTTGTAGAGCTCCTATCCTTTCCATATCATGCTAACTCCCTTTCTTTCATATGATTTTGGAACTTGTTAGATGAGACCTGAGTTATCTTCATGTAATCTCCACACTTTGGTCCTATCTAAGTCTGGAGCAGAGTGACCCTGCAACCCTGTTGGAAGCAGTTCCATATCTAAGGCTGTTGTCCTGCTATGCACAAAGGTGCTAAAGGGAGCCTAGTCTGTAGGATGGAAAGTCAGCTCAAGATGCCCTTGGAACCTTCTCTTAGGCGGACTTCATGTACACTGTACTCTGTGTGGAAAAGGTATTGAGGATGGCTCCAAGGAACACAGGACACTGGGTTAAGCATTTTTGTATTTACTTTAATAGTTTTAGCTTAACAGTTTTGGAGTTAAAGAAAATAAAATATTAAACACAGAGCACCATACAACTGCCTAACTCCCCACCCTACCCTGTATCTTTTTGCTGGTATCTTGCATCAGTGTGGTCCATCTGTTACTTCTCAATATAACTGAGCAGATGTTGATAATTTTTTTATTTTTAAATTTCTAAAAATTTTATTATTATTATTATTATCGTTATTTTAAATGTGACATGGGTGGCACATAAATATGGAAGTCAAACGACAATTTTTGTGGGCTCAATTCATTCTTTCCACCTTGCTTTCAATAATCACAAGTCACCTAGCTTGCACAGAAAGTTCTTTTTGCCTACTGGGTCATTAGCCTAGAAACTAATGATACATTTCTAATTAAAAAAAAAATTATGTGGGATTTTGCATCACTCTCTTGTATAGTATTATAAGTATTGGCAAAATCATAAAACTGAGTATCTGTCATTATAATAGAATAGAATAAGTTCACCCCCCCAAAAAATATATTCTTACTTTTCTAGTCACAACTATTTCTGAAAAGACTGTGGTAGTAGATTTAAACTTAAAAAAAAAAGAGTAAATATGTCAGTTGATGATAAACAGACTTGCTGAAAGCCACAACTCTCTAGACCATTAGGTGAGAGTTGTTTGTGCTCCCCGCACCTGTTAGTTTCCTCTCCATTCCTTAAAGAAGCCGAGCTCACTCTCATTGCTGCTTCTGCACTCTGCCCCACATATTTCTCATGTTGCAGATGAAAGAGCATCTCTGGTCATTGTGCTAAGACTTTTCCTTATTTAATATTACCTTTGCAATCCATAAGAGAAAAATCTTGGACAGAAATTCTGAAGTTTTATTCAAGGGCAATAGAGCAAGTGAACCAACTACATAGATTTGCTCACACTTGAGCTAAGAAACACAACAACCTAGACAAAAATGTTAGTGGTCTTACCTCTATAATCTAGAAGACTTGTTTTCAATCTGAAAAACTAGAAATGAACGAGCCATGACATTAAAATTCCACATAAATGAAATGTCTCATTGTGAGGCTTTAAGCAAAGCCTCCCAATTTATTTGGGGATGTATTTCCTTCCTTAGTCATATTGTTTGAAAGTATTAGTAAAACTGTTAGGAACCTCTTAGGGACTTCTGAGAAACAATTTACAATAGTGAATTTGCATAAAAATGTACACTTTCCAAATACAGTTGTAAAAAACTGAATTTGTAGTAGAGGGTAACAGGAAGTATGTTTCTGTTGTTGATAATGCTTAATTATAAAGGCCTTTTTATAACTCTGCCACCCCTTTGATTTACAAGGAAAGTGGCAAGAAGTAATCAGATGTTCCAGAAGAAATGCTGTCCTGGAAATTGATAAGCATCTAATTTTAGAAACAGGGAAGAGACAGGGGGCTAAAAAATATAGAATCAACCAATCTGGGAATTAGATGGTAAAATAATCAACTTGTCACTGGCTTATCCATTCACAGATAAAAGCATTCATACTCAAGATCTGAAGGATTTGCTCTCTGAAAAAAAAATACAGATAAGAAAAATAGTACAGGATATTTTTTATCATTGTCTCTGGCTATAAAGATAAGATACAAAAAAGCTCATATCTTAAACTATGAAAAGAATAAAATAAAAGTAATTTGTTATAATCTCACTACGCAAATACATTAATGGTCATTGTCATTTTCATGGGGGATGAAATAGCTGGGTCAGACTGTGAAGACAATTCTATATAGAATTCTATATAACATTTGTCATTACTCAGTTTCCCTTTTCATTAAATAATATTCAAAAGTAGAATTTCCAGGATCTACTTTGCAATTTCAGTATACACATATACACCTTACTCATTTAACAGCATTTTTTTTTATCTATTATTGTAAGTTTTTCCAATCTTTAATTATATAAGGTTGTAGGTTTCTGGGATTCAGATGTTAAGATACGGGTTAGTTTTCTCCTTCCCCTGTCCTGGCTAGTACATGAGAAAAAACATATTTGTCCACAAGGAAAGGAAGCTGCTTAAGGAGAGCTCAGAAAATATTTCTAATATTTGAGGAGAATGATAGAGAATAGAGAATAGCTGATTCAATGGAGAAAGGCGGGTGAGGGGATTCCAGTGCAGAAAGGCTCAACTATTAGAAACAGTTTCTTGCTTCTTCCCAAGAAACAAACCTTTATCTCTTCATAATAGCTAGTCTAGAATGACAATCAATTTTAACCTTGACCAAGTTGAGAATGAACAAACATTCCTAGGACCAACTACAAATGATAGCGATAAAGGAAAGCAACCCTCCCTAAGAGTATATGGCAGGGAATTAAACCTTGTTAAGTACTGTTAAGATCATTAATGAAACTGACCTGAATGCCTGCTCTATGAGGCTAGCTTTCATGGTACCAGAAGGTGCCATGCAAGGTTCCAAATGAGCGAGCAATGAACAGTCCTACACAGCTATGACACATTTGAACCACATCAACGAGCATCATGGCTCGTTGATAAGCCTACAGGTGCAGTAAGGACACACAGCTTGGCAAAAGTCAACAGCTCTCTCATTGAATTTAAGGTCCTGTCAACAAAAGGGATACTCTGCCTGGTACTGGAAACTTAGCTAACTACTCAGTGCTTGCGAAATAATTGTTGTTGGAAGAAAATCTAAAACTGTTAATTAACTAACCCAGCATAATTCCTAACAACGACCTATAAACATTTATCCTTACACCCACAAATAAGTGTCTTCTTCATACCCTATCAAGGAACAATATGAAGACTGTTACAGAAAGCCACAACCAATGGAAACGTAAAGTTGTGGAGACTAGTCCCAATGGATCCATCTGTAAAACATACCCAAAGAACCTCAGGCACAGAAACATTGTGGAATAGAAACATTGTGGAAGAAGGGGCAAGAAGATCCTAAGAGCTAGAGAATCAGGGACTTTGCTGTGAGAAGGTATCTCCTAGTAACACCAGAAGTTGCACCCATAAAGTCTCACCAGCATTAACAACCCAAATGTGGACTGAACAAGCATGACATCAGCAAACAGACCAAACTGAACAGAAGAGAGCCTACAAAGCCTCAACCCTATGTAAAAAACTATAGGCAACTGGGTAAAGGAAGGAGTAGGAGGTGGTCTTCCTCAGAGCACACCAGCTGGTTGTCCATTGCCAAATGGTCAGCCCTGAAAACATACATACAAGCAACCTTATATGGACTCTGTAAGTTATATTTAGTGACATATATATTTAGTGATAATGACATATTTAGTAAATACACATACACATATGTATGTATGTATGTATGTATATATATATATATACCAGTATGGTTTCACATGCCAGTAAGCCCAAGCACTTACAAGATTGAGGCGTAAAGATCAGGAGTTCAAGATCATCCCTGTTTTACATATTGATTTTGAGGCCAGGCTGAGCTACATGAGCTGGTCTCAAAAAACTAATCAATCAAACAAAACAATAAGTTTACATTATCTATACCCTTTAATGTTTACCTTTCCCTCAAATAAGCTAAGTTATTGGGGTCCGTGGTTGATTTCACCTCTAGATTGAGAGCTCACAGATCTTTTCCTACCCTGGCTGCCTTGAGCCTAGAGGTGTCATTGACGTAGCCGCTATTTTGAGCACTGACAAGATACTCTTTATAACATCTCCTTTGCTTTGAACACCGCATAAAAACTTTAAAAACTATACTTCAACTTCAAGGAAACCTGTAACCACAGCTGCCTCTGCTGAAGCGACAAGCTTCAGAAGAGGGCTTTCCAGTACAGTGTCAGGCATCTGCATTGCCTTTGGAAAACCATACTCTAGTTAGCATAAGCACTGGTGAACTCTAGATGACCCTGCTCTGTCTGCAACGGAGGAGAAGAAGCCTCTCCTCAGAGACTCAGCAGGAAGCCTGTGATTGGTGCTTACGAAAGGCTTGTGGTTGGCAGAACCAGAAACTGTGCACACTGGAAAACTGCAATGGTGGGGTGACAATCAGGAGAAACCCTTCACACATTCCTCTTCTGGACACACAAGCAGACTGTTTTCCCGGGAGCCAGGAAGGCTTCTCTCCTGTGTGCTACTCTCTGGCGTCGCACTGTTAGGACAAATAAAAGCTCCTCCTGAATGTTATCTTTGTCTGTCTGTGGTCTTTTTCATGGTTAAAGCAAGCTGGCTTGGTTGCGTGGAAAGAAGACAAAAGTGTGGAGCTTCCTGTGATTGTGATGGAAAAACAGGAGGTCCTAGAGGACTAAAAAAAAGAAAGACAAGAGTCATGTGGGCTTGTCAATGTCTGGGGGTGGGGGGAGCAGGGGGCAGGCTGGACAGGACACTCATGTGAATGCAAGGACTGGCCGTGTATCTCCTCCAAACCTTTCTCTTCCCCTTGCTTCTCATTTTACCCACCACTCCTCAGTGGCTTAAAGCACGTCAACGAAATACATATAGCCATCTACAGGAAATAACAACAAAAAAATGTGTAAAAACCTCAACTTCGTGATGCTCAGGGCTCTCTAGATTCAGGATATTAATCCGTTAAAAGTGTACTGGACATTATGATAAATTGGTCCTTGATAAAAAGTAATCTGGGGGTCCTGATTTTCTTTTTTTGCACTAAATAATAAATAAGATATATTTTTTAAAATAACCTTTATTTTTAAATGAAAAATAGAATGCCCACCGTGGTGGAACATGCCTTTAATACCAGCACAGGGAGGCAGAGGCAGGTGAATCTTTGTGAGTTCGAGGCTAGCCTGTTCTACAAGACAGAGTTCAAGGATAGTCAGGACTTAAAACCCTGTCTCAAGAAGAGGGAGGAGGAGGAGGAGGAAGAGGAGGAGGAGGAGGAGGAGGAGGAGGAGGAGGAGGA
>NW_026591086.1:23383469-23436654 GCF_907164565.1 Psammomys obesus
AAGAAGAAGAAGAAGAAGAAGAAGAAGAAGAAGAAGAAGAAGAAGAAAAAGAAGGGGGAGAGGGAGAGGGAGAAAGAGGAAAGGAAGGAAGGAAGGAAAGAAGGAAGAAGGGAAGGAAAAAAGGAGGGAAGGAAGGAAGGCAGCAGAGGTTATGTCTGGCTGGAGAGTATGCAGGTCTTGTGCATGCTGTCACAGTCTCTGTGAGTTCTTATGTGCATCTGTCCTGTTGTAACTGTAAACACTTGAAATCACCCACTACCTCTGGCTCTTATAATCTTTTCAGAACCTCTTCTGCATAAATACACAAATGTGGGTGTGACTTACCTGGCACATCCAAGACTGAGCATTCTGAAGTTACCAGTTGTTGGTCTCTGTGTTGATTGTCATCTACTGCAGGAAATAGCTTCCTAAGGAGGGTTGAGTGATTCACTGCTCTATGGGTACATCGATATGTCATTGGGAGTCATTTTATTGCTATATTTATTTAGCAGAATAACAGTAGTAGGTTTTCTTCTAGGGCCGAACAAAGCTCAGGATTTATATTAGTTACTTTTCTCATCGCTATGACAAAACACTGACAGAAGTACCATAGGGGAGAAAGAATTTATTATTTTAGAATTATTTTAGCTCTTGATTTAAGGAGTAACCATCCAGGGAAAGAGATGGGACTCCATTTGCGGCAGCAGGAACTTGTTGCATCGTGTTGGACCTGGAAAAAAGCATTCTAGCCATGTGGGAAGCTTTATCAGAATCCTTAATGCCCTGACTCTAAAATCGTAGGCCTCAGGGCCAAGAAGTTCCACAACCATCGAAAACATACCACTGGCTAAAGCAAGTGGTTAACACAGAAGGCTGTGCATGAGATTTCACATTCAACATGAGATTTCATATTCAAACCATTACAGGATTTGAAAGAAACCCTTTTTAATCAGGAAGCAGGGGTTTCTAGAAAAAGCTCTGCTCCTTTCCAAAAACAAACACACACACACACACACACACACACACACACACACACACACCAAATTAGTTGCCAGGCACAGGTTTTGTTTAGTACATGTTTGGTTAAGTTTGTTTTTCTAGTTGCTGCTGTTATGTTGAACTCTTTCCAGCTATTCTTTGCTTGCACCATGTCTAGCTACCCATCTAACATCCAGGATATAACAATTGTCCACACAACATTTTTATTCATAATAACTTAAATTACAGCCTAGTGGGAGGCAAGTAGGGGTTTTTAAAGTATCAATATAAGAAATAATCATAACAAAACTTGAGGGATTTTTTTAAAACTGTTCTTCAGTTCAGCCCAGTATTCTTATTTAGATCAATACGACCAATGCAATTCAAAGGGGAAAACTTGTTCTAGTCAAAACGGCCTGCATTCTTTTTGTTGGAGAAATAAAGACAGCCATCATAGTTTCCTTCTTATCTTTTTTCTGGGAAACTTGAACTAAAACCACAGGATTCATTGCTTTCTCTGGTTTAAAGGTATGACTCTCCCACCTATCAAATTTTAATTCTTTACTTTTATCTCTTCCAGTACTCCTCTGTGTGTGGCTTTGGTGATAACCTGATTTAGGAACCTTATTTTTTAAGAAAGAAGATCTCAGGCTACTAGGTAAAATGCTCAGGCCTGTGATGAGACATTGTGGTAACTATGAAAATGTATAATAGGAGGCAAATAGTTTTTTTTTTAAGTAAGAGTATAAGAAATAATCATACCAAAACACAAGGGATTTAAAAAAAAAATGGCTGCATTGTCTTCCTCTGCGGCCTGGCAAGGTTGCACACCCCAGGGGGATTTGATCAGAGAGCCAGCCACTGAGTTCATGCCAGAGACAGCCCCTGCTCCACTTCCTAGGGAACCCACTTGGAGACTGAGTCTGTGGGCTACATCTGAGAAGGGGTTTTAGGTCCTCTTCAGGCATGGTCCTTGGTTAGAGTATCAGTCTCTTCAGGGTCCCCAGGGCCCAAGTTTTTTGTTTGTTTTTTTTGTTTGTTTGTTTGTTTTTTCCTCTGTTTTTCCTCTGTTTTTTTCCTCTCCTTTTGAAGCTCCTGTCCCTCCAGGTCTTTCTATCTCCCCCTTCTTTCATAAAATTCCATGCACTCTGCCCAAAGTTTGGCTATGAGTCTCAGCCTCTGTTTTGATGCCTTGATCAGTAGAGTCTTTCAGATGCTGTCTGTGGTAGGTTCCTGTCCTGTTCCCTGTCTTCTTCTGCTTCCAATGACTATCACATTTGCCTTTCTGAATGAGGACTGAGCATGTTCCCTAGGCTAGGGTCAGATAGAAGGGGAGGAGGACCTCCCTTATCAGTGGACTAAGGGAGGGGCATAGGAGAAGTAGGAGAGAGGGGGGATTGGAAGGAGATGAGGGAAGGGGCCACAGCTGGAATATAAAGTGAATAAATTGTAATAAATAATTAATAAAAATTTTCAAAATAAACCTGTTCTTCTAGATAACTCAGTATCTTCAGGTTGTGCAGAAATTTTCAATCTAACATTTGAAGATAAATCTCTATAAGTCTCTTAAGGAAAGGCACATATTTTTTTTCAGCTGCTACAATATGTCCAAGTCTACAAACATATTTTGTTGCATTTGGCCTTAAAATCAAAGTCATAACCTTTTTTTATTTTTAACATAATTCTTCTCAGAGCTGGGGAGATGGCTCCATGAGTAAAGTGATTTGCAGATGTGGGAACCTGAGTTCAGATATCCAGGTCCCATGGAAGGCTGGAGATAGATAGTATCTCTCATGTGTTTATAATCCCAGTCCTCCTACAAAAAAAGGGAGGGCAAAAGAAGATAATCCTTGAAAGCCTTCAAGCCAGTTAGGCTGATGCACACAGGAGCCAGCAAGACACCCTGTTTCAAACAAGGCAGAAGGGAAGGACAGACAACCACAGAGGTTGTCCTCTGACTTTAGGCAGGGTATGGTTATTCCTTCACTCGTGTATACAACACATGGTGGTGGCAGGTTAAAAGCTGAGAGTCTTCTGACTGTATGCAGAGGGTTATTTTCTGAGAAAACATGTATGTATGAATAAACACATATGTACAAGAGCATTCCCGGTTACTGTCCCCCATGCATCATTGTAAAGGGTGACAGATATCAAATGTTTATTCATAGCAGTTCTAGTTGGTAAGTATATGGGCACTAAGAATAAAATGGTAAATGCAAAAATAGTTACTGCCTGCTGCCTTTTTGCAGCTTTCCAGAGAAAATCGTATCAATTTAAATCAAGTAATTTTGAACCCTATCATTTTGCAACAGAGTAGAAAATTTGAGAAAACTGAGCACACTGCTCTCAGGAAGTTATGGATCTGTGCATAAATAAAATAAGTAGAGACTTTCCGGAGAAAAACAGGCCACTCCCGAACTCAGCTCAAGGGGAGTCTCCAATCCACCTCCTTCAAACAGAAAGAATAATGTTTTTAAAGCCTCTAAAAATATTCTTTGCTGCAGTTCCACCTACTGAATCCAATTAGCAATTTTATCACCTCATTTTATTAACATCTATTAATCTTGAAAAACATATTAGTGGCATTCTATTGATCGCTCTCTGGTCTTTATTTATAAATGAGAAAGCCTCTTGTTGCTGTTCGTTAATGTGAAAGGGAAAGACATTCACGGCAAGGCATTTAGCATAGAAAACTCATAAACCTCCACCTAAATAAGCTGTTCCAGAAGAGTGGATGCGCCCAGAGTGCGTGGGTAAACAGTGCTGCCTTATACACGCAGCGATAGAGTTGATGCCAATTGTAATGTACCTTTGTCAAAACTGCGCTTTGTCTTAAAGTTAATTCCTGATTTATGTCACTTTCCGAAAAGGAATCCTGAAAACCAAGAGCTTATTGCATTCTGTTCCTGCTAATGGGACACTGACATGATTGAATATCATTCTGTTCTTGTATTCAGATATCAAGTTCAATATTCCTGTTGACTCAGAAGACTCTATTTACTGAGTCATCCATCCATCCCACATCCCAACAGCCCAGACTTTCTGTAATAGCTCAAAGCACCAGTGAGTCAAGATCAAGAGGTCTTGACCCAAACAATATTTACAGAAAACACCACAAGCTCTTGTCCCCAGAGATGAAACCCCTTGACACAGCCAATAAGAGATGTGTGTGCTGCATTGCAAAGTACTGTTATAACTTGTTCAATAAACAGTGCGTTTTCAAAATGGGAGCAAAATTAAATTTCACTTTTTTTATTTGATTATGAATCTCCAGTGAATGGTTCAATGGTTGTTTCTTACACACCAATTTCTAGCTAGTCCTTGGGAGAGAAGCAAAAATTGAAGGAGCCAAATCTATCCCCTGTTGTTCTAGAGGTACGAAGAAGTTTCAGCGTTCTGCTTCTACAGAAAAACCCTGCTGTATCTTTCTACCTCACAGATCTGTGTCAGACTGTATCATAGCAATAGGTCTTTGTATTCTTCCTAGATCTTTTTCTCTGTGCTTGCACGATGACCCCACAACTCACTTGTTTTTCCCTCTCCCTCTCTTCTGCTCTCTTTGGCTCCCTCTTTTACTCTATTTATAACTATTTCTAGTTCATATTTGTCTTTATAAACATGCTTTCCTAGATAATTCACACCCTTTGTGGAAGAGAAGAAAACTTAACAAAATTCCAGGTTCTGTACTAAGACATTTACTAAAGAAAAACCAACAATTTCCTATAGATATTCTTCCCAGCATGGCATGGAAATGTATTTAGTCACTTAATTTTATTTTTCTTCCCTTTGCCAAAATTATTTAATCCTAAAAATTGAGAAGAGGTACTATTGTTATGTTTTCTTTTGATTGGTTTAAATTTTCAGTAAGCTAGGAAAGTTAAAGAAGAAAAAAAATTCTGCAAAGTTTAGACGTGGTTTGGAAAGGCTGCAGAGGGATTTGAGGAGAACAGATCTGATGAGAAAGAAAAATGTTTTAGTATTTTCAACAGACCAGAGTAGAATCAGTGAAAAACAGGAAGTCTCAGAAGGAAACACCAACAAAGCAAAAAAGGTTTATAAAGGATACAGAGCCATTTGGAGAGTTGTGTTGGGACGGATCCGGGTGATTTTTCTTTTCTTATTTTTATTTTAATCTGAGGCTATAATGAAAAGACCAGAAAGGTAGCTCTGTGGGAATCAAACTTTCTTCCATCACAACGAACTAGACTCTCTTTCCCTGATAACTTCTTGAAAGGCATACAGACACAGAATTGGTGGTATGAAGTTGATGCCATCACAGTTCCAGAACAGACAGTGCCTAGGACTGGAGATATAGTACAGGCAGACTGCTGTAATTCATGAACGGATCACAGCAGTCTCCTCACAGTTTCCATCTGCGGAGACGGTTCTGCCATCAATTCCACAGCAGCGAGTACTGTCAACAATCCGACTGCGCATGATCAGGCAGCATGGTGTCCTGGATGGGAGACACATGGCCACGGGCAGCCTTTAACTTTCCTACCCAGCCACCTACCATACACAGTGTAAAGGAAGCTTGATAAACTCCTTTCCCTACGTTCTTCAACTTGCAGTTGGAAATAATATTCCCATCTCTAACAGCTCACTACATTATTATAAACATCAACTAAAATGAAATAAAAATGTATTGTTCTCCAAACTTTACCTTGAGACAGATAAAACAATAAGCAAACAAACAAAAACAACCCCTAGATGAAGAGCCCCAGCCAATCAGTGACAGCTAAAAGGAGAATCCATCCTCCTGGATAGGCTAACCAATCCCGTGGCCACCCCTAAAGACACACACAGAAGAGACAGAGCACTAAATGGATTTTTGGTGTCTGTGTATTCCCACACATGCACGTGAACAAGTGTGCAAAAACAGTAGTAATTAAAGAGAGAGAAGTCATGAAGTTGAGAAATGTGGACAGGGAGAACATGAAGACAGAAAAGTATGAGGTTCAAATGACGTAATACGTGTATTAACATCTCAAAAAATAATACATTTTTATAAGGGCAAATTGAGAAGATTTATTCCCAAAAATCTCTTTTGTTTTTGTTTTGTCAAAAGTGGAAAGTCTTATTGTAAAAACTTTCATGTTCCACAGCTGGGAGACTATGGTATGTGGTTCAAATTAAGAGTTCTACATTCTCTTGCCATGTGATTCAATGGTGATAATAATGACAAAATTAGTATCACATGCAATAATAAAGGGTGTAGAATCCATTATACAATCAAATAGTGATTGTAAAAGATCACATCTCATAGTGGTCTTATTGGGATAAGCTAGCTCGCTTTCAAAAAGGTGAGAGAGTTGGGGAGGGAGAAAGAGACAGAGAGAGGCAGAGAAAGATACAAAGAAACACTTTGATATGTTCACCAAGCTTTATCTTAGGTGAGAAGACTGTAAATTTGGTCCCTCCAAAGGTAAGCAGCCAGGTAAATGATTCACACCAACCCAATTTGCAAACCGGTATTAAGCACCCAGAATGCAAGCACACATCTATAATTCCCATTCTTACAAGATGAAGGCAAGAGGATCTGGAAGTCAAGACCAGACCCAGTTAGATGACACTTCATCTTTTTTAACTTATTTAATTTTTGTTAATCACAGTTTATTTACTTTGTATCCCAGCTGTAGACCCCTCCCTAGGCCCCTCCCAATCCCATTCTCCCTCCTTTATCTTCTCCTATGCCCCTCCTCTGATAGGGGAGGTCCTCCTCCCCTTCCATCTGACCCTAGCCTATCAGGTCTCATCAGGACTGGCTGCATCATCTTCCTCTGTGGCCTAGTAAGGCTGCTCCCCCCTCAGGGGGAGGTGATCAAAGAGCCAGCCACTGAGTTCATGTCAGAGACAGGCCCTGTTCCCATTACTAGCATCTTAAAAAAATAAAAATAATAAACAATGCAGGATGTCAAAATATTCACCAAATATCAAATGTGCCATCATGAGTTGGTAAATCAATGGCCCATCAATGGCTTAATGGATATGCAATCAGAGTTTATGACAGAACCTGTATGTTGGTGTGGCAAAGTCACTGTAGTTCTGTGGGGTAGTTCCTATGCTCAAGAAGGTCCCTGGGCTCAGAGTTTAAAAGAACCAGCTTCGGGACAGACAGCTAGACACAGAAAGTCCATCTGTGACCTGCCAATCATCTTTCAGATAGACATTTCTTTTCCTCTGCCATATGAAAATTTATCTTCACATTTGGCCTGGGAGACATTTATATCTTTACAGTAATAGTCTTTGTTCTGCTACAGCATTTCTTTCATAGAAATCCATGGAGGTGAAGCCATTGTCCTGGTTCTTGTGCCACACCCCGCTGAGGCAGAAGTAACATACCATCAAGTCCTCCCCACGTCCCCTAAGCTTGCTGTATACACCATAACTCCCACACTTCTGGGCCTGGTGGGGGTGGCAGTGCTCTCGCCATGCCTAATCCTGTTGTAGTTCTTCAGCACCACTTCCAAAGTGTCCAGTCCCCGCTGTTCAGGCATGGGCTGGTATGCCTGTCGCCGCCACATGGTTATCCTTGGCCACGCCCAGTTATTCGGCAAGGTTGAAGTGCTTCTCTGCAATAGACTTTCCAACCGAGTGAAACGGGTCACAGCACCCCCCCTTTTTTGCAAAAGCAATCATGCTGATATCATTCACTGGAGTTCAGTGAGCCAGCAATAGCTGTGAAGCCTCACTTTGGCTTCAAGGATTTCATTTTCAAGGATTCATCAAATTAAGTAAAACTACATTGTCAAACGGAAAGATGGTGTCACTGACCATTGTGATATTTTGATTCAAGGAATGGCTCCAGCCCCAGTCCCTGTGGGCTACATTCATAATTGCAACTGACATTTTCCAAGAGCTTACTATGTACTAGGCAGTACATGAATCACACAATGGTGTGATGATGTGTGTTGATTTAATTACACCCCTCCACTTGTACGGTTTCAGGACTTTGTGATAAGAATAGACAGATGGCTGGAGACAAAGCCAGGACATAACCCAGCAGAGGGAAGCTGAAACAGTATGAGACCAAAGGAGTATTCCATTACCAAACCTTTTGTTTTTTCCATATCACTTGGCTCAACAATAAGCCTGATCCCTACTTCAAAAGTAGGTCTAGGTATTCCACAATGACTAAGCATTTTGGGGAGATTAGGGATGGAAGGGTCAGGAAGTACAAAAGCATATCTTTACTAATACAGGAAGTATGTCAGGCACTCCCTGGATCTCCTGCAGTTCCTGGAAGACAGTATTCTCAGCTGTCATAGAGCCATAACAGCTAAGAGTGTCCACTGATCAGTGTTCTGAATAATGACTGACTGAGCCATACAACTTGGAAGTATTAAGGTTGGAGCCAAACATAATGAAGAAATTTGCATACCAAGCCATAATTTTTAATGGGATCTTATAGTTCGCAAAGTTACATTATCTTCTCATAATGAGAAGAAAATTAGACATATATTGTTTGTATATATTCACATCTTTGCTTTGAGCCCTGGTAGTGAGTGATAAGGGGTTCTGCTGAGAGCTATAAAGAGAGAAACTTTTGCCCTAATACTCAGAGGTCTTAAGAGACCAGCTTTTCTCTTTCTGAAAAAAGTAAAGGGCTGACCTCATAAACTGGCTGCAATCCCTGAGAAACCATGGTTTCTTCATTCACACTGTTTGCTCAAACTGAGGCAGCTATAGTGAAGGCCACTGCCAGCCCTCATGGGGACCTGGCTAGCTGCAATATCTAAACCCAGCCACTGCTCACCGTGCCCTTCTGTCTACTGGAAAACATGTATTTGTCACTTCCCACATGCTGGCCACTTTGTGCTTCACACATTATACTTATAAGCAAGGACTAAAAGTCATTTACAAATCAATTTTTAAATCCAGTGTATAAGTTTTAGAACCACGCTTAATATGGAACATGAAGTGCCACTTACTCAAATGAACACTGTGGTGTATAATTTGGACAAAGGAAGCATGCCTTTTAGAATCAAAAGCACTCAACCTTTGAAACTGGTTGTTAGCTCTCCCTTCCTCTTCGGTCCTTCCCCTAAATCTATCTCTAAGTCCCGTCTCATCCCCTGCCCACAAATGCACACTTCATCATAAACAGATCAGTAGAGCTGAGACTCACGCAGTTACTCCAGTCATTAAGATCTAATCAGTCCACCGCATCTCAAGCTTGTAAAGCTCTCCTCCACTGTGATGAATCCTGCTCAACATCTCTCAACTTTCCCTCCCAAGAAATTCTTTCCCAAGGGAGGAACACAATTATACCTTTTCCTCGATGATGCAGCGGAGAAAATGAAATCGCTCAACACACTACAGCTTCCATACAGCAGGGCCACATGCGCCCTCTTGCGCTGCCAGCTTAAAAACTCTCAAGGAATGTCACAATTACAACTTTCCACTGGTGCTCCCGGTGACAGTACTTCTGACCTAAGACAACTGAGACATGCAGATGTACTCCTCGTCTGCTCATTAGCCTAATGAGGATGGAGTCAGGCAAAGAGTTAATTTGACTAATTTAATCAGCATGTCCTTGGATGTGTCTACTGGGAGAACACCAAAGTGGCAGAGACAAACACAGAAACACGCAGAGGGAAGGGATTTACTTAGCTGTGCTCATGATTAGGCCAAGTCACAGTTTGAGAACATTAGAACAACAAAGCTGGAAAGACACTTAATGATTGCTTAACCCAATCATGCAGTTTCATAAGGTCTAATGAGGTTGGGGAATAATAAACATAAAACTTATTGTAAAATGAGTAATACCTGGGAAGCATTTTATAAATTGCAAACTGCTATGGTTCATATATCTACATCAGATACTAGAGTCAGTTATCTTCCCAAAACAATGTAAAGAATTTCAACACTCAAATGCAAACTTATATGCTTTCACAGAACAACTAAAGCATGCTACTTCCTCTACTTCCTCTCCCCCAGTAAAACCTGACCTTTTTTGCTGTATGGATACATGCGAAATTCTATTCGTTGTTAAGGACACCACAGTAAGAAATTATTATTTAAAAAATTCATCCAAGATTTTACATTCTTGAAAAAAGGCTAGAAAAATAAAACACCAGTATGTTTTATTTGATGACAAATGTAAAATTTGTATTTTACCAAATTTTTTTTTCAGTTAATAGTTGTCATATGGTTTTGATGAATGGTTTTCAATGTCTTTTTAAGTTCTAGCATAAATCGAATACCATCAAGTATCTGTTTCATGTTGGCGGTGCTTCTGTCAGCATGGCTTGATCTTACAATTAGAGATTAAGCCACAATTACTCATCAGATTCAGTAATTCTAAGAGAGTTGATTGAGGGTTTTTCTGGACAATGGAATGTCATTTGCATTGATTATTTCATTATATTAATTTTCTCATCACTCTTGCAATTTTTTTTTCTTTTTTCATTTGAACACTATTAAGGATGCTTTTACCATAAACTTAAGCCTAAGGGGATAAAAAAGAAAATGAATAGGTTTTTTTTCTTTATTACTATTAAAGAGAAAAGAAAGAAAGGAAGAGCTTGTGGGAATACTAAGCCTCATAGCCTATAAATTGATCCAGTTCCTTTTTATCCTTGGTGATAGTTTGCAGAATTAAAACAGCATGGGGAAATATATATTTTGAGGGTGAGTCTTTCAAGAAATTGATTTTTTTATAATGTCCTTTCTGCTTGAATGAGATCGTTCCTGTCCTAGCAGTCAGGACAGACAGTATGTAATGTTCCCTTTCTATAAGTTTTCTTTCAAATGTGTTTTCTTATGCTCAGTAAATTATTAGTGGAGATCTGGCTATATATTGTAAACCCAAAGTTTCTATTACTGTTGGGTAGACAGATGTCCAGTTAACTAACTAATCAATTATATGACAAAGATGCACATGCTATAAAGAGGAAGATCCACGTTCTGGGAAAGAATACAGAATAATTCAGTTTGTGTGTGAGGGTGGTCAGGCAAGATTTTTCTGAGAAGGCAGGAGCAGGTACAAGTCAGACTTGCTGGAGTGAGAAGTGTTATTTGAAATATCCTGAAGCGGGAAAGGCCTTGGTGGGTTCAAGGGCTATCAACTAAGATCCGTGTAGCTAGAATAAAACAAAACTGGTACAAGAGAAGGCTAGAGTCCATGTGGGAAAAGGGTTGAAAAGGTTGGTCAGAGTCTATGTGGGAACATGTTGAAAGGTAAATGAGGAAGCTGCTAGAGAAGGCTGGAGTTTGGTCGAGTCCATGGGGGAAAGGGTTGAAGGGTGAATGAGGAGGCTAATATGGATCTGTGATCACTTAGATAGCTATATGATTCCACTTCCTCCCAAAAGCCCATTATAAAGTAACAAATGAAAACTAATTTTTAATTAAAATCATAAATCTCCCAAAGCAGAGGATCAGAGGGAACAGTGGCATTATTAGGACCCAAAAAGCAAGTAAGAATGGACACTGATTTTTTTTTTTCAAACGTGAGAATTATTGCAGTAAAGCTGAGAAGTTTTCTAAGTCACCAAGTTATCAGCCCAAGTGGAGTAAAGATGAGTCTCAAAACAAAGGAACTGACTGAAAGTCCATTAAAGCAACAATTTGACAATATCCGCCAGAAAGGGATTCAACCTGGAAAAGTACTGTTTACAAAACCGTTAGAAAGACTAAAGAAAGGCAAATAGGGAAAGGCAAGGCTTCTCTGGAGGTTTGTTGTAAGCTTTCAGAGTCTGGGTGCTACAAGAACTTCAGAGAGGTCCACAGCTATCTGAAACATCACAACATGTGATTCTGAAGGAATCATCATGAAGCTAATGCAAAAATCTCACGTTTGTTCAAGTCCACAGAATCAAAAGGGACTACAATCAGAGAACAGTACTATGGGTTTTGTCTTTCATATGCATCCCCGATCTTATAGGCATATCTTACATTTGCAGATTTAATACTGAATATGACCAGCAAATAACTATGGACAAGGAGTCCTTGAGTTTCCAGTTCCTGTGGTGGAGAACAAGAGTAGAAGAGGAACAATGGCAGAGAGCAGACGAGTGATGGAGCTGATTTGTCATCCATCTGTCTTGCAGAGAATGTCTCCTGGTTCTCATTCCCCTTTTGTATAATCTGACGATGGACAGGCAGAAAATAAGGTGAAGAACAGATTTCTCTGGACAAGAAAATTAGATTCAGGATACAGTCCCTTAAAAGAAGAACAAAGAGAAAATTAACATGTTACATGTGGATACCCCAGCCTTTTCCTCCCACTCAACTCTCCCAAGGGTGAGAGGCAGGATTACACTCCTCAAGTGGAAGAGCCTTTCCTAGACAACATGACTAGCCTAGAGAAAAGAATTTAGACTCGAATATCTCAGGTTTCTGCAGCAAAAATTAATAGATAGGTAGGATGGATAGATGGATGGATGGATGGATGGATCGATCGATCGATCGATCGATTGATCGATAGATAGATATAGATAAAAAATAAAAACTGTCAAATTGCTTTCTGGACAGCCCATAGATGTGTGTACATCTGTAGATAACTGCTCAGTGTCCCGTGATAAATGTGAACCAAGGGTTATGAGCATCCGAAGGAGGCAGCACATATGAAAATGAGAGTCCATATAATAAGAACAGATGGGGGGGGGGAACCACAGAAAACAGAAACAATGAGGAAAGTGCAAAATAAAAGAAAAGTTAATCTTTCTCGGAAAGAATGGCTAATATTGAAACAAAAGCAGAACGAGAGACTTTTTGATAAGATGGCAACTTGAATCCAGCTCTGTGTGATGTGGTGAAGAAGAATCAGGATAAGAAAAGAACAGGGCTGGAGAGATGCCACAGTAATAAGGCACTTGTCCTGGTAGCCTGTTGACCTGAGTTCAACATCTAAAACCCAATAAAAGTTGGAGAGAAGTGACACCACGAAGCTGTCCTCTGACTTCCATACGCACAGCTCCACACACATCACACACACACCAGCAATTACTTTTTTAAGAATAAGAAAACACAGAGTCTATCTCAAAGACAGAGAAAGAAGAGGAGATTAAGGAATCCACAAGGGAAGTGATCAGATACCTGAAAAGTACTGAGGGGAAGACAGGCAAAACACTGCATAGAGTAAACCAACAGCAGTGCAGTTCTAACTCCATGACTCCTTGAATGAAGAATAGGAAGCAGAAACCTAATCCAAAAGGTAGGTCAGGCAGAGTTGTCAAAAAGAGACTGGCAGTCCTGCCCTGAGGACAATTATAGCCTCACAAGCCTCAAATCCAGTTACAGGTTTTGGAGAGACAGTGATTCTCTGGCAGATGAGTTAGCAGTGGAAAGGAGTCCCATTGTGTGATTCTTGTGGGTTTCAAAGGCAGTGGCCTCTAACCATCTTGAAAGAGAAAGTATCATTTAAAACTGTGTTATCCTGGGGAGCCAGCAACATGGAACCACTGATGTGAAATTAACTGGCCATCTCAGTGAAGCAAGAAGGCCTCAGAAGGCAGTTGGGGGAGTTGAGGGAGCACATACTGATACATACAAGGACTGACCAGTGGAGGCAGTGAGACAATCAGGGAAAGAAAGTTTCAGACTCCATGGTCTGCAGTAGCTCTCCTATACTGAGAATAGCACTGGAATTTGATAATCCTAAACTTGAGGTCAGTGGATGGATTAAAGTCTGAAGCCAACTATCTATCATTTATTTCTGGAAAACCCAAGTATTCTGAAGTTCTCAGACTTCCTTCTTGAAAGCCACAACTGCTTATTCAAGGTATTACTCAAGATATCTGGAATGTAGTAAGTCAGGTCTTCCACCTGTATAGTCAACAGTGTGGTAGATGCTTTCTGTACTCCCACTGAAATTGGGAGATACCTTCAGTGAGAACATCAGCCATGGGTGGAGGATATGACATGGAGAGTCTCCATGGAATGAGAGAACCTGCTCAACTTACAGACTACAACATTGATTGTGGCTAGCAGAAGCCACTGGTACAAAAAGAGAGGAAGCTACTGCAGCAAAAACATACTGGCAGAAAATAAACACATGCTCTCTACAAGCTTAGTACCAGCAGAAACCAGAGGGCAGAAGGATCAAATGAGCATCTCACCACCATGCAAACAATGGCAGTCACTGGTCTCCAAGAACCTAGAAATAAGCTACATAACACTATGCATTTCTCTCTTTCTTTTATGCTCAATGTGCCCACCATTTTTTGCTATTTATTTTTTCAATTTTACCAGCAGTTTTACTTTATTATATTTCAAATATCTTTTTTATTTCTTCCACAAAATTCATGTATTTTGTTTACATATCTTTTCAACTCTTGGGCATTCCTAAATAAAGAACTACAATCAATAACTGTTGAGAAGGAAAATTCAGTCTTCTCGAGGGAAAAGTTCCTTGATAGATTATCCCATAACAAATGGTTGGTTCTAAACACATGGCTAAGAACAGCACTGAACTTGGGGTTGGAGGCACAGAAGTAGTTGAAGGGACAGAAAGAACTGGAAATGCTTTGAAAAATAAAAATTAAAGAAACAATGTCAAAAATCTGTAAGTGGGGGCTGTGAGCTGCTCAGAAGGAAAAGGCACTTGCTTATTTGAAACTAAGACTGATGATGACCCTTAATCCCTAGGCTTCACATGGTGAGAGGAGAGAAAGAACTTCAGCAAGTTGTCGTCTGACTTCTGCATGCACACACTACATGCACACACCACGCACACACACACACACACACACATGCACATTCAAACATGCACACACAAACACACATTATTAAGAACTGCTTTTTAAATAATCTGCAAGGGAATAACACTAATTCACCTGCAAAGGCAACCACATTATAATAACACCTATCTCCTCAGCAACCCTAAAATCCAGGAAATCATGAGCCTATGATGGATCTTACTACTGTTGTGTCAAATTGACATAGTGTCAAACTGTCCTCTGAATGTATCTGTTTATACAGTGGACAATTGGTGCTTCCACATAATCAGAGAAGCTTTTCTCTGCAGTGAATGACAGTGAATGCATACTTGAGTCTATTCAAAGTCCTAAGAATAAGTGATGGTTGAATGTTCTGTGCTAAACAGAACATTTAGACCACTCCCTAAGGCTTGGAGAGTACCTTGAAAGAGGGAGTAGGGAGAATATAAGAGCTAAAAGATAAAGGAGTTATGAAGTGCCATCTCTTGGACAGGAGACAGCTACTAAAGATGATCTCACAGCTGCTGTGATCATCTGCATTGGACTTGTTCATCAATGGTCCTATCAATAATCAGTTATGGTTGGGGGAGGGACCCATGGGGTCGGGCCCCTCCCCAGGAAGCTATTGGTAGTTGAGGGAGGGAGGGATCATTGTTTCAGTGTTGAGTGACACATGCTCCGATGGAGAGTTCCACCTTAATGCCCACATGGGAAGCCCTGGTTAAGCTCAGTGAGTCACAAAGCAAAACAAAAGGCCTGAGTGTTGGCAAAAATCTTGTAGGAAGGAGGTCATATTAACAAAGGATAAAACAAGTAACAAGACAGGAGCTTACCACTGAGGGCCTCTGAAAGACTTTACCGAGTAGTGTATCAAAGCAGATACTGAGACTGATAACCAAACCTTCAGCAGAGTGCAGGGAATCATATGAAAGAAGGGTGAGTTAATATGACCTGGAAAGAATAGGAGCTCCACAAGGACCAAATATCTCTGGGCACAGGAGTCTTATATGAGACTGTTTCTCCAACCAAGGCCCATGTATGGATATAACCTGGAACCTCTGCTCAGATATAGCCCATGGTAGCTCAGTAACAGAGTGGGTTCCCTAGTAAGGGAAACAGGGACTATTTTTGACAGGAACTCAATGGCTGGCTCTTTGACGTCCCCACCCCACCTCCAAGGGAGGAGCAGTCCTGCTAGGCCACAGAAGAGGACTTTGCAGCCAGTCCTGAAGATACTTGATAAACCAGGGTCAGATGAAAGGGAAGGAGGTCCTCCCCTATCAGTGGACTAGGAAAGGGGCAGAAAGGAGATGAGGGAGGGAGGAAGAGAGGATATGATTGGGAGGGAATGAGGGAGCAGGATACAGCTGGGATACAGAGTTAATAAAATGTAACTAATAATAAAAATAAACAAATAAAAAGTTGTAATCTACAAAAAAAAACAAAGGATAAAGTGAAATAAGAGAGGTGAGTTGTGAACAATTAGAATGCATTATATATGATTGATGTCAAGAAACATTTCATTAATTAAAAACAAAATAAATAATAAATATAAAAGAAAAAGATATATGATTTTAAATTTTTTAATTTTTAAAAATTAAAATTTTTATCTCAGAAGATGGAAAGATCTCCCGTGCTCATGGATTGGTAGGATTAACATTGTGAAAATGGCCATCCTGCCAAAAGCAATCTACAGATTCAATGCAATTCCCATCAAAGTACGAACTCAATTCTTTACAGACCTTGAAAAAAAGATTCTCA
Organism: Psammomys obesus; assembly: GCF_907164565.1. Taxonomy (NCBI): domain Eukaryota; kingdom Metazoa; phylum Chordata; class Mammalia; order Rodentia; family Muridae; genus Psammomys; species Psammomys obesus. The sequence continues at coordinate 23,399,852 of NW_026591086.1, forward strand.
GCTTCATATGGAGAAACAAAAAACCCAGAATCTCCAAAAAAATCCTGTACAACAACAGATCATCTGGAGGTATCTCCATCCCTTATCTCAAGTTGTACTACAGAGCAATAGTAATTAAAAACTGCATGGTATTGGCATAAAAACAGAAAGGAGGATCAATGGAACCGCATAGAAGACCCAGACATAAACCCACACACCTATGAATACTCCATTTTTGACAAAGAAGCCAAAACCATTCAATGGAAAAAAGACAGCATCTTCAACAAATAGTGCTGGTCCAACTGGATATCCACATGCAGAAAAATGAAAATAGATCTATATTTATCACCCTGCACAAAACTAAAGTCCAAGTGGATCAAAGACCTCAACATAAAACCAGATACTCTAAATCTGTTAGAAGAAAAAGTGGGGAACAGCCTAGAACTCATTGGCACAGGAGACAACTTCCTGAACAGAACACCAACACCACAGGCTCTAAGAGCAACAATCAATAAATGGGACCTCATGAAACTGAAAAGCTTCTGTAAAGCAAAGGACACTGTCATCAAAACAAAACGCCTGCCTACAGATTGGGAAAGAATCTTCACTAACCCTTTATCTGACAGAGGACTAATATCCAGTATATATAAAGAACTAAAGAAGCTGAAAAGCAGCAAACCAAGTGATCCAATTAAAAAATGGGGAGCAGAGCTAAACAGAGAATTATCGACAGAGGAATATCGAATGGCAGAGAAACACTTAAAGAAATGCTCATCCTCATTAGCCATCAGGGAAATGCAAATCAAAACGACCCTGAGATATCACCTCACACCCATCAGAATGGCCAAAATGAAAAACTCAAGGGACAACACATGCTGGAGAGGTTGTGGAGAAAGGGGAACCCTCCTCCATTGCTGGTGGGATTGTAAACTGGTACAACCACTCTGGAAATCTATCTGGCGCTTTCTAAGACAATTAGGAATAGTGCTTCCTCAAGACCCAGCTATACCACTGCTAGGTATATACCCAAAGTTTGCTCAAGTACACAAAAGGAATATTTGCTCAACCATGTTTATAGCAGCATTATTTGTAATAGCCAGAACCTGGAAACAACCCAGATGTCCATCAACGGAGGAATGGGTACAGAAATTGTGGTATTTTTACACAATGGAATACTACTCAGCAATCAAAAAGAAGGAAATCATGGAATTTGCAGGCAAATGGTGGGATCTAGAAAAGATCATCCTGAGCGAAATATCCCAGAAGGAGAAAGACAAACATGGTATATACTCACTTATATAGACCTATAAGATATGATAAACATAATGAAATCTATACACCTAAAAAAGATAATCAAGAGAGCGGACATGGGGTAAGATTATCAATCCTCATTTTGAAAGACAGATGGGATGTGCATTGAACATTGACAGGAGTCTACTGAGCGCATTGGAAAGACTCTAACTAGCAGTGTTTTCAAAGCAAAGACTCATGACCAAACCTTTGGCAGAGTACAGGGAATCATAAGAAAGAAGGGGAGTTAGTCTGATGAGGAAAGGATAAGAGCTCCACAAGGACCAAAGATATCTGGGCACAGGGTCTTTTCTGAGACTGACATGCAACCAAGGACCATGTATGAATGTAACCTAGAACCTCTGCTCAGATATAGCCTGTGGTAGCTCAGTAACCAATTGGTTTCCCATAGTGAGGGGAACAAGGACTATATCTAACAGGAACTCAATGACTGGCTCTTTGGCCTCCCCACCTACCAAGGGAGGAGCAGTCCTGTTAGGCCACAGAGGAGAGCTTTGCAGCCAGTCCTGAAGATACCTGATAAAACAGGATCAGATGAATGGGGAGGAGGTCCACCCTATCAGTGGACTTGGCAAGGGGCACGGTGGAGATGAGGGAGGGAGGGAGGGAATGGGAGGGAATGAGGGATCGGGACACGGCTGGGATACAGAGTTAATAAAATGTAACTGATAAGAAAAAAAAAATTAAAAATAAATAAATAAATAAAATTAAAATTTTTAAATTGAAAATTTAATTTGAATTTGAAATTGTAAAGCAAAGGACACTGTCATCAAAACAAAGCGACTGCCTACAGATTGGGAAAGAATCATCACCAACCCTTTATCTGACAGAGGACTCATATCCAGTATATATAAAGAACTAAACAAGCTGAAAAGCAGCAAACCAGGTAATCCACTTAAAAAATGGGGAACAGAGCTAAAGAGAGAATTCTCTGTAGAGGAATATCGAATGGCAGAGAAGCACTTAAAGAAATGCTCAACCTCATTAGCCATTAGGGAAATGCAAATCAAAACAACCCTGAGATTTCACCTTACACCCATTAGAATGGCCAAGATCAAAAACTCAAGGGACAACACATGCTGGAGAGGTTGTGGAGAAAGGGGAACCCTTCTCCACTGCTGGTGGGAATGTAAACTTGTACAACCACTCTGGAAATCAATCTGGCGCTTTCTCAGACAACTAGGAATAGCGCTTCCTCAAGATCCAGCCATATCACTCTTAGGCATATACCCAAAAGAGGCTCAAGTACACAAAAAGGACATTTGCTCAACCATGTTTGTAGCAGCTTCATTTGTAATAGCCAGAAGCTGGAAACAGCCCAGATGCCCCTCAACTGAAGAATGGATGCAGAAACTGTGGTACATCTATACAATGGAGTATTACTCAGCAATGAAAAATAAGGAAATCATGAAATTTGCAGGTAAATGGTGGGACCTGGAAAGGATCATTCTGAGTGAGTTGTCCCAGAAGCAAAAAGACACGCATGGTATATACTCACTCATATAAACATACAACATAGAATAAACCCACTAAAATCTGTACATCTAAACAAACTAAGCAAAAGAGAGGACCCTAACTACAATGTTCAATCCCCATCCTGAAAGGCAAAGAGCATGGACATCAGAAGAAAAAGAAAATAGGAAACAACCTCGGAACCTGCTACAGAGGGCCTCTGAAAGCCAGAAGAAAACAGGAAACAACCTTGGAACCTGCCACAGAGGGCCTCTGAAAGCTTCTGCAGTATAGACTGTCAAAGCAGATGCTGAGCCTGATGGCCAACTGTCAGGCAGAGTGAATGGAATTTTATGTAAGAAGTGGGAAATAGTAAGAACTGAAGGGGACGGGAACTCCACAAGGAGAGCAACAGAACAAGATAATTTGAACACAGGGAAGTTCCCAGAGACTCATACTCCAACCAAGGACTATTCATGGAGATAACCTAGAACCCCTGCACAGATGTAGCCCATGGCAGTTCAGTGTCCAAGTGGGTTACATAGTAATGGGAAGAGGGACTGCCTCTGATATAATCTGATTTGCCTGTTCGTTGATCACCTCCCCCTGAGAGGGGAGCAGCCTTACCAGGCCACAGTAGAGGACAATGCAGCCACTTTTGATGAGAACTGATAGACTAAGATCAGAAAGGAGAGTAGAACCTCCCCTATCAGTGGATTTGGGGAATGGCATGCATGCAGAAAGGGGAGGGAGGGGAGGACGGAGGGGCTTATGGGGGGGATACAAAATGAATAAAGTGTAATTAATAAAAAATTTTAAAAATAAGGAAAAATAATAAGTACATTATCTGTTTATTCCCTTCTCTCCATCTAATGATTTCATCATTCTCCCCTTGCTCTTCTTCAAATTCAGGCCTATTTATTTATTATTGATTTATAATTGTAAATACATAAGTACAGGGTTAACTCTATGTACATGCTTTAGAAGTATTTATTTTGAATACATAAAAATAATAAAAATATCTTAATTGTTATTAAATATTTAAGATTAAAGAGGTAACAAATTTATAGACTATGTGAGACAGTCTATACAAGGCTGATGTGAGAATAAGAAGACTTTTTCAAATTGAAATTTTATTTATTTTTATATTTTTATTGAAAATAAGTTTTTATACACTATATTGTGATTATGGTTTCTCCCTCTATGAACTCCTCTGAGATCCTCTCCATCTCTCCCCTCCATCCTGATCCACTCACTCCCTTGTTGTCTTTCCTTAGCAAAACAGACATCTAAAGAATAAGAATAAAATAAAACAAACAGATGAATTGGAATAGGACAAAACAAACAAGAAAAAAAAAAGAGCCAAAGAAAAACCACAAACAGATATAGAAGGAAAGACTCACACATTTGTAGACACAAGTATTCCATAAAAATACAAAACCATGATACATATGCAAAACACCTTTAAGGTGAAAAAAGAAAAACAAAAATCCCCTGACAAAAACATCATGAAACAAAGAACTTCCAAAAATGCCATTGAGTTTGTTGTGTGTGTTAAGCCATCTACTGCTGGGGTCGAGGTTTGCCATTATGAGTGGTCTATATGCCCAGTGTGAGACTGCTAGAGTAAACTGTGGGGTGTGTGTGTGTGTGTGTGTGTGTGTGTGTGTGTGTGTGTGTGTTTATCAATTGGAGACAGCTTCTGAGGTAATAGCTTACGTCCACTTCTCCTCTCAGTGCTGGGAGCCCTTCTGGTGCAAACCCCTGCAGGCCACAGTCTCTATGAATGTTTGAAACAGTAGGGACTGTGTCCTCACTCATTCAGAAGGTACATGAGTGAAAAGGGCAAGTTCTGGGTAGGTAGTGGTTGTAAGCACACAGAAAAACTATAAGAAATAGAGTAACTGTTTTCCACTTCACAGGACACACGTTGTATAAATATATTAGCTACTGACCATATATTGGCTCTGACAATGTTCACAGAGCCTTAAAACTACACATTGATCTAATAAGCAGAACTATAAAGAAAAGAAGGGAGGAGGAATGGTGCTGTGTGGTGTGTGGAGATGCACAAAGCTCCACTTTGGTTTTTCATATGATAATAGATTGAGTCTAAACTGTGAAAATAGTCTGTACTCTGAACATTCAATATAGTTTTAGGAGTGCATCTCAAAAAAAACCGCTAAGACGGAGTGTGCTTGTGTCTGAGTATCCTGGGCTAAGGACAGCAAGGGTGGTTTTCAAAACCCTTGTAGAACAAGTTGGCTCTGAATGTGCACCTATGTAAAACTTTGATTTTAAGAAGCTCAATTTGCAAGCGTGAAGAACACTTTCCATCAGCAGAAAAATCACCAATGGCATGCTTAATCGGTTGGTTTTCTGTAGCAGCTCTGAAAGCAATAAAATGGAGCTTTTGTGTTTCAAGATGGATAAGCCCCCCAAAAAACAGTGGTGATCAGAACTGTTCAAAAAAAGCAAATAGAAGAGACAGATGTAGCATATGGTAAATTATTTAAAAAGCATATAAACATGAAAAGCAATGGTATATTTTATCTATACATACACATGTGTAGGAAAGAATGAAAAGTTGCATAGGCAATAAAAGCACTCAATTTCTTTGGCTGCCTCCTGGAGAGCAGGCAGCTAGTAGTCTGTGAAGTGCTTCCGCTCTAGGCTCTGCTTCTCTAAAAGCAATTTAACCTTAACAAATGAGGTGAAATAATAGGGAGGCAAAGCAGGAAGGGCAAGGAAGAAAAGGGTGAACATGAGGAGCAATAGAAACCTTAAGACCAGTGATAGTTTCCCTCTCTCTGACATTTAATCCTTCTCTATTGGGCTTCTTTTGCAGCTCCCTTTTTTCTCTGTTTTATTATTATTTTTTTATGCTTACTAATATACTTCTCAAGCAACTGTAGCTAAAGCAAGTTAGAGTTTTCCTCAGTAAATTTTACAAAGTCCCCGAAAAGAATTTGCTGTACATGGAGACTTCCCTACCCCTCTCTCCTGCTCTCCCTCCCCCCCCCCCCCCCGGCATTTTCTTCTGAAGTTTTTATTTGTTGTTTTTGAATGAGGGGTCTTTGTATGGGTCTGTGTAGTTGTGCGTGTGTTGCTGGCCAGTGAACCAAAGGCCTCATGCATCTTAGCCAAGTGTTCTATGCCTCAGCTATATCTCCAGCAACCCCTCCTTCATTTTACACATCAAAGCCTCTGTAGGAAAAATTCGCAGTCATATGATCTCACCAACTGCGGTTGTTTTCTATGTCAGCTCACCATGCAATGACAGCTCTAACAGAGCTACTATTAAAAGCAATGTGAAATTTGAAGCACAATTTTTTTTTTATTATTGACTATAACAATAGGAATGAAGTAACTACTTTCAAGATTGGTTAAATTGCACCTACATCATCAGGAGCCAGCCTCTTTCTGCTCTGTCCTCCTCAGAGTGTTGACTCAGTTTCTCCACACACCCCCACTATAGTCCAGAAAGGCCTGCTATTTTTCTGTATGCAAAAGGACATGGCTGTTTTCCTTCAGTACAACTCTGTCTGTATGACAGAGTCGCTGACTGATGGCCTTGTATTGTTCTCATATTGCAAAGAGGATAAGAGACCATTCTGGGGCTCCTTTTCATAAAAATATTAATCCTGTCCATGAGAGTTCTCCTCCATGACCTGATACTCTTCAAGGCTCTACCTCCTAATATCATCAACTGGGAACAGAAGGTCATCAAATGATTTCGAGTATGTCCTCATTTGCTTCCTATTGCTGTGATGACACAATAACCAAAAACTACTCTGAAAAGGGATTTATTTGTCTTACATGTTGTTATCACAGTCCATCACTGAAAGAAGTCAGGATGAGAATTCAAGACAGGATCCTGGATGCAGGAACTCAAACAGAGACAGTGGAGGAATGCTGTTTACTGGATTGCTCCCATGGCATGTTCAATCTGCTTTCATATCCAACCCAGGACCACACATCAGGGGTTGGCACCAAGCACAGTGGGCTAGGCCCTCACTTATCAGGTTTTTTTTATTAATTACACTTTATTCACTTTGTATCCCCCATAAGCCCTTCCCTCCTCCCCTCTCGACCCCACACTCCCTCCCCCTTCTTCATGCATGCCCCTCCCCAAATCCACTGATAAGGGAGGTCCTCCTCTCCTTCCTTCTGATCTTATTCTATCAGATCTCATCAGGAGTGGCTGCATTGTCATCTTCTGTGGCCTGGTAAGGCTGCTCACCCCTCAGGGGGAGGTGATCAAAGAGCAGGCCAATCAGATTATGTCAGAGGCAGTCCCTCTTCCCATTACTATGTAACCCACTTGGACACTAAACTGTCATGTGCTACATCTGTACAGGGGTTCTAGGTTATCTCCATGAATAGTCCTTGGTTGGAGTATGAGTCTCTGGGAACTTCCCTGTGTTCAAGTATTACTCAGCAATGAAAAATAAGGAAATCATGAAATTTGCAGGTAAATGGTGGGACCTAGAAAGGATCATCCTGAGTGAGCTGTCCCAGAAGCAGAAAGACACACATGGTATATACTCATTCATATAGACATATAACATAGGATAAACCTACTAAAATCTGTACATCTAAAGAAACTAATCAAGAGAGAGGACCCTGACTAAAACACTCAATCCTCATCCTGAAAGGCAAAGAGGATGGACATCAGAAGAAGAAGAAAACAGGAAACAACCTAGGAACCTGCCACAGAGGGCCTCTGAAAGCCTCTGCCCTGCAGACTATCAAAGCAGATGCTGAGACTTATGGCCAACTGTTGGGCAGAGTGCATGCAATCTTATGTAAGAAGTGGGAAATAGTAAGAGCTAGAAAGGACGGGAACCACACAAGGAGAGCAACAGAACCAGAAATTTTGAACACCTATCAGTTTTTAATCAAGAAAATGCCTCCATAGACGTCCTCAAAAGCCAATGAGACCAAAGGATTTTCTTGAGGTTCTCTCTTCCAAGATGATCCTGTTTTGTGTCATGTTGACAAAATAACCAGCCAGCACACGGCAAGACATAAATACCCAACCCACTGCCTGTTTGCAACTATAATGCTCCTTAAGGTGACACTTTCCATAGCTGAGTCATGTGTTCCTGCTATAAGTACAAAGGAAGATGGAGAAATGAGAAACAGATTTTCAGTCTCTGGAGTGGTGCTGCGATTTGAATGAGAACTGTCCCCATGGGCTCATTTATTTCAACACTTGGTCCCTCATTGTTGGAGCTGTTTGAGAAAGTGGTGGAATGTTTAGGAGATTGAACTATTCTGGAGGTAGTGTGTCACTGGGGGTGAGCTTTGAGAGTTTATAGCCTTATCCCGCCTCTGCTTCACTCTCTCCCTCTCACTCAGCTTCAAGTTTACAATTAAAAATTTGATTGTTCAGTTTCCTGCTCTAGCTTCCTGCTGCTGGGTCTCTCCTCTATTATGGACTTTCCCTCTAAAACCAAGAGTCTTTCTTCTGTGAGTTGCATTGGTCCTGATATTTTATCACATAGAAAAACCAACTAAGACAACTGGGAAGAAGGTTCTGTTAGTGAATAAGTAGGGAGTATGGCAATCAACAGTATCTACCCCCCTCACTTTGGGCATCTACCACAATGACCATCAAAGGAAAGAGTAATGCCCAATGGGTATGGCCATACTCAGCACAGCAGTAACGCTTCTTAAAGGCAGAATGGTCCAAAAGGAAAGGCAATAGTAAAAAAAAAAGTAAAAGCACCAATGGATTCCAATGGATAAAGAATTATCCCATATAGTTACACATAGTGCACTCCTCACAGAAAAACCACAGTAGCATTGGCCAATGTGGTGGCCATTATCAACAGGTAGCTAGTAAAGTAACGTGAATAAAAGCTTAAAAGAAAAACCACAAACACATGAAAGCAGAGACACACATTGCAGATACAAGGATCCTATAAAACCAGAAGCCAGGATATATAGGTAAAGGAAAGTGAAGAAAGAAAAAGAAAAAAGAAGAAAAATGACTAAAAAACATTATTAAAAACATTATTTAAAAAAAAGAACTGTCACCTTTGGCTCATGGCTCTCCTGATGTGATCAGGAATATTTTCTTCTTACAGGAAATTCATTGAATAGTGCGCTGCTAGAGCAAGGAACAAAATTCTTAAATGACAGATCTGCATATGCAAGAATATGATTAAATTAAAGCTGATCTGAAAGCATCTCCAGGGATACCTGCGGCTATGGTACAGATCTTTGGCCAGGCAGGAATAAAATGTCCTAGCTAATGATAAGTAATACTCTGTTTAAATCTTGAAGTCCCCTCTGCAGGCATCTAGTGCTGGCTTTTCTACGTTGTTTAGTGAAGAATGTATATAACGGGAGCCCACACTTGCTTTGCCTGGTGGCTCAGCCTGATGCAGCTCAGTGAGCTATAATGAAAGGACTCCTAGGAGACCTGCACCTCATATTTCCATTTTTGCACCTCATGAACCTGAAATGCAGTATAATCTGTGCATGTGAGAGAGGACTTAGAAAGCTGTGCTCAGGTGTTCCAGGCCTTGCTAATGTCACCATGTGCTTTCATGGTCCTGGTGCTGCTTGTCCTTAAATTGTCATAAATCTTTCATGAGTGTACCTTGTTAGAGTTCTGTGAGTCTTCCCAATTATCTGACCCCAAGTAATTGCCACACTACATGGTGGCCAATCAGATTCGGTCATTAACACACATGAAACAAACCCGAGACAGTGCTAGAAATAATGAAGCTGAACTTGATAAGGCTCTGGAGGTCCTGCACTACCAGGGAAGAGTAAAAATGCCATGCTTTGTAAGAGGTTTAGTCATCTTTGTTCTAACATGACAGGAGAAAAGTTTGAAATAAGTTGGTGTATTTTGACACGGATATTGACATGGTAAATCTAGGAGATTACTTGTTTACAAAATCCTAAAAAGGCCCTCATTTTATTCTCTAAACCCCAACTTTCTTTCTTGCAACATGGAAGCTATAACAGAATTTGCATCACAGTACTCATTGAGGGTTAATTTTTAAAACACCATTTAGTGAGTGAATACAACGCTGAGCATGCATGTAGCAAAAACTCCACGAATACAAGCTCTTGTTATTTCACTCCTTCCAAGTAAAGGTATGTGTGAAATATAAATATTTATAACAAAGCTGGGTAATGTAGTACCTTAAATATCTTATTATCTAGCTGAGATCTTTATTTCATTTAGTAACAATGTCTCAATTACTTTCCAATTTTGCATGTTTTGTTTTTTCTTTAAATTATATTTTATATAAACATACACTCTATCTAAATAAAGAGCTATATCTTCCAACCCTCCACAGTAAATATTTTCATAAACTCAATGGGTGAACTTGGTTTTACTAAAAATTCTATGTTCTTATACTATGCATGGAACTTGCTAGGTGGGAAAAATATGAACACAATTGTTAGGCCAATGACTTAAATTTCTGCCCCTGACAGTTAATCGTAGATCTGAATCCTGGTAGTATAAATGGCTTCCCAGCAGTTCTCTGGTATAATCCGCTCCTTTTGCAGTGAAATCTCACAGCTAGAAATGATAAAAATGGGGCTCAAATGTAATCAGATCCATGTAAATTCAGAGCTATAAGAATATATAGAATGATACTGTACATTTTTGAAGAGCATGTTCTTTATAACAAAACAACATATTGAAGAAACAAAGGGAAAGTTTCAGAGATTATTCAAACCAGTTTAAGCAGAAATACTCCAAAGAGCCAAAAACAAAAAAAAAAAAAATACAGGAAATCCTTCCTACCAATAAAGAACTTGGAGCTCCAGTTAGAACACTGTCCCATATGAGACTCTTTAAGTCACATGAAGCAGAAACTCATTCATGATACTTCAAATGAAATGGTGGCTTATTATATGGTTGTCATAAAGAAAGAAAAGGATGTGTGGCTTAAACCTCACATAAACCAGAATTGGAAAAAACTCTTTCCTTCTCAAGTTCTCTGATCTCAGTTTTTCTTGGATTCTTTGCTCTGGCTCCTGGTCTGTCTCACCGAGCTTCCTCTGTTTGCATTAGCTAAGTGTGGCTCAACCAACCTGACTCTTCACTCTGCCATCAATCACTTTGCACAAGGGCAGAACCCTCTTGCTGTTATAGTCAGTCTGCATGTTTAGCCTTGGCTGTTCTTGAGACAAAAGCAGAGCATAAACTGTAAATGACAAGAAGAAGAAAAAAGAAAGAAAGAAAGCCACTGGAGAAAACCACAAAAGAAGAGACAGTTCCTTATTTGACTGCTCAAGGTTTACTATGGGATTCAAATGAAGAGTCTGGATGTGATAAAGCTTAGACAATACTTGTTTTCACTCAGATCCAAGCAGGTGGGTGAACAACAGTATGGGGACCCGAGAGGACAGAAAAGAAGAGAAAAAAAAAGGAAAAAAATTCACCCAAATCACAGCACATATAGGTCTCTCCTCATTCTCTCTCTCTCTCTCTCTCTCTCTCTCTCTACCTACTTCTAAGAGAATAAACCTCGCCCTCAATATCATTTTTTCAATAATAAAATCTTTTATTCCTCAGTCCTTTGCCTACCTTACTCCCTAAACATCAACACTTCAATTTTTTAGAAATATTTGACATTTTTCAGGTCAATTTAACACAATCCAGTAATATATTTTTTATTTAGGAAAACTCATTTTAACACAGTGAAAACATGACAAGAAGCAGCATGCAGCCAAGGTTCTGCTAAAGGGTTGAGCTGCCTCTTGGCAGACACTTGGGAGGGCCAGGAAGTCAAGCGAACAGGGAGGGGATTGCTTAGTAGCAGGGAACTTTCACGTCTTTGCCTTCTCCTGAAGATTGAAGACGTGTCCTAGCAACTTTCCAAGACGCTACAGCTGATGTCTCTATTGTGATCTAGCAGAGACAGAAAATGGCCCTTCACTGAAGCCTGCAGATGATGCCAAATTCAGAGCTGTTGCAAATATTAGCAAAGGTGAAATAGTAATAAATAAGAGCATGAGAGTTAAAAATACAGGGAAGACAAACCGGAAAGTAGAGAAAACATCTGAAAGTAATACAGAACAACACCCACATTGGGGGATGTTATTTGAAAGCTACAATTTCCCCAAAAGAGAAACATCTATTCTAAGGTGAATATGAAAATAGGGTATCATGGAGAGAACCAGCAGTCCCTTCCTCCTAACTCTTACAGGACTGAACTGGGAATGGCACACTGGAGCCCTGTGTCCACCTGAGGCAGAACATGTAGCTGCACTGATGATCACCAAGGATGATGCAAACAGAGGGGTTAACAGAGATAAGTATTTGTAATTCCAAGACTCAATACAAATCTGCAATTATTTCAAAGGTGGAAACACTGTGAAGAGGAGTAATCATAAGCCTAGGAAAAGGCTTATAATTTAAATTGATGGATTCAAGTATGGATTTATTTTAGAAATATAAGGCAACTTTTTTGTCACTCACAAAAGCTTAGGTATAAACAGTAAATGCAAAGAACATTCTTCCAGAACCTTCCTCTACATGTGCAAGGAGAGAAGCAGTAGGGAGAATAGAAGGGTAATTTAAGATAGTATTTGTCAGTCCACCAATGAGCGAGGAGGCAGAGAAGTCAAAGAAGCAGAGGACAGCTTAGCAGCTAGCAACCGTGTTTAGGTTGATTTACACTCACGTCCCTTTCCCAACAAAGCACTCAGTGACCTGAGACCTGCACATAGACTCCTCTCCAACACTGTTGTCACTCTGACTATGGCTCCCTACAGCCCCTGGTATCTCCCCCTCTGTGCTCAAACTCACCCTGGAAAAGTGTTTCAATTCAGCCTAGGCTGGTTTGGGCTACATATGCAATAAATCAAATTGTATCTTCTTATATCTATGCATAATTGAGCATGCACATGATTAAAATCAGGTGTATCATGGGAAATGATTGTGCCATAAACAAAGGCTCATGTAATCTAGGTCTATCAATCAAAACAGGAAAACTCCATGGCTTGTTTCTTAGCAACCTACTCTTCCTCCTCCTAGAAGACCTCAACCAGTTACCCCACACTGTTGAGTAATCTTGCTTGGGGTCAACTGCAGCATATCTAGTAAGTACCTTCACCTTGCCTTTGAATAAAATCTGCTGCTTTTCCACAACTCGTATGTACATCTTCAGTTGTTTGAGAAGACATCAAGAACCTGGAAACACCGCCCAGACAGTGGCCACAGCTAACAGACGGAACTTGGGAGCACCAACTAAGTTCTATGGAGGTTGTGAGGGAAACAACTGTAACCTCAGCTTCCAAAACTGGAAGAATATGCTGCACCATAGGTTACTTCCAGTCCTTGAAAAAAAAAAAAAAAAAAAAAAAAAAAGGAGAAAAAGATTCTACTCATATATTATACAAAATATTTAGAAAAGACCTTTGACCCATCCTTCCTCACACTTCTGGCTTAGTTACCTTTAATTGCCAACTGGACACAGGCTGCAGTCATCTGACATGAGAGCCTCAACTGAGGACTTGTGCAGAGTATTTGGCCTATGGGTATGTCTGAGGGGGATTTGCTTGATTTTTACAATGGGACTCCGCCCACTGTTGTTTGTGTCATTCCTAGGGAAGAGGGCCTATGCCATATAAAAACCCTAGCTAGTGAGAGGCAGCCAGAGGGCAAGCCAGCAAGCGGCACCTCCATGGATTACGCCTCTGGATTTTTTCCCCTAAGTATCCTGCCCTGACTTTCTTCAATGATGTGTTGTGGCCTGGACATATAAGCTAAATAAACCCTTTCCTCCTCAAAGATGCTTTTGGTCAGAGTGCTTTATGACAGCCACAGAAGGCTACCAGAGCCCACTCTAAGAATGGATTGTCCTACAGTTGCTTGTGGTAGGAGGAAAAGTTAGAATGTGAATATAAGCATGAAACAGTACTGAAGAAAATACAAGTAAAAGAGTACAAGAGTACCCCTGAACTAGACACAGATTTAGTATTAACTATTTCCTCATTCTATCTATTCTGTATGTCACTTCTACCATGTAGTTCCTCGGCTGGTTACTATTATATGGTGGGAGAGTCCAAATTTTATTTCTAAGCCTGTAATCCCCTGGAAGTCTAATGTGTGGATAATCACTAAAAGACTAGAAGACATGGCTGGGAATTCCCTGAGTTCTGTGAAGAATTTTTTATGTCTCCAAAACTCTTGAAAATACTGAACCCTTATCTTTCTCTGTTTTCCTGCAAGAAGAATGCTCAACGGCCAGGCAACAATCTTGGATTCTAGTGCTGGCTTTCTCAGCCATTTCTGCCCTGGTTATGAGGATCAAATTCAGGTCCTGCTGTTTACTTACCAAGTAAGCTGTCTATGTTCCTATGTCTCCCTTCCTTTTCTCCTTTTATTCCTTTCTCCTTCTAGTTCCTTCTTTCCCTTCTTCATTTTTTTTTCTGCCATTGTTCTTATAGCTTCAATTATTTTCTCAAACAAGTAGAGAGAAGTTTAATTTTTACCTAAGTTTCCCAGAACGGAGAACTTTCCTCTCCGTTTGAGGATAACATGTCATAGAAAACTTAGAGCATGCAGAGAAGGGAAAAGAAATGTTTGAAGATATTACATACAAATATTTTTCCTGCTAGGAAAATAGCAGTTTTCCACATTTAGCTTTAACAATGCAAGCTTTCCTTTAGTTCATTCACTACAAAGGCTTGTGTATTTTGTTATCAGTAAGAGTATTTACAAAGTCCCTATACAAATTTTCTCAGTTTCAGCTTATTTATGATCATTTTTCTTTACCTTCTTTCATAGCTGCTGTCTTACTAGATACTGAGTTTTACCTGAGCACTTGATAAGATATCAATCTGTCTACATATCTCTATGTATGCTTTAACAGATAGATTTAAACATATCTTTTCAAGATCAGCTATGGTCTACATAATAATCCCTTTGGATATTTTGTTGTATCTGTTTTAGTTGCTTCATTTGTTGTTTTATCATTTGCTGACTTATGTTGACAAATTTTCTGACTTTGTTCTTTAGTAATTGATCTATGATAAAAGCAATCATTTCTGTAATCTGACATCTCTCAAAAACTTTGAAGTTTAGGTTTAAATGTTCTCAGTGGACTATTGAATGTCTGTTTTTGATAATAACATGGTTCCATTAAAAGATCAAGAATGGCTTAAAACTCAGTGAAGTTTTTGAGTCATAAATGTGAATGTACAAAAGAAAAGCAATTTATTGAAAACACTATGCAATTAGAAATGGTTTAGAATGGAAGGAAATTTTCTTTTAAAAAAACATTTGGAATACATGCTTATGTGCCTTTCTCTAGATTTTTGTTGTTGTTGTTGTTGTTGTTTTTGTTTTTTTAGTTAGGAATGTTTAATAATGAACTTTCCCAGACTGAAACAAACAGACATACAGGATCTACGGCACCCTCAATTAAGCACTCACCTTTATCTAAGGAATATTATTAGTTACACCTTTCAAACATCCTGTTGCGCTTCCTTATCAAGAGTCTAAAGTCCAGCTTGTGGAAACTTCATCATCATCATGAATTAGACCAAGGGTAGCTATTATAACAATGTAATATTTATTTACACAAAAGGACGGATGAGTAGGAGAATGAACTCAAGAACAGCTCACTGTTTGTGTGAACATTTGAAAATTCTTATGGCACCTGGTTGAAGGAAATCATTCTTGGAAGAAGAAACATCCTGACCCAAGGAAAGAGGTATAAAATACCCTGCTATCTGTTGCAATTGCAAGTATGAAGGACAGTGCAAGAGATCCCTCATAGCATAAGGAGGGACAGAGATTTATATATGGAATGATTACTTGATTATGAAGAAAGGGCTGCAGACAGGGGAATGACTGGCCAGTTTTGAAGGTTAGAGAGCCTGCTGGCACTTCTGGAGTGATCAACACCGTTAGACGGCACTGTTAGAAGGTTGGAACAAAAGAGATTAGACTGAAATAGACAGTAAATGTAGGCATGGTGAGAAGAGAAAAAAAATGCTTGGAAACCGGCTGGATGTTATAATGAAATAGAGTCTGCAGGTGAGAAAATTTAAAAGGCAACATACCACCCTTTCTAGGGTACTCACACTTTATAGGGAGCTTAAATTGTAGAATGATCTGCTTTAATATCTAAGAACACATTGGACAAAGGGTTGTGCTGTATATGTTACTATGTGAGAAGGAAGCATTTTCCTTCTACTAAGTGACAATAGTTAGAAACAGCATTCAAGGATGAAGCTTGGGAAGCAAGAGTTTTTTGTTTTTTATTTATTTATTTTTATAAATTACAGTTTATTCACTTTGTATCCCAGCTGTTGCCCCCTTCCTCATTCCCCCCCAATCCCACTATCCCTCCCTAATCTCCTTTCATGCCCCTCATCCAGTCCACTGATAGGAGAGGTCCTCCTCCCCTTCCCTCTGACCCTAGCCTATCAGGTCTCATCAGGACTGGCTGCATTGTCTTCCTCTGTGGCTTGGCAAGGCTGTTCCCAGGCTGATCAAAGAGCCAGCCACAGAGTTCATGTCAGAGATAGTTCCTGTTCCCATTACTAAGGAACCCACTTGGACATTGAGCTACCATGTGCTACATCTGAGCAGGGGTTCTAGGTTATCTCTATGCATGGCCCTTGGTTGGAGTATCAGTCTCAGAAAAGACCCCTGTGCCCATATATGTTGGTTCTGTGGGAACAAGAGTTTTTAAAAAGTACTCTAAATGAGGATTCTGTGACTAAATTTCCTTATAGTCTAAGCACATGTCACTAAACACAGAGAGACCAGGGATGGGAGAACAACACACACACACACACACACACACACACAGACCACACACACAAGCCACAAAAATAGAACACACACGCACATGCACTCACACGCACACAAACACATGTACACACATACTTGCATACTTACACACGTAATCACAGCTGCAGAGGAGGAAGTGTCTGGAAAAGTCTAATGAAAGTCATCAGCCCTCTCTCTGCCATACAGTCTGCTTTCTCAGAATTCCTGTACTGCATAGAATCACATCACCACCAAGTGCCTAAAGTACATTTTCTTTGACTTTCAAAATACATTCTTTTATATTGAAGAATTTCTCCTCTGAGTGCTTACACTAGTGAAATCACAGCTTATGATTCATGTGCCTGATTCTGCCTCACTGAATTTTTACTCTATTTATAGCTGATACATTTTGAGGAATATTTTCTAATTGATGAGGAATTTGTCTCTTCCTGTCTTCTTCATCTGCTGCAGGTCACTGACAAATGAAAGATAGGGAGAACCAGAGAGAAAAAGCAAACTGATGTTGATTATGGATAACTATTTTGGGGTTATTCTCTCATTTGCCTCCCTCCCTCCTTCTATCAAACCCAGAATATGTGATGGTTATCATGTACCGGCTATATAGGGAGTTTCAGTGACTCCCCCTGAATTCCAATAATGTTTCCTTTGTGTAATCCACATAAAATGTAAGTAAAACCACGTGATTTAGTTAATTTTTTTTTATTTTAAATCTCAACTACAAGCTTCTCATGTCCCACCTCTAGCAGCTTGCTCTGCCTAAACCTGTTACTTTGAACCACATTAAACAATCCCTTTGAATTGGCTGTATCAATTTTCTATGGTTTGACTTAATTGAAGAGTTTCTAGAGCCACCGGTGTACAGAATGTATCCCTAAGTTTGTTAGGAAGAAAACCATTTTAGGCCATCTTTTCTTACAATGCCACTTGCTGTATTCCTCTAAGAATCCTCTGTTCTTCCTACTGTACCTGAAAATTCTCCACACAGTAAATTTTTTGTGGACTTGCATTGCCAAAATTTTCTTCTAAGGGATGGGAGGAGTAAACAGTGTTTACCCCTTCCTTATAAGATTTCAGTGCGAGATGTAGCCGATGGCAGCTCAGTGTCCAAGTGGGTTCCCTAGTTAGGGGAACAGAGACTGTCTCTGACATGAACTCAGTGGCTGGCTCTTTGATCACCTCCTCCTGAGGGGAGAGCAGCCTTACCAGGCCACAGAGGAAGACAATGAAGCCACTCCTATTGAGAACTGATAGATAGGATCAGAGGGAAGGGGAGGAGGATCAATGGACTTGGGGAGGGGCATGGGAGGAGATGAAGGAGGGAAGGTAGGATTGGAAGTGGACTAGGGAGGGGGCTACAACTTGGATACAAAGTGAATACACTGTAATTAATAAAACAATAAATAAATTTTTAAAAAAAAGAAAAAAGATTCCAGTGTGAAACCAAAGTTCAAGTTCATCAAAGTGTTGCCTAGGAAACCAATGAGTTTAATAGGCTTATTTACAGAGCATGGATGAGGGGCATTGGCAGGAGCATGGGTGACCCTAAAGCAAGTGCCCTGAATGGTCTGCACCCAGCATGGATGGTGACTCAAGGCTGATGAGGTAGGGTTCTTTTCTTCTACTCTTCCTCAGCTTATTTTCACTAGTCTCTCCATGAAACTCCCAGGCCACATGCAATTAGAGTTGCTCATCACTGACTGGGAGGACTGGCCATTTCTCAGGTTAGGATCCAGTAACTCTCCAGTGCTCCTTCTATGAGAGAATGTCAACAATCAACAAACCTGGCTGTGGTGATCTTTTGCAAGCAGACACAGCTTGTTCATGAAGATGATGCTCGCTCTGCCCAGAGGATACTGTTGTGCAACACATTGGCAGAAAAGTGGCAAGGACTTTTGGAAAATTTAGTGGAGATTTTGAAAAAGAAAAAAAAAAGTAAACCCATGGTTTTGGAACTTGCCCAGATATGCAATAGTCATGAACTTGGCTCCGTTTGATTCTAATATTTTGGTCTATTATCTATAAGAGGCCATTGGGTAAGTTGTAATATTCATGTGAGAATTTGTGATTAAAAATGAATTAGAATACAGAAATATACTCAGATATAGGTTTTCTTCAGCCCTAATTTTTGAAGATGATAAGCATATTGAACTTTCAAACTACTACCGTAGTACTGGTTTGGCTCAAACTGCTGCGGCTTGAGCCAAAATAAACACAATGGCAACACCCTCCCTAACCTCCCAGGACCACCCCACAATGGTCACAGTGTTCTTTTTGTGCTGAGCATACAGTGCCATCATATGGTCATATGAGGCAGAACAACAAACCTTTCAGTTTGACCTCGAGTGGGTCTCCAAGGCACTGCCTTGGTCTTCTAGAAGAAAGATCTTTCTAGAAGAAAGATCTCTCACTTTCTGCAGGGTGGTGTGTGCAGTGACAGGTATAGATTTTATAAAATACAGCCAGCAGGAGAAAGCTATAGAGTACAAACTCTGGAGACACTGCTGTAAAAATTCTTATCTGTCTTTAATAATCAATAGCTTCTGTTGGCATGCTGGCTGTCATCACAAGCACTGCACGCCTGGAGACTGCAATATAATCAAGCTTTCATTTATATTTATGTAACCAGGAGGACTTTGTACTTGATGATTTTAAAAGATGCACAGACTTGGATCTATTTAATTCTGATGCATTGGGCTATTATCTATAAGAGGCCATTGGCTAAATTGTACTATTCACATGAGGTTCCATGATAGAAATTTATCAGACTGATAGCAAAATATTCAGATTTAGGTTTTCTTCAACAGCAGTGTTTGAAGGCGATAAGCACATTGTGCTTCCAAACTACTATCAGAACTAGACTTAAGAGAATTTATTGTAAAACAAATGCATTATTAAAATAGTTTGTCATGTTGCATTAAAAGGAAAGCAGCTGGACAGTTGACAGAGACAGGATCCACTAAATGGCTGCTGATAAAATCTAGTCTCCTGAAGTGAAACTCAGCTAGCCTGGGGGAGGTCTCTGACAGGGAAGGAGGCTGGGCTTTCTGCATGCTCTGTCACTAGCAGAATTGAGTTCTAGTTAGTTTCGTTAAGAAAATGTTCAACTTCCTTCACTATTGATTCAATTGAGATGTGGCACTTCAGTTCCTACACCCTTTCATTTATTTATTCAGCATCCTGGAGTGGCTCTTTCAGGCCTGACAGCTATTATGAGAGGCATGGATTTTCAAAGGGTAGTTGCAGTCATTGTCCTGAAGGACCTGATATCTTGAGTGAAAAATACTCAGATATTCTGGTTGATATAATAACTTAATTACTAGAAGGAAGTGCAGTAGCTAATCTTGATCTTGGTTAAGTTGACAGAATCTAGAATCAACTAAGAGAAAAGCCTGAAGGCATATCTCTTGAGGGCATTTCCAGAAAGGGTGACAGAGGGAAAAGACTCTTCTGAGAGTGAGCAGCCATTTCCAACAAGTGATCCAGATTTAAAGAGCACCAAATCAGTGATTCCTGCCTGTCTTTTCTTCTTGCTCATGACTGTTTTCATTACTGATGCTGCCGCCACCATCCTCTGCTGATGTCAGATGTTAGCTCCTTCAGCCTTCTGATGTGGACTGAAGACCAGAAACTGTCCAGAATCTTCCAGGCTGTTGTACCTATTCCAGACTGTTGAAGTGTTAAGCTGCATAAACTGTCTCTGAAGGCTGAAGATGGCCATTTTTGTACTACTCTGTCATTATCATGTAAGCCAAAGTAATGATCCCCTTTCATCGTATGTGTGCATTTCATCAGTTCTGGTCCTCTAGAGAACCCTGCCTAATAAAGAATTTAAAGGCAGGAAATCCCTCCTACCTAATCAACTCTTCAAGGATATTAAAGAAAGATGGGTGCACTGTGAATCCTAATGGCTGTGACCCCTTTGCAATATTATCATTATGATGATGTCACACTGAGGAGTTCCTATATCTGCCATTATTGTTTCAAGCGTTGGTTCTAGGACTGGAGCAAAAGATGTTTTTGTGTACAGTCAATGATGTAGGATTTTAGGATGCTGGGTTTAGTGAGTAAAGATGATTGAATTATTGGGGCTACATGGGGGAATAAAGAATTTGATGGGGGGGGTCAAGATGGTGGCACTGGGAGAACACCGTGTCTGAGAAGCAGGACAACACACTCCGTGCAGCAACCAGGAGACTGAACTCTGGGCCCTAAAACAACAGCGATCGATCTTGTTTCCCAGGTGAGGGGAGGCTCCCACAGCGTGGGAATCGGTCAGGTCCACTCTCGGCTGCCCAGCCAGAACCCGGAAGAGAACCCGGCTAATGCGGGCTTTGGGTCTCTGGGCTGGTGCCGCAAGCCTGCTTGTCCTGGTCACTTTCCCAGGCTGATTGATGGGCACAAGGGTGCCTGAGGCTGAGAGTCCCAGTCGCAAAAAATCCCCACGGGGAAGCAAAGTTGCCAGACTGGTCACGGGTCACCCAGTCTTTCCCTGGAAGGTTTCTCCAACCACGGGTACCTGCTGCCATCACAATTGAGCTCCCGCCATGCACGGATTACAGCTGCGCGCCCAGCTCAAAATCCCTACTCCCTCTTCGGAGGGGGCAGGAGGCATCCAGCAGAATCTGCCACAGACCACATTGTCTGTACCCCAACCCGAGATCAGGGCTGAGAAAACCCAATCCTTTCAGGCACTCACCCAAACGCCACCATCACCCTGCCGCAGCGGAGCAGAAGGATAAAGAGGCGCACAGCGGCTTCACAGTGCCGGAACTCCAGTGCTGCCGGCCGCTCCTAGCAAACAAACTACAGCTCGGGATCTAGGACTGTGGTCATTCTACACGTCCTGAGATTATCCTGGGTCCAGCGCAATAAGATCTAGCAGCAAGTTCTATCACCGGCACCCCCCACCCCGACCCCTGGCAGAGAAATGCCAGCTCAGGGCTCAGGATCCAACTGAGAAGCCCCAACCCCTGCTGGCACTCGCCTGAGAGCACCTCCATAAGCTTGCCCTAGCAGAGGAGAAGATCAGAGGGGAAGGACAGAGAGGCAGCCTGCCAAGGACACAGCACCCTCTCTCCAGCTCACCCAGTGGCCCCTAGCAGAGAAACCCAAGCTCTGGATCTGAGGACACTCAACCCTACCCGGTACTCTCTTGGGATCAGCAAACAGATTCTACTGCTAGGCTGCTTCTGGCAGAGAGATCTGGGCCCGGGATCTGGGATTGAGTACACTCATCCTAACTCTTTCCCGTGCCACCCAGGGACCAGTCAACATAACCCCTCCTGGCAGAGGGAAAGGACAGAGAGGCAGCACACAGGAAAGGTGGACACCGAGTCCTGTGGCCACAGTGTCACAGAGCTGTTAGCCTACTCGTGCACTTCCACAGCAGGATCAAAACAGAGAGTAGTGAGCAAGGGGAACCCCTATGCATTCCAACTGGTCCTGCAAGAGAGTGAGTGAGCCTTCTAGGGAGACTTTGCCCCAGACCCAGGGCCTCTCCACAGAAGCAACCAGATGAGATCCCTGCTACCCACACCCCTAGTGTGGGCATCAGAGGGATTCTTGGGATAGCGACCCCAACATTGAAGCCTCTGCCTAGAGGGTCCACCAGGGTAATCCAGGCAAACAATCCCTGGATCTCAGTCAGAACTGCGTAATAGTGGCTTGCAGGCCACTGCAATAGTCAGAGAATCCTCGCATGCACACTGCGCCCGCTAAAAGCGCACGCGAATAGCACCAGCGTCACATTCCTTACTTAAGCAAAACTGAAAACACAGGGCACACTCCCAAAGCAGTGAACCTCTCTCATCTTCCTGAAAAAACAGTCCAGAAAACAGAAAGAGAGGATCATAACCCAAACTACAATCTCGTGGAAAAACCAGTGAGGATTATAAATAAACAGATGGCTAGAGGCAGACGTAAGAACACTCCCAACAAAAATCAGGACATAATGACCTCACCAGCAACCCCACAAAAAAATGGACACTTCAATTCACTAGATATACAAGAAAACAACCTCAAAATTATGTTTCTCCAGCTATTAGAGGCCCATAAAGATGAAATGAACAAAGCCCTCAGAGAAATAACCAAAGAAATAGAGACTAACCAAGAGGAAACAAATCGTGCTCTCAGAGAAATGACCACGAAAATTGAGGCAAACAGAGAAGAAATGCACAAAGCTCTCAAAGAAATGTCCACACAAATGAAGGCAAATAAAGAAGAAACAAACAAAGCTCTCATAGAAATACAGGCAATTATACCCAAAGAAGTAGAGGCACAATTAATGATACATAGAGAGGAAACGGACAAAAAAATAGAAGCTATCATTGAAAAGCAGGAGTCCACATTCAAACAGATGAAGGAAATGGTGCAAGACATGAAAACAGAATTAGAATCAATAATGAAAACACAAATAGAGAAAAACCAGGAGCTGGAGAACATAGAGAAAAGATCAGGAACTACAAAGGTAAGCATCATCAACAGAATACAAGAGATGGAAGAAAGAATCTCAGGAGCCGAAGATACACTTGTGGAAATTGACACGTCTCTCAAAGAAAAAATAAAATGAGAAAAGTTCCAAACACAAAACCTCCAAGAAATCAAGGACACCATGAAAAGACAAAACCTAAGAATAATAGGAGTAGAAGAAAAAGAAGACATCAGGCTCAAAGGTCCGGAAAATATTTTCAAGAAAATTATAGAAGAAAACGTTCCCAACTTAAAGGAGATGGCCATAAACATACAAGAGGCCTACAGAACACCAAGTAGACTAGACCAGAAAAGAAATTCTTCACGTCACATCATAGTCAAAACACTGAACCTACAGAACAAAGAAAAAATTCTAAAAGCAGCAAGGGAAAAAGGCCAAGTAACATATGAAGGTAGACCTATCAGAATCACACCAGATTTCTCAGCAGAAACTATGAAAGCCAGAAGGGCCTGGACAGAAATCATACAGTCCTTAAGGGACCACAGATTCCAACCCAGACTACTATACCCAGCAAAACGTTCAATCAACATAGACGGAGAATTCAAGATATTCCAAGACAAAACCAAATTTAAACAATATCTACATAGTAACCCAGCTCTACAGAAGTTACTAGAAGGGAAACTCCAAACCAAAGAAAACAACTACATCGAAGGAAACAGAGGAAACAGATAACTACACAACAAAAAAAACAAAAGAAGACAAGCAATGAAACTCAGTGACACCACCAACACCACATCTAAAGTAAGTAACAATTGTTGGTCACTAGTTTCTATCAACATCAACGGACTCAACTCCCCAATTAAAAGACACAGACTAACAGAATGGTTGCGGAAACAGGATCCATCATTCTGTTGCATCCAAGAAACACACCTATGCAACAAAGATAAACACTACCTCAGAGTAAAGGGTTGGAAAAATGTCTTTCAAGCAAATGGTTCCAGAAAACAAGCGGGAGTAGCCATCCTAATATCTAATAAAATAGACTTTCAACCCAAGTTAATCAAAAAAGATAAGGACGGCCACTATATTCTCATCAAAGGAAAAATCCACCAAGAGGACATCACAATTTTGAATATCTATGCCCCAAATACAAGAGCACCTACATTCGTAAATGAAACAATATTAAAGCTTAAATCACACATTGATCCTAAAACCCTAATAGTGGGAGACTTCAACACTCCACTCTCACCAAGGGACAGATCAACAAGACAGAAAACAAATAGGGAAATAAAAACACTTACAGAGACCCTAAATCAAATGGACCTAATAGACGTCTACAGATCTTTTCATCCAAACTCAAAAGAGTATACCTTCTTTTCAGCACTGCATGGAACCTTCTCCAAAATAGACCATATAGTTGGTCATAAAGCAAGCTGCAACAGATACAAAAAGATTGAAATAATCCCTTGTATTCTATCTGACCACCATGGACTTAAGCTGGACCTCAACAACAACAGAAATAACAAACAGCCTACACGCACATGGAAACTGAACAACTTGTTACTCAATGACAGCTGGGTTAAGGAAGAAATAAAGAAAAAAATTAAAGACTTCATAAAATTCAATGAAAATGAAGGCACAACATACCCAAATTTATGGGACACATTGAAAGCAGTGCTCAGGGGAAAATTTATAGCACTAAATGCCTGCAAGAAGAAATTCATAACATCACATACAAACAACTTAATGGCCCAACTGAAAAACCTAGAAAAAAAAGAAGCAGATACACCCAAGAGGAGCAGAAGGCTGGAAATAATCAAACTCAGGGCTGAAATCAATCAATTAGAAACAAATAAAACTATTCACAGAATCAATGAAACAAAAAGCTGGTTCTTTGAGAAAATCAACAAGATAGACAAACCCTTAGCCAAACTAACTAAAAAGCAGAGAGAATCTATCCAAATCAACAAAATCAGAGATGAAAAGGGTGACATAACTACAGACACAAAGGAAATTCAAACAATCATTAGGTCATACTACAAAAGCCTATATGCCACAAAATTCGAAAACCTAAATGAAATGGACAATTTTCTTGATAGATTCCATCTTCCAACATTAAGTCAAGATCAGGTAGAAAGACTGAATAGCCCTATATCCCCCAAGGAGATTGAAGCAGTCATTCACAGTCTCCCCTCCAAAAAAAGCCCTGGGCCACATGGTTTCAGCACGGAATTCTACCAGACCTTCAAAGAAGTGCTAACACCAATTCTCCTCAAACTATTCCACAAAATAGAAACAGAAGGTACATTACCAAACTCATTCTATGAAGCAACAGTCACCCTGATACCTAAACCACACAAAGACCCAACAAAAAAAGAGAACTTCAGACCTATCTCTCTTATGAACATTGACACAAAAATACTCAATAAAATACTTGCAAACTGAATCCAAGAACACATCAAAGATATCATCCACCACGACCAAGTAGGCTTCATCCCAGGCATGCAAGGGTGGTTCAACATATGGAAATCTATCAATGTAATCCACCACATAAACAAACTGAAGGAGAAAAACCACATGATCATCTCCTTAGATGCTGAAAAAGCATTTGACAAAGTCCAACACCCATTCATGTTTAAAGTCTTGGAGAGATCAGGAATACAAGGCACATATCTAAACATAGTAAAGGCAATATACAGCAAGCCTATAGCCAACATCATACTCAATGGAGAGAAACTTAAATCAATCCCACTGAAATCAGGGATAAGACAAGGCTGCCCACTCTCTCCCTACCTCTTCAACATAGTACTTGAAGTCCTAGCCAGAGCAATAAGACAACTAAAGGAGATCAAGGGGATACAGATCGGAAAGGAAGAGGTCAAAGTGTCACTATTCGCAGATGATATGATAGTATATATGAGCGACCCCAAAAATTCAACCGGAGAACTCCTCCAGCTGATAAACACCTTCAGCAAAGTGGCAGGATATAAAATCAACTCAAAAAAATCAGAAGCCCTCCTGTATACCAAAGACAAAAGGGCCGAGAAAGAAATTAGGGAAACAATACCCTTCACAATAGCCACTAATAACATACAGTATCTTGGGGTGACACTAACCAAGCAAGTGAAAGACCTGTGTGAGAAAAACTTCAAGTCTCTGAAGAAAGAAATTGAAGATCTCAGAAGATGGAAAGATCTCCCGTGCTCATGGGTTGGTAGGATTAACATTGTGAAAATGGCCATCCTGCCAAAAGCAATCTACAGATTCAATGCAATTCCCATCAAAATACCAACTCAATTCTTTACAGACCTTGAAAAAAAGATTCTCAGCTTCATATGGAGAAACAAAAAACCCAGAATCTCCAAAACAATCCTGTACAACAACAGATCATCTGGAGGTATCTCTATCCCCGATCTCAAGTTGTACTACAGAGCAAGAGTAATAAAAACTGCATGGTATTGGCATAAAAACAGAAAGGAGGATCAATGGAACCGCATAGAAGACCCAGAAATAAACCCACACACCTATGAATACTCGATTTTTGACAAAGCAGCCAAAACCATTCAATGGAAAAAAGACAGCATCTTCAACAAATGGTGCTGGTCCAACTGGATGTCCACATGCAGAAAAATGAAAATAGATCTATATTTATCACCCTGCACAAAACTAAAGTCCAAGTGGATCAAAGACCTCAACATAAAACCAGATACACTAAATCTGTTAGAAGAAAAAGTGGGGAACAGCCTAGAACTCCTTGGCACAGGAGACAACTTCCTGAACAGAACACCAACAGCACAGGCTCTAAGAGCAACAATCAATAAATGGGACCTCATGAAACTGAAAAGCTTCTGTAAAGCAAAGGACACTGTCATCAAAACAAAACGCCTGCCTACAGATTGGGAAAGAATCTTCACTAACCCTTTATCTGACAGAGGACTAATATCGAGTATATACAAAGAACTAAAGAAGCTGAAAAGCAGCAAACCAAGTAATCCAATTAAAAAATGGGGAACAGAGCTAAACAGAGAATTCTCAACAGAGGAATATCGAATGGCAGAGAAACACTTAAAGAAATGCTCATCCTCATTAGCCATCAGGGAAATGCAAATCAAAACGACCCTGAGATATCACCTTACACCCATCAGAATGGCCAAAATGAAAAACTCAAGGGATGACACATGCTGGAGAGATTGTGGAGAAAGGGGAACCCTCCTCCACTGCTGGTGGGAATGTAAACTGATACAACCACTCTGGAAATCTATCTGGCGCTTTTTAAGACAATTAGGAATAGTGCTTCCTCAAGACCCAGCTATACCACTGCTAGGTATATACCCAAAGTTTGCTCAAGTACACAAAAGGGATATTTGCTCAACCATGTTTATAGCAGCTTTATTTGTAATAGCCAGAACCTGGAAACAACCCAGATGTCCATCAATGGAGGAATGGGTACAGAAATTGTGGTATTTTTACACAATGGAATACTACTCAGCAATCAAAAAGGAGGAAATCATGAAATTTGCAGGCAAATGGTGGGATCTAGAAAAGATCATCCTGAGTGAAATATCCCAGAAGGAGAAAGACAAACACGATATATACTCACTTATATAGACCTATAAGATATGATAAACATAATGAAATCTACACACCTAAAAAAGATAATCAAGAGAGCGGACATGGGGTAAGATTATCAATCCTCGTTTAGAAAGACAGATGGGATGTGCATCGAATGTATGACAGGAGTCTACTGAGCGCATTTGAAAGACTCTAACTAGCAGTGTTTTCAAAGCAAAGACTCATGACCAAACCTTTGACAGAGTACAGGGAATCATAAGAAAGAAGGGGAGTTAGTCTGATGAGGAAAGGATAGGAGCTCCACAAGGACCAAACATATCTGGGCACAGGGTCTTTTCTGAGACTGACATGCAACCAAGGACCGTGTATGAATGTAACCTAGAACCTCTGCTCAGATGTAGCCTGTGGTAACTCAGTAACCAATTGGTTTCCCATAGTGAGGGGAACAAGGACTATTTCTAACAGGAACTCAATGACTGGCTCTTTGGCCTCCCTACCCCCCAAGGGAGGAGCAGTCCTGTTAGGCCACAGAGGAGAGCTTTGCAGCCAGTCCTGAAGATACCTGATAAAACAGGATCAGATGAATGGGGAGGAGGTCCCCCCCATCAGTGGACTTGGCAAGGGGCACGGTGGAGAGGAGGGAGGGAGGGAGGGACTGGGAGGGAATGAGGGATCGGGACACGGCTGGGATACAGAGTTAATAAAATGTAACTGATAAGAAAAAAATAAAATTTAAAAAAAAAGAAATCATTAAAAAAAAAAAAAAGAATTTGATGGACCTAGTGTCCAAGGCCAGGGACTTCTTTTCAGCTCTTCCACTTCCTGCTGATGGGACCCTGGGACAATTACTCCACATCCAGGGATCTCAAATATCCTCAGTTGTGGGATGTTCCTGGAGTACTTGAAGTTACTAAAGGTTTACAGTTCTATAGCTCCCAGTAGATTTGAGTCTTTCCCCATCACCTGTAAATGGAAGCAGCTACAAAGCATTTTGATTTTAACTCATGAACAAATATAGAACCCTGCTTTTTATGAGCATATCATATGAGCATAACAATAAACAAGACAGAGTTGTTCTTGTGCATTTGATATTGACCACTGAATATCCATCCATCCAATGGACAGATACCGAGCATAAACTTAGGAGTCCAAACAACAACAGAATTAACATGAGGTTCATTCTTCCTCTCCAGCAATAACTTGAAACAGTTCCAAGAATTTAATGCAAGGAAGCATCTTGTAGCTAAAAAAGAAGAGAAGGAATCTTAGAGATCCTTTAAGAAAATTTCTTATTTTTCACCCAGGAAACTAAGAGCCAGAGTCATATAACTTTCCAGTGTCACTCGGGAAGCTGATGAATAGTTTTCATTTATTCAGCAAGTATTTCAGCTACGAAATTTTTGCTAAGTACTGAGAAAAAGAAGCAAGTGAGGCTCTCACAACTTTTACACTCTACTGGGGGTGACAGGTAATTAAGCATGATTTGTTTATTAGTTACTTTTTTGTCACTGTCACAAAATACATGACAACTTAAGGGAGGAAAGGCCTGTTTTGACTAAGGTTTCAGGGGAATTCAATTCAATATAACAAGGACGATGTCTTAAGGCTTCTATTACTGAGGTAAAATACTATGAGTGAAAACAACTTGGAGAGGAAAGGGTTTATTTCACACTCGTCATTGAGGGAAGTCAGAGCAGGCACTCAAGGCAGGAACTGAAGCAAAGGAACACTGCTTACTGGCTTGCTCCTCATGACTTGCTCAGCCTGCTTTTCTTATACAACTCAGGACTAACCGAGGTGGTGGAACCAGCTACAGTGGGACGGGCCCATCCATGTCAACTAAGAATATGAATCACAGATTGGTCTAAAGACCAATCTTTGGAGGCTTTTTTTCCTTTTAATTAAAGATCTCTCTTCCCAGATATGTTCCTAGTTTGTGTCAAATGGACAAAAAGAAAAAAAAAAAAAACTAGCCGCACAGCAGACCCTGAAGCAGGAGCTCATAATAGAGCCCCTCACAGGGCAGGTCCACATACAGAAGTTGGATCCAAATTGCAAGAGGATAGAGCCTTTAATGCATATTGTCAGTGTTCTTCCTCTTCCAACAAGGCCCCACCTGCTACAGATTCTACCAACATCCTGGTCCTGCGGCAGCACCAACAGCTGAGGACCAAGCGTTCAAACCACAGGACTGTGGGATACAGATCAGATTCAAGCCTCTGCACTTCAACAAATGTGATCTGAAAGACTTTCTTGAACCACCAAGTTTTGGCTGGGCTTTTAAGGAATGGGTTAAAAGGTTAGCGCTAAGGCTGGGAATCCTAGAACAGAATTCAACCATCCTCCACTTCTCAAAACCATAGGAATCAGGTGGGACTTGCTGCTTAATGGGAAGTGGGATGTGTTCCTTAAAGATCTGCTTACCCTCACTTTATTTACCCTAATGGCTGCTGTAGTAAAAAAGTAGTAAAAACAAGAGTCCTGTAGAACCCCACGACCTGATTGAGCACTGCTACACCATGAGCCAAGCACTTCCTTCTCTAACCTTCCAGTCAAAATGAGGAACATATCTCATAAAACTTATTGAGTCTTTAATTGAGTAAGGAATATAAAATGGCCACAGGCTCCAAGCTGCATAGAGGGCCCACACAGAGCAGCTTCGAAGAGTCTGGCAACTGCAAACACCTGAAGTTGTAGAATTCTTGTTAGGAGTGACTAAAGGACTTTGCAAAAGGAACAATAAATTCAAGCTGTGTGAAATGCTAAGAAACTACCTTCTGTTCTTTGTTTCTTCCTCCTCTTTATCAGTTAAAATTATTATATGCTTCCTTAGTGCTTTACATTCAACCCATTAAAAGACACTTCCATAAGCCCTCCGCCCAAAACTCATGAGCACTATAGACTCACAGAGAAAGGAACAATCAAAATTCAAATTTACAAATAGACTGTTAGAATCAATTTTCTGAGCCACAAGATCTGAAAGGAAGCATAATTTCTATTAACTTGCTCTTTTGGAATAAATTAATTATAGTTTATTCGGAGAAAATTTTAATATAAAGCCTAACAAAATTATAACTGTAGGCGCAGGCATGCCTTAACCATCAGCATCATGTATTCCGTTCCACTTCCCGCTCTAGAGAAGCTCACCCAGAGTGGTGACAAATGTCCCTCCCCCATGTGACAGTCTTTGGTAGGATACAAGGTATAGCCGGCAGAGAGAAGCTACCAAAGCACACAACTCATTCACAGCCTGTTTTTTTTTGGGGGGGAAGCCTAGAATTCTGTCAAAGTCTCCAGTGTTAGGAACGGCCACCATAGGATTTGGCTACCTGGCTTGTACACTGCATAATTCCTTTCTTGCATCTCCTTGAGATGGTTTTGTTAACCTTTTCTGTCATGTGAGTTTTGCAGAGAGGTAAAGTGACAATTGACAGACTAACCACAATGGGCCCGGTCCAGGCAAATGAGTGGAGATTAGATTTCGAGGTCTAAAGGGCTGATAACATGTCCAGGCACAATGACATATAGAACTGTCTGTGCTCTGGCTTTTTCGGAAACGATGAGGACACCATTTCAGTCTTTTCTATTCAGGGTTGCTCTGCATCATCAGCTTCCGGACCCCGAGTTTTAGAATGGTGGCAATCTCCAAGCAATAGATCTTCATTCCAGTTGCAAAAACCCTATTGGATTCCTCTAATAGCTGGACAAGCAAACTACAAGTTCTATTGTCTCCTTTCGTCCCTAATGCCAATGTGGCCAACAAAGATGAAGTGGACACATGAGATACAGAGCTGGCTCTGGTCTTTTCAGCCCTACAGAAGCTTCATTGTTTGGTTTAATTAATCCAGGTGGTAACCCTTGAACCAGATAATTTAAAAATCTCTATTGATGGGTAATTGTGTTCCTGTTTTTTTTCCTTCTTTTTAATTAAACTTATTTTAACTGAGCATAAGGTATAAAATTACACATATTAATGAAATAATATAATGAAGTAACGTAATGTTTTAATCTGCCTACATAATCTGTCTCCTTATTTATTATTTCTCAATAGCAAAAATTTGGCAAATCTTTTCTCCTAGTTTTTTTTTTTAATATCTAGTTCATTGTTATCTGTAGTTATCTCCTAGTTATCTCCTAGTTTTTTTTTAATATCTAGTTCATTGTTATCTGTAGTGATCCCACCGTGCAATCTCATGATAGAACTTGCTTTGACATAACTGTCACTGTAGACCTCTTGACACGGGTAATTTTAATGAAGAAATTCACAATTTCAGAAACAGTGCACCAACGTGGAAAATACATTTATTTTAACCAATACGGGAAAAGGCAGGGGGTGGCTTCCATCTCATCTGATATTCTGGCGTCTTTTGTGACTGTTATCACTCAGCTGGTGTTTTCTCGGGGTTCCTATTTGGGTGCTCTTTGGGGCCCTCTTCTGTGTTCAAGAACAAATGCTAAGCAATGAGCTGCACACTGAGAGTCAAACTGGGGACCCCACAGCCCCATGAATATACAAAGACTTTCCAAAGGAGGAAGGAACTTCCTCTAGTTCTCAGAGAAACAGCTTCTTATAATTCCATATTTTATCCATATTCTTTCCTAAAGATTTGCCAAAATACACGTAAGCTCACAAAAGTCGTGTTTCTCCATTAACCAAACTGACACACTGTGTCTCCCTCTGTCACTAGTGTAAAAGGGCATCACATCAATAAAACCTAGAGCCTCCTCCCTTTAGGACTGCTTGAGAAAATGCAAGTTCTCAGCATTTCCACGACTATCTTATTCTGTATGTGTTCCTGATACAGGGGATGCTGAGACCTGACAGAAAAAAAAAAACATTGGTCTCTGCTAGAACGCCATAAATGTAGATATGGAATAAAGTTGGGCTAATGCTAATTTAAAAATGGAGAAAGTGGAAGTGATAATCATTTTTGTTTAATGACTTCACCTTTTCCTGTTTCCTAATTATTACCAAAGAACCCATTATTCACGAGGGAGAATCTGTTGAGAGCAAGGTAAAAAGAGCATTCATGGGGAATATTGAGCACTAAAAATGACCACTTTTAATGTATCTAAATATAGCACTTAGCCAGCCATTCTCAATGCTCGTCCCTAACACTTAAGACCTGCTATCTGCTGCAAGACCTCTTCCATCAGCCAAACCTACATGGGTACTAGGGTAGATCATTTAAATGTAAGTGGAGTGTTTTCTGGGAATACTACTTACAAAGAGATACACAAATAAACTTTCGTATGATTTTTGGTTTTTTTTTATTAAATTTTTATTTTTTATATTAATTACAGTTTATTTACTTTGTATCCCAGCTGTAGCTCTCTCCCTCATTCCCTCCCAATCCCACTCAACCTCTCCTCCCTTCCTCTCTCTAAGTCCACTGATAGGACAGGTCCTCCTCCCCTTCCATCTGACCCTAGCTTATCAGGTCTCATCAGGACTGGCTGCAATGTCCTCCTTTGTATCCTAGCTAGACTGCTCTTCCCACGCAGGGTGGGAAGGTCAAAGAGCCAGAGTCAAAGAGCCATTGAGTTCATGTCAGAGACAGTCCCTGTTCCCCTTACTAGGGAACCAACTTGTACATTGAGCCGCTTTGGGCTACGTCCCAGCAGGGGTTTTAGGTTATATCTATGCACAGTCCTTAGTTGGAGAATCAGTCCCAGAAAAGACCTCTGTGCCCAAATATATTTGGTCCTTGTGGAGCTCCTGTCCTCTCCAGGTCTTACTGACTCTCCCTTCTTTCATATGATTCCCTGTATTCTGCCCAAAGCTTGGTTGTGAGTCTCAGCATCTGAATTTAGTGTATATTGCTAAATATATTGCTGAATAATAGTCCATTGTGTAGATGTATCACAATTTCTGTAACCATTCCTCAACTGAGGGGTATCTAGGTTGTTACCAGCTAATGGCTATTACAAATAAAGCTGCTACAAACATGGTTGAGCAAATGTCCTTGTTGTGTAATTAAGCCTCTTTTGGATATATGCCTAGGAGTGGTATAGCTGGATCTGAGGTAGTACTAAAGACTAAAACTACTTAAAACTACTTTAACTATATTCTGAAATATTTATTCTAATATTACCTAACAAAACACAATGAGAAATTGTTTTAGTTTATATGGCTTCAATTTTTGTTCTGCTCAAGTAATGATTTTTCAGAGCTGAAAAGTAGCTCAGTGGTTAAGATTGCTTGCTGTCCAGTGATGAGAACTAGGCTTCACATCCCACCATCCATATTGCATGGCTCACAGAGACCTGTAACTCCAGCCCAAAGAGACCCATGCCCTCTTCTTTCCTCCACAGCCACTGCAACATACATGTGGGTATTACATATACACAAACACACGTGCACACGCATAAGTAAATCTTTTAAAAAAGAAATACTAATTTCTATGTTGAATTAAAGCAGTGGCATTATTTCTTAGATTTTTACATAAATATTATTTAATTATGCCAAAAAGTCAAATAAGAGTATACACATGCTACATGAGTTCATACATGCATGTACATTTGGCAAAGGAAAGTCTCTAGTTTCTTGATAATATACAGTATGTATATTTATCATAATACTCAGAAATAAGTTAGGTATGTAAAATTAACATTGAATTATCCTGCTTTTATAGGGGATAAATTAATTACGTCAGCATAAAGGTTTTCAAATGTGAATTAAATGTTCTTCTAGTAATTTTTTTTAATAGTATGTACTCCATGATTTCTACATTGACAAGTTGACACAGCTCAAAAATTGTCCGTAAGATTAACAGATTGAAAGTAAGAATGGTCATAAATTTCTATGTTCTTCCTGCTTAGTGCAGGACTTGGCTACCTGGTTTGTAGTCCATGTTTCAAATGTTTGACTGAACTTCCTAGAACTGTAAAAGGGGAGAATGATTCTTTCCAAACTAATTGCATGGGATTAGGTCCAAACCAACAAGGGAGTTTAGAAGCCGAGAAAGCTAGTAAAATGTCTATAGTTCTGGCATGTGAAGCTATTTCCACTTTAGAGGTGGAGAACAGTACAAATAGCAGTTCAGTCTTCCACATGATTGTGCCCGTGGGCACACATACGACATCATTTGGATTTTTTTAGAAGCTTGCAACTAACATATTTCAAACCAATAAAATACTGGAGAAAAATATATTTTTCACAAAATCTAAAAAACTGTACATTGTGAAGTATGGTGTTAGTTACATACCATTAAGAAAAGCTCCTCCTACCTCCCCTATCAGTGGACTAGGTGAAGGGTATAGGAGGAGAAGAGAGAGGGTAGAATTCTGACATGAGGGAGGGTGCCACAGCCTGGATACAAAGTGAATAAATTGTAATAAATAATAAATAAAAAATTTTTTGAAAAGAAAAGCTCCTCCTGACCTCCCCTATCAGTGGACTTGGAGAGGGGCATGGGAGGAGAAGAGGGAAGGGTGGGATTGGAAGGGGACAAGAGAGGGGGCTACAGTTGGGATACAATGTGAATAAACTATAATAAATAAAAAAGAAAAAGAAAAGAGAAGCTCCTCCTAAAAACTGTATCACACACACACAAAAAACTGTATCACAATGCTTTACCAATAATTAGATTTTCTACTTTAACTCTTTTAAACTTACTCAGATGTAATTTCTATCATATTATATATATATATATATATATATATATATATATATATATATGAAACTATAACTGAATTAGATTGGTTACAGTATTCCAAAAACTTCATCACGTCCAGGTTTTTCTTTTTTTTAATATTTTTTACTTTTAAATAATTTTATACATTCACTTGTATTCCAGCTGTAGCCCTCTCTCTCTTTCCCTCCCAGTCCTCCCCTCCCTCCCTCATCTCCTCCCTGCCCCATTCGGAGTCCACTGAGAGGGGGTGTCCTCCTCTCCTTCCATCTGGGCCTAGCTTATCAGGTATCTTCAGGATAGTTGCAATGTCCTTATCTGTGGCCTAGCAAGCCTGCTCCTCCCTCGGGGGAGGGGGGAAGCTCAATGTTTTTCTTTTTAATATAACTTATGTGACAGAGTTGTTTGTGTCTGTATCTTTTGCGCCCTTTAGTTGTTTTGTTTTGTTTTTTAAGGATATTGTATTCACCTCTCTAGAATTTTCTCTAAGCTTCTGGTGCTCTATCTATAAGAGTATTTCTTGCCATTATGAATAAATTATCACCCAAATATTTTCAGACAGTTAAGATTCATGACCTGGTCCTTCTTTCAATGTTTTCCTTTGTTTGTTGACAAGGAAGACTTAAAATTGTTCCAGCATCTCTCCATGGATAACAACTAACAGGATAATGTGAAAAAACATGATCCAGGCTGTTTCTTGGCAACAAGTGATCATAAAATATGAGAAGAGATAAAGGAATCCTGATTTCAGAAACGTTGAGATAGTGAGGAAAAATATATATTTGATTTAGTGTGCTCATATAAATAGTTAATTTCCTCTGTAATGGTCTGGGAAGATGGATTTCTCAAAGAAGATCATATTAATTCATGTTTTCTTGTTTGGTTGGTTTTCAAATTACTTTGGAAACCTCTAAGAAGCAGAGAAATGAGAGAGAGAGAGAGAGAGAGAGAGAGAGAGAGAGAGAGAGGAACCATGGAGGCATAAACCAAAGAGGCTGAGGTATAAAGTAACATTGAGACTGTAGGGTAAATCTGGACACATAAATATGCCATAAAGGGTCTTTAACTCAGTATAAGAAATGCAGACTCTACTGTTGGCCACCATTGAACTAAAATGTTAAAGACATATTACAACCTAAAAAAAATCACTAGGTTCCTTTTCTGGCCAACAAAGCAGACGCTTAAGGGATCTATTGGCAGAGAGCAAGCAGGCAAGAAAAACACTGGCAGTGATAAAGCAGCAAATGTGAGTGAGAACTCCCAGAAATCCTAAACAAGTGAAGCCATCTGCACCCATGATGCCCTAAAGACCAGGTTCTGAGATGCTCCAAAGGATACCCAAAAGGTGGAGAAAATCTGGTTTTGAAGCAGATTTCCAGTGGTGGATGGTTCTCAGCCTTTCAAAAGATGCTATTAAACCAGACTCTGCCAGTTGATTCCAAGCTTTTACTGAGCCCTAAGCTAAGCAGAGAAGTTTACAAGTACTCTCCAGTGAGATGGTAGGAAGAACAAGGCTAATCCCTTGCTTTCCAGAAAAATACTCAATAAACATATATTAGTGAAAGAAAGGCTGACAGGAAGGAAGGAAAGAAGGAAGGAAGGAAGGAAGGAAGGAAGGAAGGAAGGAAGGAAGGAA
>NW_026591086.1:23436664-23505682 GCF_907164565.1 Psammomys obesus
GAAGGAAGGAAGGAAGGAAGGAAGGAAGGAAGGAAGGAAGGAAGGAAGGAAGGAAGGAAGAAAGAAGGAAGGAAGAAAGAAGGAAGGAAGAAAGAAGGAAGGAAGAAAGAAGGAAGGAAGGAAGGAAGAATGTTTTCAAATGGGAGTTCTATTTGCAATATGAAAGTTTGCAAGGATTTTAATAGATGATAGAAGAGGATGCCTGAAGGATAACTTTTTCCAAGAGAGTAGAGTTCCAGTAAATTCTCTGTGCTTCCTCCACACTGTTAACCCATCTAGATTCTCTCATATTAGAACCAGAATGTATACATTATGCCCTCTGCTTCTGATGCATGCATCCAACTTCACGCATGATTTGCCTTTTAGTCTCTTTCTGAGCCAGCTGTGGTTGTGAATGCCTATAATGCCAGCACTCTGCATGCTGAAGCAAAGCTGAGACTTTAAGGCCAACCTAGACTACATAGTAAGACCTTGTCTCGAGCACTCAAGCAATTAACTAGTTAAAAATAATTCCAAAGACTTCTCCATTTAATTTTATTTTTATTTTTCAAATTGAATAATTTTCTCATTATTCTCCCTTCAAGTTACTAACTTTCCACTACTCTCTATAGTCTCTCATCAAGCTCATCGATGATGCTTTTAAATTTCAGCTTTCAGTTCCAGAATATACAAATCCCCCATTGTTTCTATTTCTCGTCTTATTTTCATATTCATTGCAAACATGTTTTATTATATTTCTTCAAATATGAATAGTTGCTTTAAAACCTTCGACCTATAACTCTAGTATCTAATTTTCCTTGAGAATTCTTTTCCTCTTGAGAAGAGGTCCTATGTTTCTAGTTCTTTGGGGATTGTATCCTAGAAATTACTAATATAAGTTTTAGAATCCAGTTCCTGGATATTCTTCTGTCAAGTGTGCATCTCTTTTGTTTGCGAGCAATAGTGTGCCTGTGTGCACTCACACCGCAAGCACAGACTCAGGGAACAAAACCCTGACAGCTAAGCTCAGTTTACCCACCGTTTGCTAGAATCTCTCCCACACAATTACAGTTAAGTTAAACATAAAAAGATGATTTTTTAAAAAAGAATTAAAGAAGAAGAGCAGTGGAGAGAGGCATTTTGTGCAAGCCTGACAGCCTGAGCTTGATATCTGGAACACATGTGAAAGTGGAAGAAAAGACCACCTTGGAAAGTCGTGCTCTGATGTCCACACAATTGCCATGGCACTAATACCCACATGTGCTTCTATCACAACAATAATAATCACTGTAATTTTTAATAATAGAAATAGGATAGAATTTGTGATAGAACTTAAGCATTCTCCCTTTTTAACTTTTTTTATGATTTCCCCTTTACTTGCCTGTGACTATGGCTGCTCTTAATTCTAGCTCATTATAAAAACTAGTAACACATCCTCCTTCTAAGTGTCCACTCTTGTCTTACCTAAAGTTTACCTCCTGCTTGGGTCAGCCCACTGATTTTGTTGGATCTGTTCGTTTATTTGTCTGTTTGTCCAGAAGTATAGTTTTCTTATCAAAGTAGATGAGGTTCAGTGGAAGCTATAAATACTGTGGAAGGGAAAATCCAATTTTCTTGATTGTGAGCTGGTCACTTACTGACCTTTTGTTCTGAGCTGGAACTGCACCTTTTCATGGCTCTTCTCTTCCAGTCTAGCAAGAATCGGATGGAAAGGGACTGTTATTGTTTACAATTCACACATAGGAATATAGAAGCAGAGAAAGGCCTCTAGGTAATGATCCAAATAACAGATTCAAACCCAAATGTTTTAGAGGCTAAAGCACATCTTCTTAACCTGCAGCTTTAAGATATAAAATTAACTCTCACTACCAAAAGGTGCCCCGAGGCACCAGCGACTGCCCTAGGCAGGCTTTTTAATCAGAAGCCAACTTAAACCAGTTGATTGCAGACTTAGGAACACATTTCCTTATTCACTTAGAGCAGTGCTTCAGCAACACCTCCTCTTACAGATCACCGGAGGGGAAATCTCTGCCTACAGATCTCTGGCTTTCTGCATCTGTCTCCAGGGCCAGTGGTTAGAAATATGGGCTAGAAATGTGAACAGTCTGTAGGCACTCCTGAAGACACTAATGTTTTCCCAGTTTGAAAACACTTTAAAAAATGAGCACCTGACACCCAAACACTTTATTCACTACTCTGTTTCTTTAGATAAATAATAGTAGTTATAAGGTATGCCAATTACTACCTAGAGCTTACCTCAGGCCAGGCAAGCACTTCTCCAAGCATTTTCCCAGCTTTAATGCAATAAGTAGCTACTGCATGAGAAGGCAACTGAAGCACTACCTGCCCACAACATGGACCAAAGGCAAAGGGTTCATGAGGCTGTGTGATACCATGGCCATAGTTTTCTTTCACTATTCAATCTGCATGTACCCAGGCTGCCACATGTACTCTGGGGAGTTTTGGTCACTCTTTCCCAAAGGCCTGAGAATGAGATACCTAACCCAGCCTGGAAACCACAGAGCCAGCCACTGAAGCGTAGGGTTCTGTTTTGGGTAGGTTCAAAGGGTCTTGCAATTTGCTTACTATCAGCAGCCAAGTTGGAAGAGAGTGGGAAGGAGTTTTGAAACACTCAGTCAGTAAGAAGCACTGAATAATTGCCACACACTCACTGTAGCTGTTCTTTGTG
Source organism: Psammomys obesus (assembly GCF_907164565.1). Taxonomy (NCBI): domain Eukaryota; kingdom Metazoa; phylum Chordata; class Mammalia; order Rodentia; family Muridae; genus Psammomys; species Psammomys obesus. The sequence goes on from NW_026591086.1 coordinate 23,439,333, forward strand.
CCGGACTTCAATATATAAACGTGAGGAGGAGTTGACAGGACAAGCAGAGTGGGAGACAGTGAAGAATAATCGATGATTGCAAACTGACCGTATCTATAGTCCTTACGGTCATTGGACTGAGGCATCTACCAAAGAAGATTAAAGTGAAGAGGGCTGGCTATTTTTTTACATTGGGTTACACTAAAAGCAAGTTTTAGATTTGTTAATTAATCAAATGTTTATTAATTAAATATTGTTATCTAGATAAATAGAAATGAAATGGTTCACTAAGAAGGCCTCTTGTCTCTTTATGTCCAAACACTCTGACAATCAACTATGCACAAACAGCTCATTGTAAAACAATGGCAAAATTCCAACAAATGCAGGATTCTGTGTCTAGTCACATTGTAATGAAAAGGAGCTGTAAAGCTTATTGCAACAAATTGGAACCATGGTGTCATAATGGTGTGTTTAAATAGACATGCAGTCTTTTCTCCCATTCCAGAGAATGGGATCCCAAGACTAGATGACAGAGGAAAGTTAGGGATTCAGGGATAATGTCTCACCCTGTCTTTGACCATGTTCTGCTTCTATTAAAAAATTCCACAGACAAGATCTTTGTGGAAGTTTGTTTGGTTCATGAGTTTTGAATCCAAATTTCAGGGGCTTCATCTGATAAGGACATCCTGCTAAGGCATAGTGTAATTCCTGGGTAATAAGCTTATGGGATTAAATATATATACATACATATATATATATATATATATATATATCAGGCCAAACTCATCCTTTCTACCAGGAACCAACTCATCATTATTCTGTTTATGAAGGGACCCCTCCCCCACTGCATCACCCCTATGCAGTTATTTCTCAAAATTCCCACCATAAATTTTGGAAGAACATTCAAATCATAGCACCTTACTTTCTCTTAGGTCACTAAGAAGAAAAAATAGAAAAAAAAATAGAGAACATTCAGAGACACTTAGCCAGGTACAGAGCAGGAGTTATTTGCATTTGGCTTGCTATAACAAAATACCTGAGACCAAGCCATCTATAAACAACAAAATTTCTTCCTTATAGTTCTAGGGGCTTTAAAATTGGTATCTAGTGGCACTTCCTTGCTACTTCAAAGATAATGCCTTTTTTCTTTAGTCTTCATAAGACAGAAAACAGAGGCAGTCCCCATAAAATTATTTCATAAAAGCACTAATCCTACACACGAGGGGTCTGCCCTCATGACATCACTCTCGACAGGGTCTTTTAAAATCATCCCAAAGGGGATGATGGCTTAGCATATCCATTTTGAGACAACATCAACGTGTCATAGGCTAGATTGTGAAAGTCAGGGAGGGCAGATGACATTCGTGTGGGGATCAACATGAAAGTTTCCTTCAGTACGCCAACTGTACCTTCCCTGATCACCAGCATTCACTGAACAAATCTCTGCAGGCCTTAGCTTATGGAATTGTGTTCCAGAGCAAATTCGGAAATTTGCTCAATTCCCACAAAACTACTCTAAACTGCATTCAAACCACTGCCTCCACCATTTCTCCGTAACTGCCTCCCTTACCACTCAGCCTGATCTTAGACTTCTTGAGACATTGTTAGAGCTTCAGAAACATGGCATCTGCTCATTCTCTAGATAACATAATAGAAGACATGTAATAGAAAGCCACATCTGATTGTCCATGCTTCCCGAAACATGACAACAGCCTGACATCTGCATTTCACTTTCTGAGTGATGGAAGGTACTGATTCTGTTTCTTTTCATGCGTCTACTGGGGGGGGGGGGTATTTTTGAAAGCTATAAACAAAGAAGTTAACTTTCTCCCTGCTTATTATACAAGAAAATCAAATGACATGTTAAAAAGAAAGTAAAGCAAAAGTCACCTAAATACACAGGCCAAAGAGAACCACTATTTGCAAACTAACTTTTGAATATCTTACCATAGACAAATAGGCACACCTTTCTAATTTCGCATAAATGGGACAGCTTCACTATTTTTTTTATCATAGCCTTATTTCTTTTTAGATCACATTTTTTGCTTCATTCCATGCTCATGTATTTTATTCAAATCATAAACAAATATATGTACACATTATATGAGATTATTGTCACTGATTTTTAAGGAGACTGTGCCATGTACTCTAACCTTCATCTTTACCACTTAATGCATGCGGAAATCCCTCTGAGCCAATGGTTTAAACTCCATTCATCCTTACTAATGTCAGCATAGTGCTCTGTGTTATAGATAATGAGTTTATTAAATCATTCCCTGGGCGATGGGCATTCGCATTACTTCTAGGTTTGACAAGCTATATATGAATACTTATCTTCTTACATATATCTTTAATATGCCTGGGCATTTTCATTCCTTTGGGTCTATTTCCAGGAGCTAGCTTGCCATGTCAAAGACTACTTATATTTTTAATTCTGATGGATTATTGTTGGGGTCCAGATGGTCTGCAGTTCCTTTCTCAGGCACAAACCCTGCCCCAGATATGTCTGCTTGTCTGTGGAAAGCCACAGCTTTAAATGTTTGCACTAAGATATTAACCACATAATACAGGAAAACCATACTACAATCCACAGACCTAAAGAAGCTAAATCACAAAGAGGAGCCCAGGGAGGATGCTGAGTTCTCATTCAGAAGGGCAAATAGAATAGACACCGGAAGCTGTTGAAGAGAGAGAACAGGATGGGAGCCCAGCCATAAATGTCCTCTGAAAGACTCCACCCAGCAGGTGACAGAAGCAGATGCTAAGACTCACAGCCAAACTTTGGGCAGAGTGCAGAAAGTTGTAAGAAAGAATGGGAGAATAGAAGGACCCTGAATGGACAGGACCTTCATAAGAAGACCAACAAAGCCAAAAATTCAGGGCCTATAGGTGTCTGCAGAGACTGATGCACCAACCAAGGACCATGCATGAAGAGGACCTAGACCCCTGCTCAGATGTACCCAATAGGCATCTCAGTCTCCATGTGGGTTCCTTACTAAGGGGAACAAAGGCTGTCTCTGACACATACTCTGTTACCTGCTCTTTGATCCCTTCTCCCTGGTTGGGAGAGGAGGCATTGTCAGGCCACAGAGGAAGAAGATGCAGGCAGTCCTAATGAGACTTGATAGGCTGGGGTCAGATGGCAGGGAAGGAGGGCTCTTGCTTTCTGAAAAAATAGGGGAGGGGAATAGGGGAGAAGAGGAAGGGAAGATAGGTAGGACCAGGAGGAAATGAGGGAGGGGGCTACAGGTGGGATGTAAAATGAATAAATTATTTTAAAAAAATTAAATTTAAATTAAAAATTAGAAGTGTTTAAAAAAATGTTTGCCCTACTGCAAATGAAAGGGCGTCATACATCCAACCCTCCAGAGCTGTCCCTAGATGCAGTTCCTAAAAGTTACATTAGGAAATCTAAGTTTTAAAAAGAGATGGAGCGTTTGCACAATTGTCAGATTTTTTTACTTTGTGTAGAATGTAGTTGTGGTCTTTTAAATTCAGGTAGCCATACACAAGTGGGCTTCTTTTACAGCATGCCTCCCCAAGACTTCGAGTCTCACAACTGTTTCTTCCTGAGCTTCACAAGAATGCCCCTAATCAAGTCTCTGTGTGTCCATATCTTTTACTAGATTTTGGCATAGGCCTACTGGTTCGGTTTCCCTATGTGTCAGTCATTGTAAAATATCTTCAGTAATTTTCAGAGCAAAGGATTTTCCTTTGGAGCTGTTTTCACCATTGTACTAAGTTGACTTCTTCCCTTGAGCTTTGCAGCACGGATGGATCTAAGCTACTTTAATGAGTTCCTCTCCAAAGGCAGACAATATGAAGATTAAAGAGGCTTACAGTCATATTTCTCCTTGACCCTGACTTTTCAAAACTCTCGGAATAAATGTGTCTGTAAGAGTTTGCCCATCCAAACAGTTCTTAAATCCAATGTTGATTGAAATGTCGTAAGTAAGGGCTGACAAAAAACAAAACAAACAAACAAACAAAAAAAAAAAAACCCAGCAGAAGCAACAAAAAAGAAATAGGAGCTGGAGAGAGGTGGCCTAGTAAGTATAGCACTTGGCGTAGACGTGTGAGGGTGTGAGGTCCTAACTTGGGATCCACAGAACCTGCGTAATGTTAGACAACATAGTTAGACGCAACATGTCTATAATTCCAGAGCATCTGTGGGGAAAGGAGATGTTGAGGAAGAAGTCCTGACTTGCTCTCAGAACTGCTAGCCAAACACATACAATGGTGAACAACGAGAGACCCTTTCTCAAGCAAAGATCAACACATGAGGTTGTTCTCCAAACTCCATAAACGCAGCACAATGTGTGCACTCACGTTTACACACACACACACACACACACACACACACACACACAGTGAGAGAAAGAGATCGAGACATACACACACAGGACGAGGTGGGATTAAAACTGCAATAGTTTGTATCTGAAAAAAATCTCTCAAAGCTTTTGTGCGTCATTGCCTCCAGCAGTAATAAGAGGTGGGTCTTGTGGAAGGAAGTGGGGTCCACTGGCATGCCTTCAAAGGGGATTTTGGAAGACTAGTCTCTTCTCCTCTAGCTTTTCACTGCTTGGCTACCAGGTGGGGAGCAGTATGGTCTGCCTTGCATCCCTGCTATGATGTGCTGGAATGCCTGGGGCTAAAAAAAACTTTTCAAAGCAACTGTCTGCTAATAATACCTCTGAACCAGTGAATCAAAATAAGTCTTCCTTCCTCCAAGTTATTTCTCTTAGGCATTTTGTCACATGGAGAGAAAGCTAACACGAAAGCCTTTTGCCAAGTCCCACCTACAGTTGTGGCTTCAGTAGGTCTGGGTTCAATGCAGGATTTGCATCTCTAACAAGTTTCTGTGTGATCTATTAGCTGTCCTCCATCTAGCCCTTTACCCATCTGTTAGGGAGATAGAAACTTATATGTAATACATTCCACTGTGGAGTTCTAGCACTTCTCTAAAATGCAGCCCCTTTTGTTAGCTCTGCCCTTGGTGACTATGAGAGATAGCTGTCAGCATCATCCTCATTATACCCTTTCGTCTCCTTGAAGACAAATATTAAGTTTTCCTTATTCTTCTTCTCACTTATCTACGTACAGATTCTTGCAGCCTTTCCTGATAATCATATATCCTGCCTTCTTGTCACTTTTATTGCACTTCCCTGAATCCCATTTTGAATCTCCATTCCATCCCTGCCTGCAATCTCTGTTAATAAGAACGGATATGAGAGAAAGGGAATGTGTTGAGAAAAACCCTGAATGCACTTTCTAGGCTGTCTCTACCAGAAACTCTGGATATGGTTTTGTAAATATCTTTTAGACGATAATTTTTCACAGTGTTTAATTCAGAGATCACAGTACACAAATAAGGAGCAAATATCAGCCATTTCATATTCATTCAAACATCATCAGCTCTATCATTTGATAAAAGAAGGATCCGTTTTAAGATCTACCTCACAAAAAAAACATTGAAGTTCTAGAATGTGCCATGCACTGTGAGCACCACATCTACCAGAAGAGGCATTAACTTTGGTCAACCCAACATCTTGACACTCAGAGTTGTAGAGACGCTGTACAGTCTCACCTGAAGCAAAGCTAAAAAGTAGTTCAGCAAATCAGAAATGATTTTGGCAACTTCCAACACCAGTATATTCCCATATAAATGAAACTGTATTATAATCAACTTTATAGTATAATCAGGGAAGTAGTTCTTTAATTCGGGTTGGCACATCATTAAAAATAATCATTTTCATTTGTCTTTGAGACGTATTCTTAATCAAGCATGCTCTTTGTAATGCCATCATGAGTTGTATTAATTAGTCAAAATTTCTTCTATCTGGAGCGTCTCCTCTTCCTCTAAAACATTGATGTTCCCATGTCAAAGACACTATCCTGTCTGCCAAGGCAGAAGGGATCTAATTGCATTCATGGTGGTATTCATTCTTGCCAATCTGTATGGTGCTAGGATGACAAGACAGTCATGTAACTGGATGCAGTGGTGAGCAGCTGTAATTCCAGCACTCAGGAAGTCAGAGGCAGGTGGATCTCTGTGCGTTAAAGGCCAGCCTCGTCTACAAAGCATGTCCAGAACAGCCAAGGCTACACAGTGAAACCCTGTCTCAAAAAAAAAAAGTAAAAACAAACAAGACAGTGAGTTGGGTAGTGCCTCTGATCATGTTGACCCATGTGGCTATGCTCTGTGTAAGCATAGTTCAATAATGTACTCAAATAATAGAGTCGAATCTATCAAATAAACGGCAATAAAGCCTTCCCACAAAATTAGAAGTTTTAGGAGAGTTCAAGTCTTCAGGGAAAGAGTGATGGAAAAAAAAAAAGTCTTGAAACCAGTGGGCCATAAGGACTTTGTAAGGGGGCTCTGATGGAATTTGCAGCATCATACATCATTAGCTGGTGCCAGTGTGTAAATCAGAGGATTGAAAGAAAAAGAAGATGGATGTCTAGGTGTAAAGCAAGGACCTGGTTTCCATAGAGGCCACGCTGATGCTTTCTCATCTGGCAGCATCAGCATCTTCAGTCCCTCAAGAATGACTGAAGCAGAAAGGGAGCTCATTGTCAAGCATTTGGACTTCTTATTCTCTCAATTAATTTTGAGACTTTTGTAAGGAGTAAAATCAAATTCTTTTTTAACTAAATTTTTATTTTTTTACATTAATTACATTTTATTCGATTTGTATCCCAGCTGTAATCCCCTTCCTCATTCCCTTCCAATCCTACCCTCCCTCCCTCATCTCCTCCCATGCTCCTCTCCAAGTCCACTGATAGGGGAGGTCCTCCTCTCCTTCCATCTGACCCTAGCTTATCAGGTCTCATCAGGACTGGCTGTAATGTCTTCCTCTGTGGCCTGGCAAGGCTGCTCCTCCCTCACAGAAGGTGGGAGGTGGTCAAACAGCCAGCCACTGAGTTCACATCAGAGACAGTCCCAGTACCAGTTATTAGGAAAACCACTTGGACACTGAGCTGCCTTGGGCTACAACTGAGCAGGAGTTCTAGGTTATATCAATGAATGGACCTTGGTCCTTGGTTGGAGTTATCAGTCTCAGAAAAGACCCCTGTGCCAGATATTTTTGTTCTGTTGCTCTCCTTGTGGAGCTAGAATGGTTTAATTTCCCATGGTACATTAAAATAATAAACCACCATCACCAAGCCTAACTTGTCACAGGAAACATGAACAACAAAAAGGGAATAGTATAGGATAAAGTATGTATTTGCTGAGAATGAATTTTATAAAAATGTACTCTCATTTTTAATTTAAGGTCTTTGAAAGAGTAAAAGGCTAATATTACTCTAACATGATGAATACCTATAAAAACCAGAAAGTTGTATTATGCTCAGTGACAAAATATTATGAATATTTATATTAAAGTGAAAATGAAACAAAGATGCCCACTAACAGTAATGTGGAATCTACATCTTTCTTTAAATACATATTAAACTCATACATATTTTTGTACTTTCTGAGCATGTGCTAATGAGCACAGTCATCTATTGTCATGAAAGCGGTAACTGAACAATGATATATAAAAATATAGCTATTAGAAAAAAGAAAAGAGTCATTTACAAATAACATATAAAATACCTAATAATACATTGAAAGTGTACTAGAATTAATATCTGAGGTTAAAAACTTAAATATCCTTATCTTATCCTGTTCAGGATTAGAAGCAATAAAAACTAACTAATTTTAGTTCTTGCCTTAGTTATTTTTCTATTGCTGTGAAGAAGCACCATGATCAAAGCACCTTATAATAGAAAGCGTTTGTTGGGGATGGCTATCCTGGTGAGGCGCATGGTAGCAGGCGGGCCGGCAGGCAGGCATGGCACTGGCTCAGTAGCTGAGAGCTGACATCTTGAGACAACAGCCATGAGGCGAGGAAGGCTAAGTTGGAACGGTGTGAGCCTTTGAAACCTCAAAGTCCACTGCCAGTGGCATACCTCTGCCAACAAGGTGACACTCCCTCTCCTTCCCAACAGTTCTCCTGAGGACCCACCATTCGAATACATGAGCCAGATATGGCAGTGTGTGTCTGCAATCGTGCTTCTGGGGGAGGTGAGAGGCAGAGAGAGGAGAGTCGCCAGAAGCTTCTTTGCCAGTTAATATAGCACATGCAAAACATGCAAACATAAAAAAAAAAAAAAACAAAACAAAAAACAGAACTCCCCTGTCTCAAAGAAGGTGGGAAGCAAGGACTGACTCCTGAGGTTGTCTTCTGACCTCTGTTGCACATGCCTGTAGCGTGTACATGGTGCCTCCACATACTTGTACATTCATTGTGCACATTCATATGAACGAAGATTTAAATGGAATAACTACCTACAAGCATGAACAGAACCATGAGTGTTCGTTTCTCAAAACTCTGGATTTGGAAAAGCTAAGCATAAAACCACAAAAGAAATCAAAGAAAAATATGCACATATCCAGATGCCTGAACATATTTAAAATTTGGTGGCCTAAAGAATAATAATGTGGACCTCTCGTTAGCCTGAGCTACAATGGCAGCTTAAAGAACAGCAGCCAGATTTGTAAAACTGCTGTTTTCCACCTTGTCAGCTGCATGACATACAACTGAGTGTGGAATTTCTGAAGGTGCTTTCCTTGCTCCTTACAAAGGAGCAGAACATAGTAAGCTTGTCATACATCTGTTTTGCTCATCTATAAACAGATTTTTATTAGATATTTATTTGGATGCTCTGTACAGATTGCTTTGTTTAATTTAGAAATTAAGTTTCCAGGTTGGCAGCAAAAAAAAAAAAAAAAAAAAAATTCAAATACTAGAACTCATAGAAAGACAGCAGCTTTTAACCTTTGTGTGTCTCTTCTAAGAAGCTAATTAGAAAATTAAATCCCAAAGAACCAGAACCTTAAAGTGTTGGCTTTGTAAGTCAGGTGACAATTCCATTTACCTTCCATTTTGGTGTCTCCTGACTAGTCATTATAATGAGATATCCAAAGAAATTAATACAGATTTAAAAAAAAAAAAATTAGAAGCTGCACAACCTTTGTTAATATCAGAAACTTTATTGCTTGGAAAATTAAATCAGAACAGAGAAGTCTTTTAGATTGTCTCATCACTCCTGGCTAAACGTTTTCTTAATTTATTATGTGCTTGATCAGTTGGTAAACTTGTGGGATAATTCCTAGTCGCGGTGTCAGCTGGAGGTTCAGTGCCTGACCATTATCTCTGTGGGTGCCCTGGCGCCCTGTGGGCTCACACCACAAACAGCTGGAGTCCACTGAAGGGGAAAAAAGACACTAAAGCTTTTTCTGTCTCCAAAGATATGTGCAGCCTACCAGTGCTCACTCTGAAGGCTTAGCTGAAAAGTTCCCCCTTTTCTCTGTTTATGCTGCAGCCCTTGACCCTTTCAAATGAGCTTAAAATACCTCCTTGCATTGAAGACCTTGTTTTCTCTTTTGCCTTAAATGTGCCTGGCATTCTGTGATCTCTCACCAGTATAGAGAGCCAGGTTTGTGTGATTCCAACAGTTCAGAAGACACACCTGTCAAAGTTTCAAATACTGATTGCATAAAATATATTTCTATTTTATTTAATAACGATAGTAAAAAAAATACAGAGTTGTTTTTTTTTTTTTTTCCAACAAACACATATATAAGGGAATCTGACATCTGATTCTTTCCCAAGCTCATGTGAGAAAACACAGACCCAGACCCTGAGGGGCTTAGAGTTTAGTGGAGGACACAGAGGCATAAGGAAGGGATTTGGCATGCTAGGTGCTAGGCGCTGTAGAGGAGGAAAGCCCTCAGAGGCATGTACAGCACGAGACATATTAACACGAGAAAAGCACTTACAAATTCTAAGTGAGATGGGAATCTGCAGAAATGGAGACCCCGGGAAATAAAGAGATCTGTGTGGTTTTTTTCTGCTGTGTTGTGCCGAAGTAGGTCTGATGAAAGAGATGGGGTCTGCAGTAATATGTTAGGGAGGACCCAGCAAGGCCTATTTGCTGGATTCTTCTTAGTATCTCCCTATTCAGAAGCTATGGTTTCTCTTTTTTTATTTGTTTGTTTGTTTGTTTGTTTTAATAAGAAATAGCTTCAGGAAGGAGAGTGTTATGATGACCCCAAAGGAAATTCAGAATTGTTTCATGGCCTGTGTCAGAAGAAAATGGCAGGGGTCAAGATTCTGTCTGCTTCTGATGTTTTCTCAAATGCCAACACACCATATATGAAATAGCATGTGTTGAACTTATTGGTACTATCAAAGGGCCAAACAAGGAGAAGATTAAATGAAGCTGAATTAGGTTTGTCCTAAAGAGTCCCTCATGCATACTTCTGTACATGGTAAACTACTACCTGATTTCATATGTAAACAAAGTGCAAAATTCTCTTAAGACGAGCAACCAAGTCTCAACCATGTGATGTCCAGGACTGAATTAGAAAAGCCTATGCTACTTCTATGCTTGGAAGGTTTGCTATCACAACTCAGGCTCCATGCCATGAGGAAGCCCAGGGCACAGGAGAGGTCTAGGAGGAAAGGAACCATTAAAATGAGGGAAGTTTTGTTTGCTTGTTTGTTTAATTTAATCACAGGTCATTCACTTGTATCCCAGCCATAGCCCCCTCCCTCTTTCTCTCCCAATCCCACCCTCCCTTCCTCATCTCCTCCCCTCCCCACCTCCCCAAGGGAGGAACAGTTTTGCTAGGCCACAGATAAGGACATTGCAGCCAGTCCTGAAGATATCTGATAAGCTAGGATCAGATGAAAGGGGAGGAGGACCTCCCCTATCAGAGGGAAGCTTTAAGACAGCTTCAACTCCAGACACCAACAGATTGTACCCTCATAAGAGAACACCAAGTTTGACTTGGTTGAACTCATCAATTTCTACTACCATGAGTGATTAGAATAATAAATAATGTTTGTGGTCTGTTTGTGTGAATGCAGGTACATGCATCCATGTGGGTACACATGGAAGCCAAAGATCAACATCTTGTTCTACTTATATCACTCCCCCCCCCTTTTTTGGGCAGAGTCACTGAATGTTGAACTCACTGATTGGCTGGACTACTGGGCTAGTGAGTCCCCAAGATTCCCCATCTCTGCCAGTCAGTATAGGAATCCCAGGTGAGCAGTGCCTTACCCAGCTTTTTAGGTAGATGCGGGGGATCTGAATTCAAGTTCTTGTGCTTACACAGAGAGCACTTCACACATTGAGCCACCTTCCCAATTCCCATGTTTAAGTTACAACATATTTAAATAGCTCTTTGCATAGCAAGTGATAACATAAAGGTCACACAGAGACAAAGACATGAAACAAAAGCCTAATGTGGGCATAGAGGGGTCACTGAAGTTGAGTCAAGGAGAGAAGTGTAGAGGGGAATAAGGCTTCAGGGTGATAGTGGCATATAGATGTTATGTTGTCCTACAAAGAGCAGAGGAGTCCATCTTGCGGGGAGTGAGAATGTCATTGCAGAGATCTTTTTTAAAAAAATGTTTTATTACATTACTGTGTGCTGGGGTTACTATGATCAGCTTTGAGAATACTCTTTTGGCGACACTATGTGGAAAGCCCTATGCTACAGAAATGCCACATTTATCCCTGAACTAAAAGTAGGGGCAGAGGTGGATGGAGAGGTTGGATTGAAGTACACTAAAGGAAAAAACAAAAACATTCAGAGTTGGAGAGTGTCTGGACCTGGCATGGAGGGGAAAACGAAACCAAAGAAAATTCACTTACTGGAATCTGCCAGTGTGAGCACCAAAACCTTTTCTGGGTCTGGAGGATAAGGCAGTGAGTGGGGCATTCAGGGCCCTCGTGAGCTTATGTTTTAGTGAGGAAGAGAGACTATAAATGGGATTCATTTAGTTTAAGGCTCATTTAATTTCCAGTTAGTGCTCTTCCTGTTAATCTGTCTTCTTATTTATCGTGCGCTATAGAGGAGAAATGGATAACTTTCCAGAAAGTAAAACAAACTCCCTGCTTTAATATTCTGAAGATGCTCCCCCGAGGCTGACACTCTGGAAGCTGGAGAGAGTTCAGTTTTGAAGGGCTTGCTCTTCATACTGTTAGACCAAGCATAGAAACACACATACACACGGGGGTAGAAGGAGAGCCCTGAGCTATGGATCATGTCTTTGGCACCAAGACAAGTAGCACAAACGCATAAAGGAAGCATGAAGGGCCAAGGAGAAAGTGATTCTCATTTCCCTTTGAACATTTGTTAATTCAACACAACTGTCCTGGTTGCAAGGCACATTACTGTAAAAATGAGACACGAAAAAAAAATAAACCCTCTAACTTTATGGTGCTTCCACTATATTAAGGAATACAGAAAATAAAGAAACAAAATAACGCCAGTCTATCAGCTTCCTATTGTTGCTGTTTCCATTTATCACAGATATAAGGGCTTAAAGCACCATATAATTATTTTCTTATTCTTTTGGAGGTTTTCAACTTTTGTCTGAAATGAATCTTATGGATTAAAGTGGAGATGTCAGTAGGGTAGCACTCCTTCTGAGAATATATTTTCTTGCCCTTTTCTACATCTAGAGGGCATTTGGTCTTCTAGGCTCCTAGTCTCATTCTGCAGTGACATATCTCTGATCTCAGCTGATACACATCCCTAGTTCTCATCTTCTTGCCTCCCTCTCATAAGGATATTCGTTCTTTATGATAACTCAGGATAATCTTCTGATCTCATTGTCCTTACCTTAATGACATCTACACAGTTCCTTAGACCGTGTAAGGTGACGTAACAAGTCCGCAGGTCAGGATGTGTTATCTTTGGGTAGCTGTTGCTTGGCTGACCACAGTCCAGGGCTGATGGCTATGAAGGAAAGTAAACAGGAAGGAAGTCATGCAGGAGTCTTCACATAGGATGCCCCAGCCATGGAACTTCTGGAGATTTTACTCTGGATGAGTTGGAAAACATAAGTGGATTGATGGGCTGTGTTTGTTCATGCTTTAATTTACTGCACTTAAGTTTCAATTTCAATGTGATATGTAGAAAATTTTCAAGTATCTTTAGTCCTAAGAGGGACAAAAACCAAGGAAGTAGTTTTGAAAAGCATCATGTGATCAAAACAAGTTCTTTGTGTTGCTGATTTTTGTTTACATTATAAGTATTTTAACAAGTCTGTATGTGGATGAAATTTTTCCAGTAAAAAAATGGAAAATGGATGGCTTGGGTCTAAAAGGAGTTAAAAACAGAGGTACTACACCTGGCTAAGCAAAAAGGTTATGGTGTCCAGTATAAAAGGGGAGAGGTTGATCATGGCAGGACCAGAAATCATTTTTCCTTTAACAGGGGTGGGATGGGAAATAGAATAAGGTAGAATTAATAGCAAGCAGATGTGAGACAACCAATATATTGCCACCTATTTTTCTGGTGAAAACAGAAGCAGTAGTGAGTGTGTTACTAAATGAGAGGGAGGCGTGAAAGAGAGGTGGAAACACTAGTAGCCTGGGAAAGGGTGTTGATGGTTATAGGAGAGAAGAGTAAGTGTGAAATATTTATTTAGGAAAATAGGAGCATGCACTGACTGCAGTGATATTGTAGGATTCCTAGGCATTGTGGGAAGCCTCTTGAGTGTTATAGTCATTAATTTCCAACCGGCAGCATTGTGTGCATTTTTTTTTTCTCAGCCATGATCTGCTGCCCAAGAGCAGAAATGGAGAATGTGAAAAGTTGTATTTAATAAGGATTGCAGTACAGAGAGAAGGGAAGAAGAGATGTGAGGGCAGATACCAGAGCAATTATAAATATGGACTGTGAAGCCTAAGCTGAATAAAAGACAAAAGAGACAGCAGGAAGCAGGGATAGTGAGAAGAGGACTGAAGAGACCAGGAGATTATAAAAAGGACTTACTAGTGTGCAAGTAGAGTAAGAGGGCTGGGAAAACCACAGCAGGATGTACAAATCAAGATTTTTGGAAACATATGCATTGAAGCAAGGTATACCATGGGCAACGATTCTGTTACATAATACAAGATCAAATCACTGGAAGCAAGAACCAGGTTGTAGACAAACTATTCATAGATATTAATGGCAGAAATAACAGCAGCATAGTGGTACAGAAATGTCTAGTAACCTCAGCTTTAGTTCTTCAATTAATGAAGATCTGAAGGTTGGTAAGTGATTACAGAGAGGACTCAAGCTATTTAGTGAAACACATTTGGGGAAGGGAGGAGCCAATGAGAACAGTTTAGAGGGCTGATTCTCAACCTGTGGGTCTCGGCATATAAAAAACCCTGCATATCAGATATTTATATTGTGATTTACAATAGATTCAAAATTATAGTTATGACATAGCAATGAAATAATGTTATGGTTGGAAGTCACCACAACATGAGGAACTGTATTAAAGGACGCATCATTAGGAAGGATGAGAACCACTGCTCTAGAGGTGATAATAGCATGCCATCCCTCTAGACACAGGACACAGTGTTACGGGGGTGGTTGGAGAAAACAAGAGTCATTATTTGAGAGATTTACAGGGTCGGTGCTGCCTTCAAGGGATAGGTAGATTTTTATATTAGAGAAAGATGAAAAGAAAGTTGACCATTGAAGATCTAGAGGTTTTTGCTGATGACACCCTGTGAGTTTTGGAGGCCCCATATGCAAGGTTTAGGGATGCAAGGGACATCGGAGCTTTGTAAGGAGGTAGTTACACAGAGCCATTGCTTGAATGATGCCCTAGGAGGCACGACTCTTGGTAGACATGGAGCTGGTAATGACTGTGGGAAATCATGGGGTTAATCCTGATGCTTTCTTAGCTGAGTAAACACCTCTAGAGCAGTGGTTCTCAATCTTCCTAATGCTGCGATGCTTTCATACAGTTCCTCATGCTGTGGTGGCCCCAACCATAAAATTATTTCATTGCTACTTCATAACTGTAATTTTGCTACTGTTATAAATCATAATACAAATATCTGATATGCCTAGGCATTACTTAGGTCAGTAAATATTTGCTATAAAGAGCTCACTATGAGCATATTACACTTATAATCATATATTCTTTGCCACCACCATTCAATTTTGCCACTGTGGGCAAAACCAGCCATTAATAATATGGAAATGAAGGTCAGAGAAGAAATAAAGAAAGAAATTAAAGTCTTCCTAGAATTCAATGAAAATGAAGGCACAACATACCCAAACTTACGGGACACAATGAAAGCAGTGCTATAGTGTATCAAAACAGATGCTGAGACCCATAACCAAGCCTTCAGCAGAGTGTAGGGAATCATATGAAGGAAGGAGGAATTAGTATATCCTAGAAGGGACAGGGATCCCCACAAGACCAAATATATCTGAGCACAGGGGTCTTCTATGAGACTGTTTATCCACCCAAGGACCATGAATGGATATAACCTACAACCTTTGCTCAGACATAGCCCATCGTAGCTCAATGTCCAAGTGGGTTCCCTAGTAAGGGGGACAGGAATTGTTTCTGACATGAACTCATGAGCTCCCCCTCCCCCCTGATGAAGGATCAGCCTTGCTAGGCCACAGATAAGGACATTGCAACCATCCTGAAGATACCCGATAAGCTAGGGCCAGAGGGAAGGAGAGGAGGACACCCACTCTCAGTGTACTAGGAAGGGGGCAGGGAGGAGATGAGGGAGGGAGGGGAGGATTAGGAGGGAAAGAGGAAGAAGGGCTACAGCTGGGATACAAGTGAATGTATACAATTATTTAAAAATAAAAAATATTAAAAAAAAAAAAGAAAGCAGTACTAAGAGGAAAGTTCATAGCTCTAACTGCCTTCAAGAAGAAATTCAAAACATCTCATTCAAGCAATTTAATGACTCATCTAAAAGCCCTAGGGGGAAAAAAAAAGCAGATACACCCAAGAGGAGCAGACAGCTGGAAATAATCAAACTCAGGGCTGAAATCAATCAATTAGAAACAAATAAAACTATTCAAAGAATCAATGAAACCAAGAGCTGGTTCTTTGAGAAAATCAGCAAGATAGACAAACCCTTAGCCAAACTAACTAAAAGGCAGAGAGATACTATCTAAATCAACAAAATCAGAAACGACAAGAGGGACATAACCACAGGCACTGAACAAATCCAAACAATCATTAGGTTTTACTTCAAAAGCCTATATGCCACAAAATTTGAAAATCTAAATGAAATGGACAATTTTCTTGACCAATTCCACTTGCCAAAGCTGAATCAAGACCAGGTAAATCAATTAAATAGTCTTATATCTCCTAAGGAAATAGAGGTGGTTATTAAAAGTCTCCCATGAAAAAAAGCCCAGGGCCAGATGGTTTCAGTGCAGAATTCTACCAGACCTTCAAAAAAGAGCTAACACCAATACTCTTCAAACTATTCCACAAAATAGAAACAGAAGGAACACTATCAAACTCATTCTATGAAGCCACAGTACCTTGGTACCTAAACCTTACAGAGATCCAAAAAGGAAAGAGAATTTCAGGCCAGTCTCCTTTATGAACATTGATGCAAAAATATTCAACAAAATACTTGCAAACTGAATCCAAAACCACATCAAAGACATCATCCACTACGACCAAGTAGGCTTCATCCCAGGCATGCAGGGGTGGTTCAATATATGGCAATCCACCAATGTGATCCATCATATAAACAAACTGAAGGAGAAAAACCACATGATCATCTCCTTAGATGCTGAAAAAGCATTTGACAAAATCCAACATCCATTCATGTTTAAAGTCTTAGAGAGATCAGGGATACAAGGCACATATCTAAACATAGTAAAGGCAATATACAGCAAGCCTATATCCAATATCAAACTCAATGGAGAGAAACTTAAGTCAATCCCACTGAAATCAAGGACAAGACAAGGTTGCCCACTCTCTCCATTTCTCTTCAATATAGTTCTTGAAGTCCTTGCTAGAGCAATAAGACAATTAAAGGAGATCAAGGAAATACAAATTGGAAAGGAAGAAGTCAAAGCATCACTATTTGCAGATGATATGATAGTATACCTGAGTGACCCCATAAATTCTACCAGGGAACTCCTACAACTGGTTAACACCTTCAGCAAAGTGGCTAGATACAAAATTAACTCAAAAAAATCAATAGCCCTCCTGTATACAAAAGACAAAGGGGCTGAGAAAGAAATTAGGGAAACAACACACTTCACAATAGCCACAAAGGACATAAGTACCTTGGTGTGAACCTAACCAAGCAAGTCAAGACTTGTATGAAAAAAATTTCCAGTCTCTGAAGAAAGAATTAGAAGAAGATATTAGAAGATGGAAAGATCTCACATGCTCATGGCTTGGCAAGATTAACATAGTAAAAATGGCCATCTTACCAAAAGCAATCTACAAATTCAACACAATTCCCATCAAATTACCAACACAATTCTTTACAGACCTTGAAAGAAAAATTCTCAACTTCATAAGAAATAACAAGAAACCCAGAATTGCTAAAAACAATTCTCTACAATAAAAGATCTTCTGGAGGTATCTCCATCCCTGATCTCAAGCTGTACTATAGAGCAACAATACTAAAAATTGTATGATGCTAGCATAGAAACCCACTGGTGGATGAATGGAACTGAATAGAAGACCCTGAAAAACATCCACACAGTTATAGACACCTGATTTTTAACAAAGATGTCAAAACCATTCAATGGAAAAAAAGACAGCATCTTCAACAAATGATGTTGGTCTAACTGGATGTCTACATGTAGAAAAATGCAAATAGATCCATACTTATCACCTTGCACAAAACTAAAGCCCAAGTGGATCAAAGGCCTCAATATAAAACCAGACACACTAAAACTGTTAGAAGAAAAAGTGGGGAAGAGCCTGGAACTCATTGGCATAGGAGCCAACTTCCTGAACAGAATACCAACAGCACAGGCTCTAAGAGCAACAATCAATAAATGGGACCTCATGAAACTGAAAAGCTTCTGTAAAGCAAAGGATACTGTTGTCAGAACAAAACGACAGCCTACAGATTGGGAAAGGACCTTCACAAACTCTATATCTGACATAGGGCTAATATCCAGTATGTATAAAGAACTCAAGAAGTTAAAAAGCAACAAATCAAATAATCCAATTAAAAATGGGGTACAGAGCTAAACAGAGAATTCTCAATAGAGGAATATAGAAAGGCTGAAAAACACTTAAAGAAATGTTCAGCATCCTTAATCATCAGGGAATTGCAAATTAAAATGACCCTGAGATTTCACCTTACACCCATCAGAATGGCTAAGATCAAAAGCCCAAGAGACAATATATATCCAAAATATGCTCAAGTACACAATAAGGACATTTGCTCAACCATGTTTGTTGCAGCTTTATTTGTAATAGCCAGAAGCTGGAAACAACCCAGATGCCCCTCAACTGAGGAATCGATACAGAAATTGTGGTACATCTACACAGTGGACTATTACTCAGCAATAAAATACAAGGAAATCATGAAATTTGCAGGTAAACGGTAGGAACTGGAAAAGATCATCCTGAGTGAGGCATCTCAGAAGCAGAAACACATGCAGGGTATACTCAGTCATAAGTGGATATTAGACATATAATATAGGATAAACCTACTAAAATCTGTACACCTAAAGAAACTAATCAAGAAGGAGAACTCTGGCTAAAATGCTCAATCCCCATTCAGAAAGACAAAGTGGATAGACATCAGAAGAAGGAAAAACAGGGAACAGGACAAGAGCCTGCCACAGAGGACCTCTGAAAGGCTCTACCCTATAGGGTATCAAAGCAGATGCTGAGACTTATGGCCAACCTTTGGGCAGAGTGCAGAGAATCTTATGAAAGAAGTGGGAAATAGCAAGAGCTGGAGAGGACAGGAACTCCACAAGGAGAGCAACAGAACCACAAAATCTGGGCACAGGGGTCTTTTCTGAGACTGATACTACAACCAAGGACCACTCGTGGAGATGGCCTGGAACCCCTGCACAAATATAGCCTATGACAGTTCAGTGTCCAAGTGGGTTCCATAGTAATGTGAACAGGGACTGTCTCTGACATGAACTGATTGGCCTGCTCTTTGATTACCTCCCTCTAAGGGGGGAGCAGCCTTACCAGGCCACAGAGGAAGACAATGCAGCCAGTCTTGATGAGACCTGATAGAATAGAATCAGAAGGAAGGAGAGGAAAACCTCCCCTATCAGTGGACTTGGGGAGGGGCAAGAGTGGAGAAGGGAGAGGGAGGGTGGGACTGGAATGGGAGAAGGAAGGGGTTTACGGGGGGCTACAAAGTGAATAAAGTGTAATTAATAAAAATTAAAATAAAAAAGAAAAAGGAAAAAAATAATATGGAAATGAAGAGCATGGCAAAATCTCAATAAAGCTGTATCTGTAAAATCAGAAATTTAGCTGACCCTTGCCTCAACAAAGCCAGTTGACTGGTTCTTGTATATTAGGCCGTTGAAGGTGCAAGGCTGGCTGAAGAAAGGAGTATTTCTTTTCTGGAAGAGGAAAGAGTATTTCCACTGAGATTTCATGTCTACCCCTCAGCCAGTGGACTTGGCAGCAGGCATGCTCCCCCTGATGATATCTGGATCTCTACAGGCCAGGCACATCCTACTGTGATCTCCCAGGTTTCAGCTACAATGACTGGTTTATTGGAGAGATGATTCTCCAAGACATAGCGACGACTAGACTCATGGCGAGGTCAGAGGAAAAGTGTAGATGACAGCCACATTTCATGAATAATGTTGACTGTGAAGAGCCCAGGATCTACGAAACACCCAATAGGGATGCAGTATAGCCAGTGGGACTTGGATTTGAAGGTCAAGCGACACCCACATGAGGCGTGTAGATGAAGAGGTGGTTGGTAGGTAATGGAACGGAAGCCTCACTTGGCTTTAAATAGAGGTGATCTCTTCGGGAGGCATTTGAACAATGGCCAGAGATATTCAGGCACAGAGATCTGGTAAAGTCTGAACCTTCCAGTTTTACATATTTCCAGTGTCTTTTGTACCACGTGCTCCAACCCCACTCCATGATTCTGTAAACCCCCAAATAGAGAGCTTCCTTTATGCATATGCACCACCTGCTTGAAGTTATGCAACCAAGAAAATAAGTACCGAAAAAAGAAAAAATTAAAAACTGCTTGACTCTTCTGGGACTTGCTGGAGTAGCAGGATTGATTAGGGATGCTCAGTAGACCTTCCTTTTCCTTTTAAATAGCTTATTTTCCCACCCATCATCACCTCTATGTGAACTACAACTGCAATAAGGAGGTGATACATAAATTATCTGACTTTGTCACCAATTAACGGCTTCCATCGGGGAAAGAATGGAAACTGTTTCCTCAGTGGGTATTTTTTCAGGCCAGTCTCTTTCTGCACTCTGAGAACCTGCGAAGTCAGTAAGAAGGGAGGAATGGGAAGAAGTGGAGCCTTCTCAGAACCAGAATTGGGATTTGGGAGGCAGTTTGGGTCACTTAGTCACTTAACTTTACTTTTAAAAACCAATTATGTGCCACGCATGTGCCAGACACCTCACACACTCATTCATTCGACAATTGCTGCCCTAAACAGGGCTGCTGGGAGTAAGGTGCAGAGATTGATATATAGCTATGTAAGCCCTAAAACAGTAAATCTATCAACAGAGGCCATTGTGCTACTCTAACCATGTGTTTCCCATGGCCCCAGTTGTTATCAAAATAGTGAAATAGGTTTTCCGAGGCCCTAATGGCCTCAAGTTTTAAATTTTATACTTTCTCTTATTGTTTTTTTGGTATCAGTTTCTTTTTTTTTTTTTTTTTCTGAGAGTTTTTGTTGCCTTTTAGAAATCAAATCACCAGTTTGTCCTTTAGGTTTTGTAGCAAAATTGCCAAACTCAGAAAAGGAAGGTGATGTTCTGAAATTCTTAAGCAACATGAGCCTCAGTCCCATTATAATATTTGCTGTGACTTTCACAAAATCCACAACCGACTGCCCTTTCTAAAGCTCCCCTAGCAAAGAGAAAGGTTTGGAAAGAGAGTCTGTGGGGAGGCCCTTTCCTGGACAGAGGAGGCCATGCCATTACAGTATGATGGCATTCTGGCATTATAATTTACACCTGTGTTTCATGCATTTTATCCGCTGCTAATAATTATTGAATAATTACCATGTTCTCCTACTGAGACCTCTCTTTTGTATTCCCACTTCTTCCTAGGGTTTCAACAAGATTGTTGCCTTTTGAAAGTTTTTTTTTTCCTTCTGAAAAGAAGGCAGGTGGTTTCTAATTCTTATTTCTAAGCCAGGCATTTAAATAGGAAAGCTTTTTACCTTGTAGCCTGTCCTGACTCCCTGGATTTGCATACCCTGTTTACTGGAGGGATAATAGTTAGTACCTTGTCCTAGAAATCACTTTTGCTTAAAGACCTTAACACTCCTGTGTTTGTGACTCCCATGTCACCTGCTTTCATGTTGCCACTTCCAGATTTGCTAAGCTGATTGGAATTGAGATAAATTAGATCGTTTGCAGCCCAACTTGCCTGCCAAATTCAAATTGGCACTTGAAACACTTTATCTATGTTTGGGGGATAGTTGGAAGACACACCATGAGATTTAGCTCACTGAAGAAGTTCATTTTTGTTTTTCTGAATGAAGAGAACAAACTAATTCCTACCTTTTTGTTTTTGTTTAGCTTTGTCCTTTCTGTTTGTCTGTCTTTTTCTTTCCTCACATGTGCACATGCAGTGTGTGTGTGTGTGTGTGTGTGTGTGTGTGTGTGTGTGTTACCAATGTGTGGTACCTATACATACACATATGCATTCAGACACATATGCTGATGCCAGAGAAAAACACTGAGCACCTGGTTTTTCATGTGGGTTCTGTGGATTTGAACTCAGGTCCTCATGCTGGCATAGGACCTGATGTACTGAGTTATCTCCTCAGTCCTTTTTATCTGAAAAAGAGAAAGAAACAAACAAACAAATAAAACATTTCCTATCACCCTCATTTTGTCTATCTTAATATCTATTATCTAAGTAAGGGAAAAACTCCATTGTTTTGTAAAAAAAATCAGAAAAAATTAAAATAGTCTAATGGTCTGAGGTAGTAAGTAGAATGTAGTGACCTTTTGGCTACTAGCTCTCCCACTGTTCCTAGCCATTTTTTGTTCCAACTGGGTCCTTTGCTCATCATTCTTCCCTATAAGGGATTACCTATAAGTAATCTTGGAAAGAGCTTCTATTTCCATCATTCCCATAAGTGCTTATTCTTTGGAGTAACTTGTTTTCTGAGTTTTTGTTGCATTCAGTATAGCCTCAACAAACCTGAGTAAATGTCAGTTTAACAAGCAAGACGATCTTGAGTTTGATTATTTAAAACAAACAAACAAACAAACAAACAAAACTGTTCTGGAGCCTAGGCTTTGTCACAGAATCAGGCTGCTTTGTAAGTTTACCAAACCTAAGGACCTAGCAAAATGACACGGCGTAGATTAGAAAATAATTAAACACTTATCCACTTATCACATAAGGCAATCGTCACTGGATAATGATGGATGTTACTTAAATTGGCAGCATAATAGAGCACAGGACAGTGGTTTAGATAAAGGGATTGTTACTCATTGCTTAGTTAACTCTAAACATTGGGCCTATGTGAAACTGTTGGTTGGGAGGCAGAAAACAGAACCACCCTTTTGCTTTTTCAGCGGAGAACTGAGATGTTTGAAATTGGTTTGGAAATATAAGTTCTGGACATTCCAAATATCATTTTGTTCTCAAGGGCCTCCTCAGCATGTAGTGTTTCCAAAAGATTTTCTTTTAAGGAATGGTGATAAATAGAGCCACGGGACTGTTTGAAACTTCAGTGGATTTCATTGTAAATAATGTATTCCTTTAACTACCATCACTTTTTAACACTTGTGTCACCTCACTCTGTCACCTCCAGTGTGGAAACCCCAGACTTGGGAGAAGACAGATTGCATTCCCTGATGCCACCATTGCCATCAGATGTTTGACAAAGCTGAAGTCTGCCTCCACCAATTTTTCAGGCATTGGTCAATTTATTCATGTAATCAATTATTACTGAACATCTGCCACCTGCTAGATTCTACGAGAGCAGATAGTAATAAAACAAATAAAGCCGAGTCCCTGCCCTCCTCAGCCACCCTCGGCAGCTGCTGAAAGTAAAATTAGAATAAAAATCCAAGTGGTGAGATTAGTTATATATAGAAATGACTGACCTCCGGAAATAATTGGTACAGGGGTGGCTGAGAAGATGTTTGAATACTTAGCTGATGATAAACGAGCGTGCTTGTGTTGAATTGAGGCTATTTTGTGGTCCAGATGCAGTGAATCGGAGAGGCTGGAGTTGTTAACTGAATTCACGCACCCAGGTATGAGATCTGTGCTGCTTGTACTTCTCCTGCCCTCAAGGACTTTGTAACACTTAGTCACTAGCTTATACCTCGGGCTTTCCCAATGGAGAAATGTCACAACTGTTTAGTTCCTTGTATTCAATTGTTGAAATATCTTTGCTTCTTCTCTTCGACCAAAACTTATTTTCTTGCCACTGCAAATGGTCCTTTCCACAACACAAAAGAAATGTCAACACCTCTAAAACACACCTCAGATCTCTCCCTCCATCACAATCTACACAGCCACTATTGTGGTCCAATACCTTCACATCTCACCTGGTCCTTATGATATAGTGCTTTCTTGCTTCTGTTCTTCCCATTCAGCTGGAATATACACACAGACACAGGCATGCACTCACACAGGCATACACACACGCATACACACACGCACACACACTCAGACACCATACATTTCTGACTCCGCAACCAGAGTGAACCTTCTAAATATTTTTACAGTATAGTTTTACATGGAAGAAAATCAAAGTGTCTTTCCTTGGGATACAAGCACCTAGCACTGAGAGTTTCCATAGTTATTGTTCTCCCAAAGCCATGCTGTATCTCTAATTCTTCATTTGCCTTTCCAGATTTGTGCCCTGGTACAGCTGGTCTTTGTAATCAGTAGAATATAGGCTTCTTCCCCGTTCAGCTTGCCATTAATTTAGTGAGATTACCTGCTCGCTCCCAGCATTTCATTACCATCACTGTACTTCTTAGCATGTTACACATCAAAATCGGAGGGCTTCATCTTTTTTTTTAATTTATTCATTCACTTTACATCCCAATTGCAGCCCCCTCCCTCCTTTCCTTCCATCCCTACCCTCTTTCCTCTCTCTCGACCTCTTTTCTCTCTCCCCCAACCCCCTCCCCTTCTCCTCAGAAAAGGGAAGTCCCCTCCATATCCACCTACCCCAGCACATCAAGTCTCATGAGGACTGAGGACATCCTCTTCCACTGAGGCCAGACAAAGCAGCCCAGCTAGGGAAAGTAATCCAAGATCAGGCAACAGAGTCCATGTCAGAGACAGCCCCTGCTGCACTTGCTAGAAGACCGTCAAGAAGATCAAGCTGCTCATCAGCTACATATGTGTAGAGGACCAAGGTCCAGATCATGCTTGCTCTTTGGTTGGTGCTTCAGTCTATTTGATCCCCACAAAGGCCTAGGTTAGTCGACTCTATAGTCTTCTTGTGGAGCTCCCATTCCCTCCATGTCCTTCTATCTTCCCCCAACTCTTCCACAAGACTCCCTGCACTCTGCCTAATGTTTGGCTGTGGGTATCAGCATTTGTTTCATCTTTATCGGCTTATTGGATTTTTGGTTGTCTTCTTCCACTGAAACAGAAATTCCATGACTGTATAGTTTGGTTCTCTATCCCTAGTACCTTTCGCAAAGCAGTTGATGCTTAACAAATAGGGAAGGAACTAATGGATGGATTGTGTTACAAGATGAGGAATCTGTAATGAGCAACTAGAGGGAGAGAAAGGAATAAGAAGAAAAAAGGAGACTGGGACTTAGAAGTACATGGAGACGGCCAGGAAGATAGCTCAGCAGATTAAGGCCATGCACTAGCCATGCAAACCTGATGATCCCATTTCATGACTCAAGTTCATCCCCATCTCCCACCTCACATAAAAAGATGTGATGACATTCATCTGTAATTTTCTATAGTGAGATGGGAAGCAAAGACAAAAAAATCACCCCGAAGCTTACCTGCTAGCTAGCCTGGAGTATGCAGCACGCAGAAACAAGAGGAACCCTGTTTCCCCAACAAGGTTGAAGGCAAGAAACTCCTGAAACTTGTCCTCTGGTTTTCATACATGTGCTGCAGTAAACATGCATATGATAAAGGAGGGGGATGTTTAGACAAAAAAATACAGAGAGAAATTGACAGGGTAAGAGCCAGAGAGTAAGGGAGAGAAATTAGCAGACAGAGATTGAGATTCCAGGAATAGAAAACTGTTCAATATGAAGGAATATAAAGCAGGGCGGGGAAAAGGGGGAAATGATGAAGATGGGAGGCGAGCAGCGCAGGTCATGAAGCAGTTTACAACCACAGACTGTGCTCATCCCACAGAACCCAATTAAGGGTTTTAAGCAGGAGGAGTGATGGGGTCAGACTTGTGTTTTAGAAAGATCACCATGGTGGCAGTACAAAGAATGAATTAGAAGAGAGAAGACAGGAGAAAGGAATGGTCAGTGTGGCAGCTTAACAGGAGTTAGCAAGCAAGGACATGGCTGTGTTCATCCAATATTGTCATGGAGGTGGCAGTAGATCTGAGTCTTAGATGCCAGTGACTTCAGAGGCATATATAATGCTAAACTGAGAGTCTCACAGGCCCAGAGTCAGCTCATCTATCACTGCAGATTATGTGATCTAGAGCAAATGACCTAAGCCAGGATTTGACTAAGAAGAATAAAATAGGAACAATAGTAATCAGCATGTCAATTGATTAGGCCCCTTCGTGTCCTGTACGAGCACTAAGGAACCACTTGCTCTGCTATTAGGTGTTCCCTGTTATAGCCGTGGGTAACTCTAATATGTGACCCCATGACCTATCTAGGGGCCAGCATAGATTGCATAAGTTTCCAAAACAATATTGCTTTTGAATACAGTGTGGAACTACTAACCCAAGCCAATTAACACTCCATTCCCTCCAATATTTAGCATATTGCAATGTTATACCCTGTTATTAGACGTATTCACCATGCCATACAACTGATCTCCAAAATGAGCCAACTCCTTGCTCCTATCACACTGAGGATTTAAATTCTTCAACTATCATCTTCCCAGTCTTGTCCCCCAGTCACTAGTAGCTCCGTTCTGACATCTGCTCCTATAACTTCAATTGCCACATGAAAACTCACACTATACTATCACCTCCTTTAGATTGGCTCCCCTGAAAAATTAAGAACCTGCTGTGCTTTGTTTTGTAGATTCCGTTTTATTCTTTTTTTTATTTTTTTTTTTTACTTTTTATTTTTTATATTAATTACAGGTTATTTACTTTGTATCCCAGCTGTAGCCCCTTCCCTCATTCCCTCCCTCCCTCATCTCCTCCCTGCCCTCTCTAAGTCCACTGATAATGGAGGTCCTCCTCCACTTCCATCTGACCCTAGTTTATCAGCTCTCATCAGGACTGGCTACAATGTCCTCCTCTGTGGCCTAGCAAGGCTGCTCCTCCCTGGATGGGCGGGGGGGCTGTCAAAGAGCCAGCCACTGAGTTAATTTTAGAGACAATCCCTGTTCCCCTTACTAGGGAAACCCCCTTGGATGCTGAGCTGCCATGGGCTATGTCTGAGCAGGGGTTCTAGGTTATATCCATGCATCTGTTTTATTCTTTATTTCTGATTCATACATAGTAATTACAAAAGGTGAGCAGTGTGTGTGTGTGTGTGTGTGTGTGTGTATGTGTGTGTATGTGTGTGTGTGTGTGCAAGTGTTCTAATTAAATCAAAGTAATTGTTAGAGCTATCATCTG
This sequence comes from Psammomys obesus, assembly GCF_907164565.1. Lineage (NCBI taxonomy): Eukaryota > Metazoa > Chordata > Mammalia > Rodentia > Muridae > Psammomys > Psammomys obesus. Next base: position 23,466,085 of record NW_026591086.1, read on the forward strand.
AAAGAATGTGCTGGGAAGACTCAGAATCCTCTCTAGTAGCTATTTTTTAGCATGTAATTAATTGTTACTAACCATTGTTATCCCAGTGTACTGCAAGACATTAAAGGTTATTTATTTTTATTTTAATTTTGCTTATATGTAGGAGGATGGAGGGTGGGTGAATCTGTACCCATGAATGTCATGCCCACCCAGGCCAGAAGAGGGTATTAAATCTTACCCTGAGCTGGAATTACAGGCAGCTGTGATGCCTGACACGGATGCTGGGAATGAAGCTCAGTTCCTCTGCAAAAACAATGCATGCTCTTACTTGCTGAGCCTTCTCTCCAGCTCAGAAAGTTACTTCTTACGTCACTCCTATACACACAACTGTTGTCTCCATCCTCCAGCATCTTGACAGCATTGGATAGCTACTGTTCTATCCCCCATCCGCCATAAAATATTCTACTTTTGCTTCTTCGCAGGGGTGAGCCCAGGTAGCATTTGTCTTCTCTCAGGTTGCACTTCACCATAGTGCTGTAAATGACAGATTTCCATTTCTTTTTAGAGTTGATTAATATTCCTTTGTGCGTATACACCACATTTGCTTTATTCATTCAGCAGTGGGTAGCTAGGTTGACTCCATTTCTTGGCTATTATGAATAGAGCTGCAATAAACACTGCACTCTGGATATCTCTTCAACAAACTGATGTCCATTCCTTTGTATATATACCAAGATATGGAATTTCTGTTTCATATAGAGCTATTTCTAGGGTGTTTGTTTGTTTGTTTGTTTTGAGGAACCTGTTAGACTGTTCTCTTTGATGGAGGGACCATCAATAGTGTATCCTCATCAGCATTTGTTTTTTGTCTTAAGGAAAAATAATCATTTTGATTAGGGTAAGATGACACCCACTGTGGTTTTTATTTGCATCTCCCTGATGGTTTGTGATATTTAGCATTTTTATATCCTTGTTGGCCATTTCTGTACTGTCTACTCACTGTAGACCATTTGCTCATCTTCCTGTGTATGTGTTTTGCTGTGCATCCCAGCCAGGCTGTTCTTGTATTTGGCACACTCTGCCTTTGCCTTCTGAATGATGGAATTACAGATGTGTACCACCAAGTCCAGCTATTTGCTCATTTGCTCATGGATTATTTGGGTTATTTTTGTTGCTGCATTGTTTGAGCTCATTATGCATTCTGATTAATAACCTTAACCCTTTTCAGAAGCAAAGTTTGCAAATACATTTTTCCATTCTGTAGGCTGCCCTTTTCCCCTGATGATTGCTTCCTTGGCTTCACAGAAGTTCCCCGTTAGATGTAATCCCATTTGTCACTTCTGCTTTTGGTGTCTTATACAAAGGAATCTTCCCTGAGACCAATGCCTGAAATATTTCTCTATGATTTCTTCAAGTTGTTTTACGGTTTGGGGACATCTAAGTCTTTGATTGATCCATTTTGGTTTCTATAAATGGTGAGAAATATGGGTTCAGTTTTATTCTTCGTCATCTCAAAACCCAGTTTTCTCAGCACCATTTGTCAAAGGCAATCTACTTTGTCCAGTGTATATTTTCAGTATGTGGTTCATATGGATTGTCAACTTGACACAATCTAGAATTATCTAGTAGATTTACTTCTGGGCATGTCTGTTTCTAAGAAATTTCTAGATTGGAAGCTGAGATGGGAAGAGTTATCCTACATGTGGCTGGCTTTGCATAATGAAGAAGAGCAGAAAACAAGCTGAGCATCAGCGTATACCAATCTCAGATTCCTCACTAAGGGGGCAGTGTGACTATCGACCTCGTGTTCCCGTGGCCACACCTTCTCTGTCATGCATTTTACCTTTAAACTGTGAGAAAAAATAAACTGTTTGCATGCAGACTGAGCTGCCCATCAGCTATATCTGAGCAGGGGGTCTAGGTCCTCGGTTGGTGCATCAGTCTCTGCAGGACCCCCTGGGCTCAGATCTTTTAGCTTTCTTGGTCTCTTTGTGGGTTCCTGTCCCCTCCATGTCCCTCTATCTCCATCCCCCTCTTCCTCCATAAGACTCCTTGCACTCTGCCCAAAGTTTGAGCCTGAGTCTCAGCATCTGCTTTGATCTCCTGTTAGGTGGAGCCTTTTAGAGAACCCTCTATAGTAAGCTCCCATCCTGTTTCTTCTCTTCCACCACTTCTCATGTCCTATCCTGTTTGCCATTCTGAATAAGTAAATAAATAGATAAATAGATAAATAAATAAATATATAAAACTCCTTGCTCCTTAAATTGCTTTTGTCAGGCATCTTGTCAGAGCAGCAGCAGTAGCAACAACAACATAAAACCCTAAAACCCTGGAACCAGTGCCTGTGCTGAAACTCAATTTGCTGTAAATGTCTGTGTTCTCTGTTCTGTTCTGTTTCATTGGCACATGTTGGTTTTTAAGCCATGGCTATGCCGTTTGGTTACTGTCGCTTCATACTCTGCAATTAGGCAGATAAATGCTGCTGGTGCTGTTGGCTGCTCAAGAGTGTTTTAGCTCTTCAGAGAGGGCCTCTCATTAGTACCTTGACTTCCTAGCAACCTGACTTACGAGCTTGTTGGCCACTGGAAAAATTATATTTCCATTCCTGTTAAAAACCTAACACCGCGTTTGCTCTAGTCTCTATTGCACTGGTGAGCTTGAGTCAGTTAGCTAAACTTACTCATCTCTAAGAAGAACCAAACACTGAGGCTGAGCATGAGGTTGTTGGGGCTGTGGGCCAAGACCTGCAACAAGGAACTCAACCCAAAAGGGTTTTTCCGAAGATCAGAGGTTTAGTCTGTGAACGTTAGCACTTCCCAGCTAGGCCATCTATACTCACAAGCTTTAAACCCAACACAATCGCCCGAAACTCTTCCAATACTTAAAAATTTCTTATTATTCTTTTATCTTACCTTATTCTCCAAATTGTCTTTCTACCAGACATCCAGATACAATGAAGTTGCAAGACTGTTTACAGATTCCCAGCCCCAAACAGAGTAGAAGAGCTCACACCTAAGCATTTACTGTGTTTCTCTTTGAATCTATCTTTAGGAGAAAATGCTGTATCTGCTGGAGACAATATTTTTAGAAATTTAATAGACTCATTTAGAAGTATATGTTTTCAAGGGGCCACCCATGCATTGTATTAACTGCACCTCACTGTGACATTATCACAAAAGCTTCAAACCTTGGGGACTGAGAAACCTTTTAACACTGTGTTTAGTAAACATTAAACCCTTGGTTGGTGATCTGAGTTCTCCCTGAGTGTGGCTCAGGCGCTTGAGGTGGGGGGATATTTCAGTCATTTGAATGTCAGTCGAAGAGCATGCACATCACTGTGGCATATCATCAGAGCCCCGGGTCATTTACACTGGTGCTTGTTTTACTTCACAGCCCAGAGCCTTCCCTGAGCTGCTGTCATTCTGACCCTGAGGCTGCCCTTCACAGCCTCCTGACTCCACTCCCAACATCCTCTTTCAAGCTGACACAGAGCAAAGGCTGACCTTGTCTCATCAAGCACTTACCCACACAGACCCAATTAATCTTTGGTTGCCAGTCAATCTCTCACACTGCCCTCCTTGAATACTGTAGAATTTCACAGTGGGGAGGCTTTTGGCTTCATTTGTTTCCATCTGAGAGAAGCCATGCCGGAACACAGACAGCTGCCCTGTGGAATGATGTGAGGACCTCGGAGGACCACAGGTGCCTTCTTGTCAGTGTCAGAGTGTGGGAACTCATCCCTACTCTTCTCCAAAGCTGCTGGAAGCTTCTTTCTTTCTAGGAATAAAGATTTTCTAGGATAACTAATTAGGAAAAAGGTGAAGCTCTGATATACAGAGACAGGGTGAAGGGATGGGAACGCACAGCAAAAATGACCCTAAGACTTCCAAGAGAGTTGATGGTACTTGGGACCCCAAAAATTCCCAAGTAAGAGAACTGTGGGGTCAATTAACCTGGGCTCATTCACAATGCCTAGATCATGTGACACAATATGTAAAGGGTTTATGACAGTGCCTATCTGCTCCATAGGTGTGTTATAATGAAAACAAGTATTGCTCACTGCCTGTATGAGGCAGGGTTCACTAGACTGCACAGCCAGTAATTATAAAAGTGGATAGAATTGATTGGCTGGGTGCTCCAACCATGGCTGCCCACGTGCTAAAGAGATCAAGAACACGGGCTGAACACAGTGCAAGAGTGCAAGAAGCTCAGTCTGAGGCTAAAGGTCTGGACATTCCCTGGGAATTTTTTTTAATGGGAGTCCACATTTAAAGGTTGGAAAGGCTGCAGTCTGTTCTTTCTCAGGTAACGGCAATCATAATAGACTACTCAGGATGGAGGGAAATGTACCTGCTGGCCACCTGCCTCCTTTTTCTATTTTTATTCTGCCTGGGCCTCCAGCCTGAGGCATGGTGCTGCCCATATCTAGGGTAGGTTGTTCCTGCTCAGTTGCTGTAACACACAACACCCTGTCTGAAAAAAAAAAAAAAACCCTTAGAGACACACAAGACGTGTGCTTTACTAAGTGTGTATCGATCCATAAGTTGCCAACTGAAGTTCTATTATTGTGTGAGTTTGGCCACACTCTGCTTCACAGAGGCACACAGAAACAGAACTCAGGAAGAGCTGTGGAGTGAGAGTCACAGCTTCCACTTTAAGTATTCAGGATTATCTAGATCTAGAACCCACCCACTGGTAGGGGGGAATCTCCTACCAGAGACAGACTGTCCAAGGCACAAGCTTATGTATCATTTATCCAGATGTATATTCAGTTGCTAGAAAAGGATACACTGATATGGACTTGGTAAGATTCTCACTTAGGAGTAGATAATGATGTGTGGGACATTAGAGCTGATAAGGAAAAGGACATTGCCCATAAAATCAGGAAAGTTGCTGTACGGCATACCTTCCGACCCTAGTAACAACATACTATTTCACCGTTCCTGTTGTTTATGGCCCCAAGATGTCTGCTGGAGGTAGCTGGGTCTGATGGCAAGCAAAACAATGCCCTCATCCTATAGACACTGTCTAAGCTATAATCATCAGAACCGTGGATATGGGTTGTTAGATGCTGAAGGGCAATTAAGTTTTCCTTGGAATGAAGCTAACTTAATCGGCTCACCTGGAGATATGTGGGATTGTTCTGGATTATCTAGGAGGACCAGATGTAATTACTGAGATCTTTTTTTTTAAAGAATATTCTTTGTTTATTCTTTGACTTCATATGTGTGTGTGTATGTATACATAATGTATCCTGAACATAACTATTCCCAACTCCTTCTACACTCCCTCCAGATATTCACAACAAGTGCCCTTACTGCCTTTATGTCCTCTCTGTTTGAATATTTTTAGATTTATTTATTTTATTTAAGTTCATGCATATTTTGTATGCTGTGTACAATGTCTGTGCAGTGCCTGTAGAGGGCAGAGGAGGGCATCAGATTTCCTAGAACTGGAGTAAGAGACGGGTGTGAGCTACTGGGTGCACTCTGGAACCCAAACCTAGATCCTCTGCAAGAGCAGCAAGTGTTCTTATCTGCAAGCCATCTCTCCAGCCTTGTCCTTTTCTTTTTGACAACTAGGATATTTGGAGGTAAAAGAAGAGAGCAGTAGAGGAATCCAAAGAGTGATATAGGGGGCAATAGACCTATTATTTCAGGCTGTAAAGTAGCAAGAAGGGACCACCAATGAAGGGATGTGGACACCCTTTAGGAGCTGCCCAAGTTAAGGAGACAGTCTCTCCTAAAGCATAGAGAAGGGATGCATCTCTGTGAATACCTTGACTTCAGTCTGGTGAGAACCACGTTGGGCTTTTAACTCATAAAACTTAAAGCTAATGAACTTGCATTGCTCTTAGTTTTGAGGTTTATGAGAATTTGTTGCAGCAGCCATGAAATCTCCACAAGGATATTCAGAAGAAACCCTTTGAATAGAAGCATCTGTGCAAGGCAGTGAGCTAACTTTAAAGCCCACAAGGAGAAGAGCTTCTCAAATCACAGCAGCACCAAACGCTTCTCAGTTCCACTCTCCCTGTAGCACGCAGACTTTGCTCCAAGACCTACGTCACCACAGGCGGTCAGAAGTTGTAGGAGGGCAGCAGACTAGTGGCAGAAGGGAAATGATGGGAAATCGAGGTGGAACTTATTGCAGAACTTTTCTGACTACCACTTCAAAAGAAGTAAACACTAAGGGTGTTGTTAAGGATCTGACTAGGCAGCTTTAGAAAAAGAAAAAGAAAAAACCTACAGACCGAGTATGTCCCATATCTCAAGTTTACCTTTATTGTTCCAAAGAATAGCAGGGATCTGGGAGACTGTCATCTTAAGGCACAATGTGTCGAGTTAAAGATGGAGTGGCAGTATTAATGGAATTGCCTTGCTTTAGTGGGTTTAAGGCAAATCCTTAACATTATTTTCCTGCCGTTTTCTAAATTAAATTTATAAGAAATATTATGTATCCCGCTGTGCAAAGTGAAAACTGCATTCTTGTAAAGGGCTTATAATCATATTAAAAAGCTGGAGGGTGAAGTTTGTTCATGCCATCAAAGTCACAAAGTAAAAAATAGAGTCTTATATTGTGCATTTTATAATGGTAATACCTTTTGGAATATATAACACCACAAAGTGCTTCTCTGATATTGTTTCGTTAATCCTTGCAACAACCCTGGTGGGGAGGTGTATTTTTATCTCCACTTTGCATATGGGAAGACTGAGGCACAGCTAGTGTCAGCCATTTGCCATGGCCTGCTGCCGTGCTAGAAGCACATGTCGGGCTGATACTCCAGGAGCTCAGCCTGGAGACCATTCTCACCACTCATCAGATGGTAGTCGCCTCGCCTCTCTAATCTACCTTTCTGCAGGTACAGAAATAGCTCCAGGAGGACTTCAGCATCTCTCAAATTTTATCTTCAAGTTGCTCAAGAAGAAAAAAGTGCTATAAATAGATTTTCTGCTAATTCCACTACATGTGCTTAAAATACTTATGGGCAGGAGGCTGTTGTGCTGGGCTCAGAGTGGAGACACTTTGAAAAGTGAGCAGGCATGTGGCTGTTCTGGGAACACCAGGAGACAGTAAAGAGAGCTGTAGTAAGTCCTCCTGCTAAGCTGGAGGCTCCTCGCTGTAGCCCGCCTGCTAATAAGCACACATTTGCTCTCAGACCAGGAATCGCCCAGTTCTTCCGGATGTTCTCTTCCTGGGCACTGAGAAAGATTATTCTGGAACATGTCTCTGCAGATTTTACCCTTTTCCTATATTTTTTTAATCAATAAGGCATGCACTAGGTCTGAGCATCTTCGTGGAAACCTTTCGTAACTAAAGATGCTATTTAGCACCCCATCCTTTGTCAAGGAGACTCAGGAATACTACATTTTCCCTGCATGTTCTTTGGGTTTTGTGTTTCTGCGTGACACAGAACACAGACTCAAGCGTGCTGCAACAACAGAAGTGGCATTGTTGTGTGTAGAGTACCTGCTACACGCAAGTATGAGTCTAACGCCCATGCTTTCTTTGAAATTATCTTGCCTCTTTGTACACACAAGGAAAGGTCATTTGCTCAAGGTCACACAGCCATGAACTTGGCATGGCTAGGGTTCAGTGCTGTGCTTGGGCTTCAAACCTGATGGCCACCATCAGGTTATGCTCCCTGTGCTATTCTGAGTTATGTGAGCCATCTTGTCCTGTGACACACCAATTCTGTTAATGAGAAATGCCCCTCACAGCACAGCGATGACCATCACTGCTTGCGGGCATATCACGGTGGTATCTTCCCGTCTTGTATGATAAGCACATGCACTTTATTTTAGGATGTCTTGCCTATTGAAAATCATCAGTAAAAAGATGAAACACTTGTCTAGGACTCTTTATTTAAAACAAAAGATGGGGAGGTAACTCAGAGGGCAAATCACTTGGGAGCCACAAGCAGGAGAGCCTTAGTATGGATCCATAGCCCACATGAAGCTCTGTAAAATCAGCATTTCTATCTCAATATGGGAAGTAGAAATGGAGAATCTGAGAAACCCTAGAACCAGCTATCCTGGCTTATGCAACTGAAAACAAGAGACATTTTACGAACAAGTTGCAAAGCAAGGACTGACACCCAAAGGGTGTCCTCTGACCTCCATATGTGGTCTATGGCACATGCATGCCTGCATACACACACACACATGAAGAGGAGCACAGATAACAACACACACACACACACACATGCAGACAGGCATGCATTCCAGGCAAACCATGCATACTGTACATGTACGACAATGATTTGATTGGGCAGATGATATTTTTTTATTGCTTTCCCCTTGTTTTCAGTTGTATCATGAATGAGTTGGAGATGTTCCAATTGGCTGATCTAGGTATAGCACGCCATCAGCTGCCTACAAAAGAAGCTAATCTTAAAGAAAATTCTACTGGGGGATCGAGAGAGACAGTTGAAATAGGGGTTCATTTTATATATTTCCCACCTGGACAGCATAGATGATTTTTCATGGTGTTGCGTTCTGTATAGTGCCAACTTCTTCCAAGTCTTTCCCACACCTAGGTGGAGGTTTCCTCAGACCCAGTAGCATGTCTACAGTGAGAACTCCAGTCCCTTTCCTTTGTTGTGCATTACTCACTGTCTGCCAGAGGTTTCAGGCTGCCAATGCCTGGCACTCTCTGCTGAGGCTTCTTCTGGCCATGTGAATGGCAGGTTGAGAAGGAAGGAAGCCAGATAGATGCACCATGGAATCAATACTATGGGAACCACCAAGACAATGATGAGCTGGAATTTGAAGATCAGTATACCACCATTTTTTGCCTGTTGGGGAGAACAGTTGATGCTGTCTACATAAAATGCAGCTTTCATCTTAAAAGGGATGAATGATTGGTTATTCTGGAGCTAAATATGAGTTACCACAGCCCAGGAACACAGATTCAAGTTACTTTGAATTCCATGTTCCGCTGTGGCAAATTTCATGAAGTTTTTTTTAGTAACAAAACAAAATAATAACTGATACATATCCCAAAGACATTGATGAAAACCTCAAGTAGACAAGTTCCATCACAGCAGGGAAAGCTCTGCTACAGACTTCAGAGGCTGATGGCTTCTGGCTGTGGGAGCTAGGGATCTGTTTGTACAGCCCAGAGTGTTAACCTGATAGTCACACGATGCTCGGTCAGACACAGATAGGCAAAGAATGGCTACTCATGGTGCTAAAGATAGCCCTAAATAAAGAGTAATTAGACTCTGAATCTGCAACTTTTCAACCTCTGCATAACCACTAATGTTTTAATCAGCTAATTAGGCTTTCAAAAGGTTCAATTAAAGTGTATTTTACTGTTGTTCTTTTTCTGAGAACTTTCACATGCAATGCATATTCAATAAAATCTCTGAGAGAACCCTACATGATTTAATAATCACCTGCCCACAGCACACTTCCTTTTTCTCCTTGTCTTACTTCTCCACTCCTGGTGGTTGCTAATACAAACCCCCTCAAAAAAGTGAAGGTCTGTGGGGTTGGGGAGCCCAACCTAAGACACCCATGTCTCCTGGGCTTCTGTCTTTCCTGTAACATAAAACACTGACCTAAGAATCATGAGGTGAACCACTTTCATGCTCATCGTCTTCCATATATAACTGTAGAGTGGACAAAGGGGATGTGGGACCACAGCTCAGTGACAGACTATGTGCTTGACATACACAAGATCCTGTTTTATCCATCTCCAGATTAAAAAAAAATCCAGAAGGCAAGGCAGGAAGCCCAGACTCTTATTATTCCATTCAGAGTTGGGTAGTTTCTGTGTTTTACTTCTTGTCTCATCAGTAATGGTATATCTTGTCATTGGATGTAAAGAACACCATTAAGGCTAATCTTATCTTGGGATCCTTAATTATATCTGCAGAGAGTTTTCTAACAAAGAGCACATCCACAATTTTCTGATATTAGATCATGAGCCGATGTTTTGGCGATTCAACTCACTAACATCAAAGTCACTAACATGTCTGGAAGAAGCATGTGATCACAGCTCAACTGTGTAATGGCTGCTACACAGTTATTTCATTTTGTTAAATTCTAGTTTCACAAAGATAATCTTGTTACCAAGCCTGATATTGTGCCCAAATCAGGGTCTCTGTCTCAAACAAGGAAGAAGGCAAAAACAGACTTTCCCTCATGGGTCCTACCTCTGCCTGTGGAGGTGAAAGTCCCAATATAACTAAAGAATAGATCTGAGCTGAAAGGATTAACTCTCAGAGAAATGTGGAGGTTGTGAATTCAACTCACTCTTTTGTCCGTGCTTACTTAATGCAGTGTGTATTAGTGTGCAGTGCAGAAGATTCTGGGAAGGGGGAGAGGAGGACAGAGGTAACAGGACAATGAGACACGCCCATATGTAACAACAATGCTCAGTATTATGTAAAAATCTATCATACAAAGTGGATGACCAAAGGCAAGAAAGAAGTAACAAAACACCCATGTGTCAGGTAACAGAAGTCATACTTTGTCATCTCTTCTAGTCAATTTCCCATGCATAGCACATGTTAAATATGTTTGAGCATGTTCTTTCAGACTCAGAACTATAAAATAGTATCCCCCTCACAGACACACACACACACATACACACTGAATTCCTAGTGTGCCTTTAAGGTCCCTTCTAACTTGGTCCTGCCCATCTCTCTGCCTTTCCTTGAACATGCTTCCCCTCACTTTTTAAGCAAACATCAGTCACATGACCCCATGGTGTTAAGTCTCTCAGACCCTACCTGAGCTCTGCCTTAAGGTCTTCCTAAATCACTCTTTAATCCTGGGATGGCCCCATCTCAACATTTGGCTCTTTGTTTCAATTTTAGTCTTCAGGGCTCTCTGGAGTCTCTCATTTAAATTACTGTCATAAGCACTTAGACTGTTTCTTCCTATCTCTTATTTCAGTTTGCAATCATAAAGCCACATGTGTGATTACTTTTGATGTGGGTCTTTGCCCCTGGATTGTAAGCTTCAGTAGGGTCATTCTTTCCCTCAACATCCACACTGTTTATCACAGAGCTTGAAAAATAGATAGATGTGTAACAAAGATACTTAGAGGGCAAACAATTCAGTGGGGGAACGGGTGAGCAAAGGGATAAAGCTTTCCTGAAGGAGGCTGTTTCGGAGGAGAATTTTGAAAAATGTTTATCCTGAGCTAGAGAAAAACATTCCAGAGGAGTGAAGAATGCACACATGTCAAGCTATGGCAACTAATGGACAGAGTTTTATTTTAATAGGAGGAATGTGTCTAGGGAAGGTGTTGGCAAACGTTCCCCGTAACTGTCTGGTTTGCAGATAGGATAGTCCACTAAAATATGTCTCAACTACTGGACTCTGCAGGTGTACTGTACAAACCACAGATAATATGCAAATAGGTGGGCACCAGTGAGAGCCAGGAAAATCTTATCTACAGGAACATGTGCGGCGCTGGGGTTGTGGTTTGCTGACCTCCGGTCAAGAGCCTAAGAAGCACCGGGAGCTGGTGTAGCACCCTTGTCGCTGAGCTGGTAAGCCAATAATTCACTACACAGGTGATGGGCGAGTGAGCATGATTTAGGGCAAAGAAGGTACATGATGAAAGCAGACTTTTTCGTGTGATGGATCTGGCAGTACCCTCTGATGAACTAGATGAGGAGAGATGGGGGGCACAGAGAGACTCCTGAAGCCTGCAGAAGAGATGATGAGAGAAAATCTGGGCTGCATGGAGGCAGTGGATCCAGACCCAAGCCTATACTTTCTAGACTTGCAGACTTGGATGAACGGTGAGTGGAGGCTGGGAAGATGTGGTACCCAGGGGAGGACTAAAAGATGGCTTTCTTATAGAAAGAGAGTCAAGCTAGGAAAGGGAATTAAGTGATCTAGACAGCCGGAAACCACAGGAGGCCAACATGGGCAGTTCTAAGGACAAGTGAAATCAGCCCCAAGCAAATCCATCTCCAGAAAGCAAACATAGCTATGATTTTTTTTGAAACCATAAAGATCATATATTCAAACATGGTCCATTAACTAGGATCATTCAATAAAATCAGAGAGTGAGCATGGTCTTAGGGTCAGCTCTAGATACCGAATCCCACTGAGAATGTGACATGGAAGATACTGTTTTGTTTGCTTGCTTCTCCTAGGCAGTCTTGCATGCTTCAAATGACCCTGAAGAATTCAATAATCTGCTCATTTGCTAGAGTCTCTCCCTGACACTCCACTGATGGTGATTTAATCAGAGCAGCCAGGCCAGTTCAGGGGCATTTACTGTGTTTGCTTGATGTCCTGATGCCAAAGCACATTATCAGGATGGAAGGTCTTTATTTCCACTGGCGACGATGGTTAGCACTACCCTCTTGGCATATGACAGGAAAATAACTTGTAATGTGAGGGGCATATGGCTCACTAGGCCTGGTCCATCCTTCAGCCAGAGGCTCCCAATTGCTTTTTGTCTTCATCTTCGTGTGACCCATGCAACCCAGGAAGTGGGTCACAGAGCTGGAGAGGTCACTCAGTGGTGGAGTGCTTACCCAGCATGCACGAGGTCCTTAGTTCAATCTCTATATCAAGGAAGGAAAAAAAAGGGAGGGGGAAGAAAGAAGGTGAGATGTATACTCTTAAAAGCTTTGAGTTCTCCTAGTTCTCTGGGGAAGATCTACAGGGAGGTTCAGCAGCTGAGTATGGTTGACTTCACTGGGTTTTCTACTTCCTGCCTTGGGTCAAAGATGTCAACCTTGACCACAGACAGCCCTGGTTTAGCCAGCAGAGGAATTAGCTGAAGGGAGAAAAGGATGATTCCAAACAACCTTTCCTGGAAAGGGCCCAATTTGTTCTCACTTGCCGATTTCTGTATCGTTTCCAGGTGTTCTTGAATTTAAACTACTGTTTATTATTTTCTGTGGATTCTCTTTGTGGAAAGATTTAGCATTCTGCATTCCTTTGGAGGAGAAATGAAAACTTCACTGGCATCTTTGGGGATTTTCCAATCAGGGAATAGAAAATTGTATTTCAAAGCTGAAGCTAATGAGATCATCCTGTAATGGCTGGGATGTTAAGGCCTTGTGTCTCTGAAAGAGACAGGCAATTTGCCTGCTGCTGTTCTCTGTCACCAGAAAAATTTCAGCTTTACAATCTGACAAGGAAAGTTTGCAACCTAGAACATTTTATACCTGAAGTCAAAAGCAGCTGTTACCAGCACAGGGGACATGCATCTGAGTTTCACAAAGTCCTCTCTTTTCAGGATAATGAGTCCATTGTTTCTTTAAAATTGCTTTAAGCAGGGTTTCCCCGTATATGAATTTCAGGTCATAAGTTGCAATGGCAACTTCAGGATTGTCCACATGAAAGGCTGTCAAGCTGTAAATCTGTGATGAGCTCACCGTTTGACTCTACATCTGGCTGCTGGCTTCCTCTTTGCTGCAGGGGGCTGGGCAAGAGCAGGCTTCTCCCGATGCCTCTCTTCTCTGGATTTGTTGGATTTTTTCCCCAGGTGATAAGCAACAAAAATTCAGGAGAGATCTGAGAGAAATGGGGGATCTGACTGCAGTGCTTTTTTTCACTGGAAGTTACAGCTCGATGGCCTCTTACGAGCTCCAGTATCTTTGTCCTATGTGGCTCAGTTTTGTTAGGGACTTCCCAGCATTCATGTCTGCATGCTTCTCCCATCCTTGCTAGGTCTTTTCACCTGTCCATAACCCTGAAATAGACCTCTTTGCTAAGCTCTTATCAGTGTCAAATGCTTTAAGGACACCACCTGCTTTTCTTGCATGCCTCTTGGCGAGAATCACAGTCATATATTAAAGTAAAGGTTAGTATAAAGAACTGTGTCTGTTCAAGCCAACATTTTAGAAACATATCAGGAAACTTGATAGGATAATTCTCCCTTGTTCACACAGAAGAAGACCCAAGAAGGTGGTCAGAAAAATCTTGATAAACAAAATTAGAAGCAAACCCAGTGACAGAACACTTAACAGAGCTGACATTAAAAAGAATAATAATAATCTTTACTACCTGAAACACAATAGCACTAATACCAGAAGATGGACAGCTTAGAGATCCCTATGGCAATGGATAGGATGGAAATATTTCTAATCATTAGAGAATGAATGATTACTTAGTAAAATGCTAGGGTCACTAGCTGGCCATCTCTAAAGACTAATAATGTTGGTAAAATAACCCCATTAATTAGGCCAGAGTGAGTGCAGGGAGAGTGAACTTACAAAGGCAAGAGGCTAACTTACAAAGGCAAGAGAGTACAGTTTTAATAATTGTACAACATTGGAACAAGTGTGCAGAGTTCTTCCTAAGTATATAAAAAATAACGAATGAGGCAAAACTCATTATTAATGTTTTCCCATGAAATTAAAAAAAAATGTGCTTAGAAACAGATATATTACCTGGACATGGAGATCGTGACAAAACTAGTTACTTGTAGGACTGAACTAACTTAAAAGTTCTAGAGAAAAAAAAATTCGAAAGATCTTTAAGTTGGACCCAAGTTAAGAAATGTACAGAGGTCAAATGTGAAATGAAATCAGGTTAGTTTGTGATGAGGGAAGAGAGGAGCAAATTTCCTTATGGCAATGTCTGGTCAGCCTAGGGTGTCTGCTGGTTGTGTTGATAGAGAACTCTTTGAGGAAGCTGTGCAGGGAGAAAAGGTTTAGTAGAGTTTCTTTGCTGTGATAAAACACTATGACCATAAACAACTTAGGTTTTAGCTTATAACTCCCAGGTCACTCTCCATTATTGAGGGAAATCAGGGCAGGAACTCAAGCAGGAACCTAGAGGTCCCTCTGTTTGGATGACTCTAGCTTGTGCCAAGTTAACATAAAACTAGCCAGCAGAAAGAGGTAGGATAAAACAAGGGTCTGCCCTTTATTTGGAGGGTGGGCTTAATTTGCAATAAACTTGATATGGAAAGGCTGAGCAAGGAAACTTGCCATTGGGAGCTTTGGCACTAACTGGAGTGGGTAACAGCTCCCCTGAGGATCAGCAGCCCTCATGGGGCTCTGCAGCCAGAGTTCCTACTGTCTAGGGTAGTTAGTCCAAGAAACCTCAAGTTGGCAGGGGCCCCAGGCAACTGGCTGCAGCAAGTGCTGCTCTTTGCTAAGGACATGCAAATTCAATTCAGCCTAAAAAATTCTCAGAAATAGTGTTCCAGGGAAAAGGAGCTTACTGTCAAGAGAAAGGGACTGTAGCACAGAGCCTGCAGACAAAAGCTGGCCAAAGCATAAGATATAGAACTATCAAAGATATAATATAAAATAACATTTAATATGTGTAAATAAAAACAAGAGCAGCTTAGAAATACAAGAAGGGAACAAAAGATGACTGGAAACAACTAAGAGGATTTGGAAAGGAAACAATAGAAGTCTATAAATGAACCCTAAAATAATTAATATAAAAGACTCAGTGGGTGGGTTAATGGAAGATTAGACACAGCTGGAAAGAAATTAGTATCCTGGAAGATAGATTGGAAGAAATTATCCAGAGTACCACATAGAGTGTCAAACAGAAAATTTTAAACCAGTTAAGAGACATAGAACACAGACAAAATTGTAAACATATCTGATAGGTGTTCAACCTGAGTATATAATAGGAAAGCAATATTTGATAAAAATTATGAAGACACACCAAAGCTTACTATTCAAAATAGTCAATCTTAAAGCAGAATAAATAAAAATAGTCATACTGAGATATGTCATGGTGAAATCGCAGAGCTTCAAAGATCAATACATTTAAAAGCAGTCAGTTTAAAAAGATTACCTTTAAAGAATAGATGTTAGAATGACAAGTGGCATCTCAACAATAATGTAGCTTCTGAAATTATAAGAACATTGTGCTCAAAGAGAATTTGCAAAAACAAAATCCTTCAATAGCGAGAATGAAATAAGCAAAAGTATCTCAAGCAAACAAAAACATTTTACCTCCTATTGCTACTAAGGAAAATTCTGACAGTGGATGAAAATTGATTTTAGGAAGGTTTGAGGTAAAAAAGAAACAATAATAAAAATATTTGCAAATGTGGAATAAGTCTAAGGAAATGTGTGAAAATAATAATAAAATCTAATATAAGAAGTTAAACTATTTAAGCAATAGTCTCAAACAGTTTGTGTGTAAGTTTGGAAAGTCTAATTGCTTTTGAAGGGTTTATTTAGAACACGATTTAGAAGAAGAACCTTAGACTTTTTAAATCCTATCAAGATTGCTATGGTAACCATTGAAAGATTAAAGCACAATTTCCAAACTTAAAAGAAAGTAATGGAGTAAGAAAAGTTGGAGGGAAGACAAAAACACATTAAAGAGACTGTGGATAGAGAAAGCCATGGGTGTTCCAGTCCCTTAGAGAGAGCGAAGTCTTTTAAAATAACTTACACACATCCTGAGGTATACTTTCAAATTTAAATAGTCTCCAGTTTACCTGTTATGCCTAACACAATATAAAAGTTATACAAATAACTGCAAATTGCTTATATAAATTGAAATGTAAACACAATACAATATAAATTTTATACAAAATAACTGCAATTTCCCAATTGTTTTGGGGAATGACAAGCAATTATATTTGGTACAGTTTCTTATTTTGAAAGGTTTTTTAAGTTAAGTAAATTTTTCCAAATAAATTTTATTTATTTGTGGTATGTGTGTCTGTGTGTGTGTGAGTGAGTGTGGGTCAAAGACTGACATTGTCTATCTTCCTCACTTATTCTACACATCATTTTTTGAGGCAGAGTCTTTCATTGAACCTGAAGCTACTTATTAAGCTAACTGACTAGCTGGCAAGCCCCAGAGATCCTCCTGTCTTCACCTGGGATGACTGATTTGCTGGTTATTTTTACACGGGTGTTGAGGGCCAGACTCCATACGTTCATAGAAAATACTTTACCAACCATCTCTTTAGCCATCTCCTTAGCACCTAATTTTGAAATATTTTCGATTCAAGGATAGTTGGACTCTTTGATGTATAACCAGCAGGTATAAAAACTGATTATATAAGTAATGCTATAGACATACATATGTACAGATGCATATGCCAATATGTTTAGATATGTTCACAGTAATGCATACCTATATCTCTACACCTGTAATAAGCAGAAACATAGGAATAACGAATATAAATTTCAAAGTGCTGTGAAAGCTACACACAAGCTGTGGCCACTCCGTCTGGTCATTCCTAGCCTTTGGTAGTGGTGATGATCTCATGCTGGACTTGAATGCTAGGAGTGGGGCTCAGAGAGGAAAACTGAGGACCAGGGCTCAGTAGCATATTTAGTAGCTAAAGAGATAAGTGTAGACCCCAGGCCCTCTCCCTGTCTCTCGGATGACATTTCTGTTTGGAATCCTGTACGATCCCATAGGGGAACAGGGGGTACTCCACAGATGAGAGAGGACATTTCCACTGGCTGGAGAGATAATGGTTCAGATCACATCTGACTTCCAAGATTAAAAGGAGAAGATAATTATTTGTGTAGAAAAGAACGTATATTTTAAAGTTTCAAACTTTAAACTTTCAAAATGTTAGTAGTGATGATCTTCACTTAAATTTCAGGTGATTTTCAGTTTCTTTTCATAACTTTTTATATGACCAGACTTATCTTGTTGCCAGTCAGCTGGATGCGGCCCTTTTGTTCTGCCAAAACAGAAGACATGATTTGGTGAGATAAGCTTTTCTAGCCCTAACAGCTGTAGGGCCTTAAAGGCCCAAAGCTCAGGGTCTGTCTGGCAGATGCAGACTTCCAGCACAAGCCCTGAGCGCCAGACACTTGTTGCTCTAGGCTGAAGCACTCTTATGACTCTAGATACTAAGGTTATAAGCTTATTGCTTTTGGTTCTAACCACAGTGGCCCTGGTACTTGGCAGCTTTTTAAATCCTTGGCATCTAGAGGCAGTAGCAGCAGCAGCAGCAGCAACAGCAGCAGACAACAGAAGCAGTAGCAAGCAGCAGCAGCAGCAGGTAGCAGAAGCAGCAAAAGCAGCAGGCAGCAGCAGCAGCAGTGTGTACAAGTTCTATAGCTCCTGAATAAACTTTGGCTCTTGGAGATATCAACTCCTATGGCAACTGTGTTATAACAGGGACAGCTATCAGACAGCTTTGGCACCCTTAGTCTTGGACAGCAGCCTGTGGAACAGCTCTCTGGAATTCTTCCAGCAACCCAAACCCAGGCTCAGAGTATCTCCAATTTTGGCTCTTCACAGCCTCTGATCTATCCCTTCCTGAGACGTCCATCCTCCCTTTGACTCTGCCATCTCTGTTTCCTGTCATTCCTGCACCAATCACTTTCTGGAACTCTTCAGTTCCCTCTCTTCGCTGCTCCTGCCATCGCCACCACCACTGCCTCTGCTTCTGCCACTTTTCATTTTCTACAACCCTCTTGCTGCTACAGCTGTTGCTCAGCTGCTAATTTTGCCATCTTCTCTTTATGTTACAACTCCAAAAGAAAGTAAGAAAAGAAAAACCACTTGAGAGAATTTAACTTAAAAAGTAAGCCAAGCAGCCTTCTATACATAGCCAGGAAAGAGGTATGCTAAAGGTGTTTGCACCATTCATAGTAATCCTTATGGAAATGAAGGACCATATTTGCACCAATCACAGCCCTTCTTCTGGGCCATCAGGGGAAGGCTCCCCTTCTGGTCTTGGTGAAAATGGGTGTATAATTTTTGAAAAAAGTTGTGGCTGGCATAGTACCTTCTTGAACTCTCTGCTTTAGAAGCAAGCAGCTGTGGTTGTAGTGCAATTCCCCTAAGGTTTGTAGCTGCTGGCTGGCATGAGGGTAGGCTTGCAGATTGGGGTTGCTTCGCTTGTAGTCCCTTACTTAAAGTCGCCTAGGCATCAGGGAAGGGTTTGTTAATAGCTATTACTTAAGGGGCCAAAGCTTTTTCAAAGAAAGAACAACCTTTTAAAAGGGTATTTATAATAGGCCTGTTATTAATACTAACAGCAGCCAGACAGTATTTAACTCCTGCCTCATGGCCCTGTTAGTGAAAGCTGGGTCTCTCTGATATGTCTCAGTCTCACTGTAGAATAACAAAGGAGGTTTTCTGTGATTTGAAAAGCAAGTGTTTTAAATTGTCTAGAGTTGTCCTAAAGTCTTTTTAAACTTTTTTTTTTAGATTTATCTCATTTATGTGTATGATTGTTTGCCTGCATACATATCTGTGCACACTGTGCATTCCTGGTATCCAGGATTGGAGCTACAGATGTTTGTGAGCAACTATTTGGATTGTGGGGACTGAACTTTGCAAGGGCAACAAGCGTTCTTAATGGTTGAGCCATCTCTCCATTACCCTAAGGTATTTTTGTGGTTGTTACGCTTTCTGAATTTTCTGTGGGAGTCTGTACTTTGTAAACTGTAAAGCCCCACCAATGGTGTTGCTGTCGTTTTCATTTCACATTTAATTTGCCAATCAGTCTCTCCTTAAGTGATAGTTTTATTGAGCAATCTGTGATCCTGGCTGCCAAAGCACACAAAGTCACCTTCCACCACGGGACTCCTGCACCGTGGGACTTCGGCGATGTTTTACATGTGTAGATAGTGCCCTACCAAGAAAAAAGAAAAACAAAGACAGAAACAGATCAGAGAAACGGCTGTGGCGGAGAGCACTGGTGTGTGCGTAGCATCCGCTCTTTCGAGCACACAGCTGGACGGTTGTTCTCAGCATTCCTTGTGGTGAAGTGACAAAGTTTTCTTCCAGACAGGGTCAGTGTGAGTAATATTTGCTTCTATCACTAGGCTGTTAACCCCCATGGAGCCCCTTCCACGCTCCTTTTCCCTTCAGGCTGGTTGCCCCCAACCCTCCTGTGACACCTCCCCATTTCTCCACCATCACTTGACAGTATACACAAAATCCCGTGCTGAAACAGTGAAGCTATGTCAGCCTGGGGCTCTGCATGACCTTGTAGAGAGCTGTCCGCCCACCTGGTCTGCGCCTGAAAGCTCTCTAGATCACCCAGCGAACACGTTGCCTTGAGCCTTGCGACTTCAGGTGTACTGCTTTCTATTCCCTTATCCCCTTCAGGCACGTCACGGTCTCAAGAGTTGTTCATACACGACTCAAGAATGACATTTATTTCTCTAACGCTTTTTGTACAGTCCCCTTCAGACAAACCCTCCAACACTGTGGTGGTTCACCCATGAATATCAGATTTACCTCATTAGTTAATTTGATCTCCCGGGTGCGAAACTGTTCATCTTTTCACTCAGTGTGAAACAGAGGCACACTCTGTGGGGGTACGTCTCAGATGCCAAAAAGTGAAACAGAGCAGTGTGTTCACTAGGCCCGTTCGGTTTGCTACAATTACAGACTGCAATGCGATCTGGAGGCTGAAACCGCAGTTTTGAAAGTGCAAAAATAGCAGCTAGAAGTCTTATATTTAGTGAAAACCAAAGGTTTAAAATGACAGTTACAACAAAACGAAAGCGAAATAACATGTGCTGTTCTGGACTGGGCTGAGGAAATGCGAGAGGAGTTGTTTCTTCCTTGAACAAACTCTGTGTTGTGACTGCTCCTCTGGAGCTGTGTCAGATGTTACCAGGGTGCAGCCGAGCGATTTCTACACAGCCCTCCGCTCTGACTCCAGAAGCCTTGAGAAGGCACATGAATATTTACCAAAGACTTGGGAAACGAGCAACGCAGGGCTTTTGCACGGAGAAAATGAATTCCAGTTTCTCTTCACCCATCCCCATCTACCAAACATCCCTTCCCTTGGGGTTCTTTTTCCTTTTTCTTTATTTTTCCCTTATGCAATACATCCAAACTGCAGCCTGTCCTTCTCCCAGCACCGCCCACCCCCACCTTCCCTTTCCCCCAAATCTACTCTTCCTCCATTTGCCTTCAGAAAAGAGCAGGCCTCCCAGTAACATCAGCCAAACACTGCATAACAAGATGCAGTAAGACTAGGCACAAACCCTCATATCGAGGCTGGATGAGGAAGAGGGTCCTGCAAACAGACAAAAGACCCGAGGCACCCCTATTCCCAGTTTTAGGAAACCAATAAATACCCCAAGCTAAACAACCACAGCATGTCTGCAGAGACACCAGCAGAACATGGCCCACAGAATCAGCTAAGCAGGGCGCATAGAGGCTCAGAGAGCATGAAGCAGCAACCAGGGAGCCTGCCTGGATCTCTTTATATTTCTCCTTCCTTCTTTTCACACTCTTTTTGCTAATCCTTTTTGTCCTTTTCAATGTAAATTCTGCTATAGTCTATAAATCGTTACACCCCTCACTTTACACACTGACCTCTTTAGGAAGGTTAGGAAGGAAGGGATGTGGGATCATAAAGAAAGAAATTGTGAGTTCCTGAGCATTGTCTAATAGAGCCTAGGATTCTGCATCAATGGCATTAATCAACTACAGTTAAAAAAAAAAATTAGAGGGGTGCATGAGAGTGGTTGGAATAAGGAAAGGGAAGAGGGTAAATAATGCAATTACATATGGTTTCAAAAATTGAAAAAATATTCTAAAAAATTTAGAAAGAAAATTGCATCTGTAATTTTCACATATGAGCTTTAATTTTCCTTGTCACAGTTCTCTAAATAGTTCAGTATAACAAGTCTTTACACTGTATTTACACTTTTTTTTCAGTACTATAAATAATCCAGGCATGATTTTAATCATACAGGAAGATGTGTATATAAACACTATCCTACCTTATGTAAGAGAGATCAGTGCCTGTGGTCTTTAATATCTGCTGAGGAGATCCTCTAGCTAACCTCCCAGGGTACTCAGGAATGATTGTATTAGTCTTTTTGTGTTTATCATAATGAAATCTAAGCTTTGTGATTTTGTATTATTGACCAAGAATCTCTCTACTCTCTTTCCCAGGGGCCTTGAAGCCTTTAACAGAATGGACTGTGAAAGTCTGGGAAAGAGTTAAGGTTTAAAAATTGTGGCAAGGTTTTGATTTCTACTGATAACAATTGTGATTCTTAGTTGTAATGTTCAAGTCCATTAAAAAACAGCTGAGAATGCACAGAAAAGTCTTTATGATGCAAAAATTTACTTTGAAATTTGAAGGCTATTCCCATTTTGTCCAGTATTCTAATGCTGTGGAGTTCATGACAGAGGTTTGGTGACTCTTGCTTGCCCTTCACATATCCTTTGAGGCCAGGTACTCTTCGGGTTACTTGCCCAGAGTTTTGCTTGAAGCAAATCAAATTGGGGTCTCTTCCCCAGCAATATAATGGCTGTGGCTAGGCCTACATCTCAGCTTTCTGTTGAGGAATCTGCTAATTACGAGGCAGTGCCATTTCTCTGTCCTGGTATTGCCAAAGGCCTGTGTTGGGGTTTCCATGAGCAGTGAGGGCAGACACCCAAGAAGGAGCAAAGCTTCCAGGCCAGCAGCTGAGACTCCAAGTCCCAGAGGGTCCTTTTTGCATTCTTGTTGGAAAATAGGGCCCTGGGATAGAACTGAGGATATGGGGGCTTGAGTTTCTGTGCCCCCTTTCTTTGGCTTAAGTTCGCCAGGTCACTGCCACCTAGAGCCTCTGCCCCAGCTTCCTGGGTGCCTAGGAGCCTTGACACAGTCACTCTCTGTGACCTTCACAGTTGGCAAATGAGCTTGTGGGTTTTTCTCTCTGGTTCTTTACCCCTCGTATGAATGAAATAAAGCTTGCTTCACATTAATCACCCCGGAGTTTCTAGACACTTAGCTTTGAGTGCCTTTTGTAGTTCTTTGCTGTCTATCGTTATATGCATTGAGAAGCATGGCCACCCTGCCCTTTCAGGACAAAACCCAGTGTGACATCAGCTTGTTTAGATGAAAGGCCAAGCCTGTTTTGGTAACTTCTGTTTGGCTTATTTGACTTGGTGAGATCACATTAAAGTTTCATGCTTTCTGGGTATGCAAAATTGATGTAGCATAAATTAGTTGGCTGATCTGTGCGTTTTTTTTGCTCTATTGTTTGAAAATGACTTCTCTGGGAAGCTCCCTAGCGAATACAACTGTGCCTGCATGGATCTTAGACAAAACACTACTGTTAGTAGTTTTCATAAAAGTATGCATCTATGGAGAAAAAGAGGTTTCTCTGAAAAATATCAGACAAAATGGCTATTTTTACATATCCTTTATCTATCCTACCTTTTCGAGAGAATGTACATCCCACAGTGATATGGGTGATCTAATGGCAGCTTTCCACCAGCAGTGTTCAAAATTAGAGTGACAGACTTAATCTCACACCCTATAGTTACTTTCTAAAATAAACCCATGAAAGCAAACATTGAAAGTGCACCAAGTAGAAAGGCGATGTGTTGGCCTTAAATTCCTGGATAATTTAGTGCAGACAAATTCCCATAATAATGAATATAACAGATGTTCACCTCAGAATGCCTTACATATAGAAATCTTGATGCACTTCTTATAAAAATAGGAAGCCTCATAATTGAATTATGCATATTGTTATAAATAAATAAAATTTAGGAAGTTTGACACTATGAGTAATTTTTAGTGATTTCCTTTCAGGCTTAGCAAAACATAGATACACCTCCCTTATAGTAAAATTTTTCTATGGTTTATGAAAATGAAATGTGTTTGTACGTTGTAGAAATAGCATTATCACCTTGAGCTCAAATCTATTTTGTGCTTTCAAACCATCATTTTATGCTATTTCTCTGCTCTCTACATCCCTTTTGGCTCAGTGGTGCCCATCCTATGGCTTTAACTTAAATCACTTCCCAGGAACATGAGCCCCATCAGCTCAACTGGCTGCCATCATGATCTTCTAAAGTGTGCATTTCTAGTGCAAAACACATGCATCCTATGCTTGTCTTCTCTGTTGGATTAGACACATCCCTGGCAGGGCTTATGCTTGTTTGTGGAGCTTTACATGGCCAGTATTTAACACAGAATAAGTGGGAGTATGTTACGGTTGGTTGTTTCATCTAAATGTGATTCTTTTTAAATATACACAGGGAGTTGACTAAGGATAAGGTTTGTTGGAACAATCAACGAAGATCATTCTCTGATGGATATCTGGATCATCCTTCATTAACCAGATTGTTCACATATTACTTTTGACACAGTTGAAAGAAATTTTATTTAGCACTCTGTCAGGTATTATACAGGACACTAAGATATTGGTCATAGCTCTTGGGGCTGGGGACATGGCTCAGTGACTGCTGCACAAACCTGATGATCAGGGTCCAAATCCCCAGTGGCCACATACTAGGTGGGCAGGTGTGACAGCCACCTGTAACCCCAGTACTCAGGAAAGAAGGGATATCTGGGGCAAGCTGGTTAGCTACACTAGCTGGGATTTGTTTCCGTGCTCTGAGTTCAGCAGAGACCCTTCATCAAGATAAGAACATTAAGATTGACTCAAGAAGACACCATCAACTTCACACCTACACACACACACACACACACACACACACACACACACACACACACACGTGCATGCGCATGTGAAAAGACAATTTTTGTTCTCAATAAGCAAATCAGGTAAGGGAAATGCATGCTCTGAGAACCTATACACAAAAGATAATGTTGGCAACTTTAACTCTGCAAGGATTAAACTGTAGGACCAAAAAGATGGGACAGATAAAATGCTTATAGTGGACTACTGAAATGATAATGGGGCAAATTTGCTTTTTAAGTTGTTGTAAATTACATTTATTGATTTCTCAATATTGTCCTGGGATCGAAGAATCAAGGTCATATGAACATACCCCTCACTCACGAAGGATGATAAGAACGTGAATTGTTTCTTATTCGAGTGACAAGATCCAGATAGTTCTCAAAATACTTCGTTCTAAAACATACAGCTTACCATTAACAAAAGGTTAGTGCTCTAGGGTGCTTCCACAGGTGGACCCATGAAAGTTCTTAACACATTTTGACTTAAGAAAAAACTAGCATACACAGTTTTTTAGACTTTCTAAAAACTTAACCTTTTTGAAAAGGTAACTGTTTTTTGAGAGTTACTACTTACGTATTAAGCTTCTGCTTTCCCCTACATTCAGAGAAGAGAGGAAAGGCAAGCCAAGGGGAAAACAGAAATGATGAACACGTTATTCTGCAGAGTCTAACGGACTGGGAAGAACTTGTGTCTTGTACATACTCTGCTTCCAGAAGTCTCTCGAGCCCTTCAGAGGGGAAGGCCCTGACAACCTGTTCGCCTGTGCAGGAGAAGCATTCCTGATGGGAGCTGTGCTGGAGAAGTTCACCATCCTCTCAGGACTCCAGCTGCTGGGGCAGAAGAAGTTTTCCTAGTGGGAGCTGTGCTGGGAAGCTAGCCAACCCACAGGACCCTGGGTGCCTCTTAGCCGATTAGCCCATGGCACCAAATATTAATGTTAAAGTTTATTTACCTTAGATTTATATGTGTCAGTATATAACAAAACCAGAATAAATGAGAATCAGAGGTAGCAGTGGTTAAAATGAAAAATTCCCCATTTTTATCTTTGGTGTGTAGATTCCGAGCATTTCAGGTCAAAAATGGGGAAATGAAGTGTGGAGAGTCAGCTATAGGGTAACTGAACTGCAAGCCCGTGTGCTTAGCTGCTTTGTCTTGTTCCCATGCATTCTTCAAAAGAATGTTCATCCCTGCAGAGCAACAGGTAGCTCTCCATCACTGGGTCCACAGTTTCGAACACCCACTTTTTTTTTTTCCTGTTAACTTCTTACTAGCGTTGTGACCATGTGTTAGCTTCTTGTCTACATAAGAGTTTCTTTTTTGGTAACATGTGGCTGCGGTACCAATTTCTTGTCATAAGGTTGCAATAAACCCAGTAATAGCTGTCAAATGCATAGGATGATACCTGGCATGTATGTGGGCAGCCCATGTTAGTGCGTCACTCACTGCCTTGCTGCATGCTGGGAAAGAGCTACTTCACTGCCCACGCACAGGAGGAACCAACCCAGATCTTCAGCAGGTGTTCTTTCCTACTAGGCTTTGTGCCTGTCTGGACCACTCCTTCCCTGATTAGGGATGATTTATTTCAGTTACAAGACCTACTGCCAGCACATGAATAAAGCAAGACAGGTATCATGTGCCTCAAAGAGATAAGCAAGACGAAAATGTGATGACACGAAGGAGGTGATAAGCCCCAAGGCTGGGGTGCCCACTTATGATTCTGTAAAACCACAGAACACAGATTCTAAGGGTGATAAAATCCTTCAGAGCTCATAGATGCCAGTCTCTTACCTAAGTAATAGATTGCTTTATCATGCCCCAGTGTCACACATCTGGCCTCTGCACATTAAGGTGCTTATATGAAGAGAGCAGTAGTGGAAACAGCAAAGAGTCATGGGATTCCATGGGGGTCAAATCACCTCCTACTTCTGAGGGTGAGGCATCCCAACAAGGTGAGTCCTGGAGTTCCTCCCACGTACTTGCTTTGTGATCTTGAAGAACAGCCTCTCTTATTACGGGCAAGTTATGCATTAAAATTCTTTCCTATACACACTTTTACTTTTATCTACTGGCCTCCCTGCTAGCCTCTGGGGACACAATGAACAAGTTCATTACCTTTTCTGTATGAGTCTTGTAAGGACTTGAAGCCAGCTCTCTTGTCTCCCATCCATACCTAGGAACATTTTCAAACTTTTCTGTCTATCCTGCTGTGAGTCAACACTTGGAAGGATTCCACCTTTCAGCAGAAACTCCTCTGATAGCATGTCCTTTGTTCTGTCCTCTTACTTCTCCATCTATGTGCCTGCTCTCTGTCACTGAGTGTCACACCCCACTCAGTGCACCGTTGGCCCACTAGTTAGTGTGGCTGTTGAAAACGGTCACTGTACATTCATATAGTTTCCAGTGAAGGAACCTCACATCTACGTCAACTACAACATCAAACCCAGGCCCATCTACCTCCATATGGCTGAAACCACGACACTGTGGAAAGTCTGCTGTCTGTTCTCTGAAGCTCCAGAAAGGACGAATGAAATACTCAAACAATTTTCGTGGATGCCTGGTGTACAGTTCTGTGACTGAATTGGCAATTGCTACTCTGCAGAACCTGTGCAGCTATGAAAGTACTGATCTGTCCCTCATGAATGGGCCACCAGACTGACCCTTTGGTTGTCTGCTGTGCTTCCGGAACTGTATCAGTAAGATTTTCTTCAAAATGAGAGGGACATGCTTTCTGTGGAGGACAGAAAGTCTTTTAGCTTAGTTGTCTATTTCTTCCTGGATCTCTCTGTTTCTTCCCCCTCACATAGAACACTGTAATGTCTTTGAGAGTGCTTTCTTATCTCGGGTTTGCAAAGGAAATTGGAAAACCTTTTGGTCTGTGTATTAGCTACAGCACTGAAGGAGAAGTGGCTCCTCAGGTATGCCATGGTACTGGGAGCAAGAATTCAAACAACAGCAGGTGCATTTAAGGGCTGGGTTTTATGAGGGCATGGATTCCCTTTGTTACGTTTCCAAATTTCTATTACTAGGCTTTCAGAAGTAAGATCAAATGCAAATCAGTTGTACTTCATTGTTACCTTTCAGCTAATAAGCTTGGTGTCAAGGAAAGGGTAGCCAAAAAAATCTAGCACCTCAGGACACTGGGAGTAATCACTCCCCCACTGTTTTCCACGTGTGGGACCTGGGTACTCGCAGAGATTAGTCACCCCAAATTATCCTTTGGAGGCCCTTCAGGCATGCGTGCTATTCCCACATGCCACTGAGACTCTCATGCTTCACAATGTCCTTGAGGTGTGCCCGTCTCTACGTAAGCGTTATCTCCTCTGACTCCTTAGACAGAAGCTGTGAGACTTCTCTGGAGAGATGAACAACACTACTCCAACATCAAAATAATAATAATAATAAATCTCCTTTCTGGCTAGATTCATGAAGTGCCTGAGAGTCGACTGTCCCTCATGGGTGCTACAAGAGAGCAGGTCATTGCTGAAGAAGTAGAGGGTAAGTTGGCACACTTGGTGAATACAAAATGTTTTCTCAACTTCCTGCACCCCAGGTGTTCAGGAATGGGGCTGGACACTTTGTGAAGAAGTTATTTTAACCTCTAATAGTCCTCAGTGCTCACTTCATAAAGTGAAATACAACATTTAGCCTAAATGGAGGTAGTTACTGTTTTACAGAAAACATATGGTGTGATTTTTGAGGACATTTTTAACTGACTTTTTTTTTTTTCTCTAAAGAATAAAAAAAGGGTTTGTTTTCTTCAAGTCAGCAATACTTCATCTTGGGAGAGGCTGTGGAAGGAGGAGAGGGTAGCCGACACAAGCTATAATTCAGGAAGGAGATACAAACAAGGTCAGGCAGGACAGAATGATGTGCGAGATCACGTTAGAAATATCACCAGATTCCTTTGGGAGTTATAAAGGCGCCTTAATTCTTGTCCTTGCCAAGCATCCTGTAATAGTATGACAAGGTTTTATTTATTATCACAGTCAAATTGGACTCTTCTGCTCTGGCTGGACCACAGGTGTGGGATGTCAGCCATGACACTCAACATTATCAGAGTGGCTCTCGTGGGGTCGTTTAGGAAAGGATTCGAGATGAGACCCTTCCAAAGAGGATGCCATTATCTCCAGGCCAGAGGGGCACTTGTTTGCTTTTATGAGGTACCTAGTTGGTTTTACAGTGAAAGGGCTCTGCATTTGTGCCTGAATCAAAGGGAGGAAAGAAGTATCCAATTTAAAAATGAAGCCTCCCTAACTGGTCGGGTGCTTTAGTCATGAAGTGTCTTTGTTGCCTCCTTTTGATAAGAGAAGGCTTGACAAACATCTTGAGGCTGGGAAGAAAGCAGTTAGAGTGCATAGAAATAGATATTTCTATGTACTTGTAGCATGCAGCATTCATCTCTGTTTTACAGATGCTAATTGGATTAAGACATGTAACTTATTCAAGACTTACGGCCAACCTTCTGTTTTTTTTTTTTTTTTATTATGAAATGATAAATTTATTCCATCCTTCAGCTGTGTCAGTGAGAAAGCATATCAACACCTTGAGGAGAAATTAACTGGAGTATACATATTGGAGAACGCAGATCTACTCTAAAGAAGTAATTTACCAGAATACTTGTTTCAATCTGTTTAAGCTAATTATTTTTTCATAGCTTCCTAGCATATAGGGCTCATATTTGAGTAATACTCACACTTACTTGGGTTGTATTAAGATCACATAGATTCTCACTGGAGATTCATCATTAACATTCATTTTAGTAACTCAGACCTAGAAAAGAAGGGGAAAACAGAAGTATTCAGAAATAGATCCAAATATAATATGAAATAAAAAATGCCAAGAGAAAAGTGCAAACTCCCAACCTTTAAGTACTGTAAAAAAAAAATCTAAGAAACATAATACTTACTAAAATCTAAAATACTTCCAAAGACTGTTGGAGAACACGTGGATAACTTGCCCTGACGAGCTAATCCGATTTGCTTTCCAATCCTCGTTCAGGAAGGCCTTTCAAATGAGAAAAGTGTATTAAGGTGGATCTGTGGGAATATGAAGAATGTTGGTAATGTTAATTGAAAGAGACAATGTCTGGATCTTTGCAAAACCCTCTTTAAATTACATTTATTTTGTGTGGGTGTGCTGGTTTGAATAAGAAGGGCCCCCCATAGGGTCATACATTTGAATGCTGTTCACCAGGGAGTGGCACTATCTGAAAGGACCGAGTGTGTGTGGCCTTGTTGGAGGAACTGTGTCACTGCCCACTGCCGGTAGGCTCTGAAGTTTCAAAAGCCCACACTAGGCAAGTGATTCTCTCTCCCTGCTGCTTTTGGATCCAGACAAAGAGCTCTCAACTACCATGACTGCCTGCATGTTGCCATGCATGGACTGAACCTCTGAAACTTTAAGCAAGTCCCAATTAAATGCTTTCTTTCATAAGAGTTCCCACGGTCATGGTGTCTCTTCACAGTAATAGAACACTAAGACAGTGGGTGAATGAGCATGTGCCATGGTATGCATGTGAAGTTCAGAGGGTAACTCCTCCTCCAGTTGTGGGTTCTGAGCATAGGACTTCAGATTGGCAGGCTTGGTGGCAATCACTTTTACATGCTGAACCATCTTCTCGGTCTTCAAAACACCTTTGTTCGTTGCCTGGGGTTTCTATAATTTTTAGTTTTCTTGAAAGAAACAAAGATTTCTTTTAAGTTCTTGTTTCTTGAAGATGCCCAGAGGAAGGCTACTAAAGTAAAACATGTCACTAAAATATAATTAGCTGAGTAGGAGAAAAAGAGGCATCCACAGTCAAACTATAATTACAGAAACTGTGGCTTTTCACTCCACGTCAGCTTCCTGACCCCCATGGTTAATAGTCTCCTTATATCCACGATAAAGGCCCAAGGTATGCTTAGGAATAACAAGCTTTTGTAGGGGCAAGGCTCTATTGCTTTCAATTCGTGGCAAAAGCTGGATTTACTCCTGCAGAGCCCTCCAAGCTCTGTGGTTCTTTGGTAACACCACCTGTTTTGCTGAACAGTGGCTCATAGAACAAAATGCTTGAACAATTTGGCCCTAGGATGTATTTTAAGAACACTCCTGCCTGGCAATAACATGTAATAGCTACCGTTTAACAATTCACCAGACAAAAATGGATACTGGGTTATTGCCAGCTACAATTTCTGGACCTTAAAGCTTTAGATAATTAATATGAAAAGAAAAGAAAGTGAATGCCACTTACTTTGAATCTGATGAGTTATAGCAGGTCACATACTAGGACCCATGACATTCCAGAAGTCACATAATGTGAAGAGAAGCCTGCTACAGCTCCAACCATTAACTATGACTCTAGTATGCATGCGTTCATGCATATAAGGGAACTTGAGATGATGGATGTAGCAGCTGTGCACACTAGCTAAAATAATTTAGTTGATTAGTAAACTCAGACCTACATTGGATATTTCAAAATAAAAACGAGTCACTCAGGAAAAAATTATTTTTAAAGTCACTTTGAAATCTGCTTTTGAGTAGATAGTATTTTGTAACTAAAAGGATTTTTGGAGCAACTTGATATGAAAATTCAATTTTTTTTTATAGATTTGTTAGAATTTTTAAATATAAATTACTGAATGCCTCATTTTCTTATATAAACACCAGATGTTTTTCTTAAATTGATATAAGAGAAACATACAAAGCCTATCATGTGCTTTGTCAATACATGGATACAATTGCATAATGTTAGAAATATGGTATTGACAGCTCTGGAAATATCTGACATTCGTGTTGAAAACATTAAAGATCCTTTCTTCTTGTCTCTAAAGAACGCATAGCACATCATCAGTAGCAGTAGTTGCCTGATTGTGATATGCAGCCAGGACTACTTCTTCCTGTCTTAACGATAGCTTAGTGCCTGTTGGTCAACCTGTAGCCATCCTTTCCTTCCCTCTAATCTTTCTAGCCTCTGACAACTAGTCTCTCAACTTCTCTGAAACCATTGGTCTAGGGTTCCACATGAGATCATGTGGTACTTTTCTTTCTTTGCATGCCCTACTTCACTCCAACTCAATGACCTTCAGTTTTATGCAAGTCCCTAAGGACAGGACTTAACAGAGAGTCTTTTTAAAGGATGACTAGTATCTGTTGAACCCTAGGTAGCTGGAGATATTTTGCTCAAATATTGGTTTGTTATAAAGGTATAAATAACGGGATTCTTTTATTGTATTTATTTGGAATTTTTCAGACTTGTTAGCAGTAGGTGATCTGAGTTCTAGGATTAATTCATTACACTGCTTTAAGAAAGTGCAGGTGTGGTGCTTTGAATGAACATGGCTCCCATAGGCTCACAGGCACTGCCAGGAGGTGTGGCCTTGTGGTTTCAAATACTCAAGCCAGGCCCTGTCTCTCTTCCTGCTGCCTGCTGATCCAGATGTAAACCTCTCAGCTTTTTCTCTAGTACCACGCCTGCTTGCATGCTGCCATGCTTCCTGCCATGCCAAAAATGGAGGATCCTTCTATGTGTAAACTAGAGGCATTTTCCACGGACTGGAGTTGTTGTCCAAGACTAAGGGCCTAAGCACAGAAGAGCTGATGTTTGAGAGTGGGAGAATATGGAGTTTTGGTTTTTTATTGTTCATGCCATGCCAAGATCAGATGATGCCCATCATACTGGGAAGATCAGTGATTCAGTTGATATCACGGCTAACCTTTTCCAGAATGACTCTCATAGACCTACCTAGAAGTTATAGTTTAAGTTGGCATCAAACATTAACTATCATTACAGCTAATTCAAATGAACAGAGTATGAACAGACTCTGCTTAGAAACAGACCTATCTTAAAGGCCACTGCTAAGAGTTTTCACTCACAGTTAGGTTAAAGGAGTATTATGGATTTTGAAACTGTAATCATTCCCCTAGCCCTTAGTTAAGTGACATAGAAAGGAAAGATCTCCAATAGAAAGTGATCTCTGAGCTGGCATTCAATCTCTCATGAGTTTTTCATCCCATCACTCTGACACATCTATCCAAGGCCTGTTCAGAAACTGTTCTTGTCATTCAGGAAGAGCGAGCTGGGGCTGTATTGCTCGGCTCAGCTAGGGCTGGGCTTGGGAGCCTGGTCTTCTTTCAAGGCTGTCTGTAGCTCTTACAGACACCCTGTGGGGCCAGCCTGCTCCTTTTTCGGGCCTTACCCTGCCTTCCTTTGCCCTTGAGTGTTTTTGTCATCCTCATTTCCTTTTACTTTCCAGCTTCCGTGTGGCTGCTCAAGTGTCCAGTGTTTACCTGTAGTTGTATGTCTAAGTTATCTGGCTTAATTTTCCTTTCTGAAAAGTCCAAGTCTTGGCAAAATCTCATCAAGAGACAGAATTCCTTTATTTGACTTTTTTTCTAATCAAAACAATTGTGCCAGGACTTATCTGCTTAAATGTGAAAACTCTCTTTCCCTGACTATTAAGATTTGTGTTATACAAACAGGAACTGTGAGTACAAGGTAGAATGCTCACTGTAGTACTGCAGGACCAAATTGATTCCCACAACACCATGTTTAACACTTCTGTGATGTCTAGGAAGAGAGTTTGGTTCGTAGTACTAATTAATTTTATTAACTTGGAGCTGAAAGGAGGTGTCAGCTGAAATAAGGACTTAAATAAAGTACAGTAGACCTCGCCAGACTAGTTCCATTCAGCTGCCTTTTACCTGAAAGTTAGAGCACTTACTCATCACAAGTAATAAAGCAAACGAGATGCTTAGACCAGAGCATGCTTCCGCTGCATCCACAGAATACATGCAAGACAAGTAAGACATATTTCTTTTAGCGCAAGCAACAAGTTTATTTTTTATTTATTTGATGAGGAATTAGCAAAGGAACAATGCCAAATGAGGTACAATTGAAACATTTGCATAGAAACTTTCCTTGAAACACTCAGATTGTTGTTATAATTCCTGATTGTCAGCTTAAAAAAAAAATTGAAATCCTAAGTTCCTTCAAAAGTATACACATTTATTTTGTGGAAAATCTCTGAAATGGTGACTTCATTCCAGAGCCATAATTACTGAGGGTAAAAGTGTTCTCTTGGCTAGGACCAAGGCAGTATGGTGATACTATGTACATTCCTATTTTATACTCCTACTTTGCAAAATGTACGTGTGTTTTGCAAGGAAAGTGCATATATTTCCACTGCTTGGTTTTTGGACGTGTGCTCAGATGCCTTTCAGTGTCAAGTTGATGTGAATCAACACTGGCGATAATGAGTGTCCTGGTCATTATGGCTCTGACACACAGTTGTATGTTTTTGATACTATGCTGGAAACAGTTGAGTCTATTCATACAGCAGATATGGAATACACATGGACAGACAGCAAGTCTTCACCCTAATCATCTTTCATTAATATTGAAGTGGTAAAAATTACTTAGAAAGACACCTTTTTTTCTTTTTTACAACACACACTTGAACACATGGCTGTCTCCTTGCTTTCTACAGCAACATGTATAATTTAATCAGCAAATATAGAATAGATAGATGATGCCAGGAGACAAAACAAAGCAAAAAAAAAAAAAAAAAAAAAAAAAAAAACATTAAAGCCCATTACAATCTTGAGTACAACTTCAAGTACATAGGAAAAGCAATGCAAGCATGTATTTAGCCTTATTTTTTCTAATATATGTCATAATTTTAAACTATATAAAGTCACTTACATAAAAGCAACTTTTCAAGTGTAATAACTGAAAGCATGGCTTTGTGTTTGGCTTAATCATTTTTTTTTTTTAACCAGTTTAATTTATAAAGCTCGTAATCTTGCCAGCAGGGCTTCAACTTCAGGAACTGATTCGCTTTTAGAAACGGAGCCAAGAAGTTCCATTTCCTTTTTTCTGTTGCTTTCTGCATTGCAGGCTTCCTTCTCAGCTGCCTTGATCCTCCCTGTAGACGTCTGAGTGTCTAGATTATAATTAAGCTCCTTGGCGACTGGAGTCCTGGTGGAGTTGCAGTTGATACTGTGGTGTGGACGTGACCCTTCTGTCAACTGCACTTTCTGATTTTCTACAGTAAGGAAAAAAGAAACATGAAACTTGTCAGTGTGAAAACCATGGTGCAGGCATGTTATACAACACAGATTTAATTATTCTCGATATGTAAGTCCTCTTGGCTACACTAAAAATAGCCAGTAGAAAGGTAGATACAAAGTAAACATGTAGGGGTTAAGAATCAATTAAATTACAGAAGAAAATGGCTCATTCCCTGCTTTTATGCTGAAACACCTGTTAGGAGGCCTTCATTAGAGTTTTACCCCGTGCTCACACAGGACTTGGGTCACACAGCACTGAAAGGGAGAGGCCTTCTCTAACCATTTGAGATGGAACCATTATGTTATGGGTCCATTATGTTCCCCATCACTGTTTCTTCCCCTCATCTTTTCCCTCATAGCATCGCGGCAAGCACATATACCATATGTTTGTTTTCTTGTCCACTGGGTGTCTTTCCACTAGAATGTGTGCCCCACAGAGCAGGAGCTTTATTGTAAACGCTGTGAGGTTTCAGTACCTCTAATTGCCCTGGGTAAACTAAGTGTCCAATAAACATACTGGGTAAATAGTCTATACAGATAGTGATCCAAGCAGAAGAATTAGGCTAAGATGTTCTTTGTGAACAAAAGTAAAGAAGACTCTCTTAAGAAGTTTAAAAGTTAAAAAAAAACAGGACTTAAAAATTATGAAGGTATCAGGCAAGTAATATTTCCTACCAAGCCATAACTACATAATTACGTCATGATGAAAATGAGTAGTATGTCCGCATCTACATATACATACGTGCACACATACACACATACTGCCAAGTAACTGTGACCTTGACTCCATCACGGGCTGTGAGTAAATGGTGCTGGCTGATATATTCTCTCAAAGAGACCTAAAATTTCTTCTAATTAACGGATTCTCGCACTGTGCAACCTTTCAAGTGACTCTCTCATAGACCTCCATCTTTTAAAAAAGCAGATAGCCTTAATATTCATGTAACCTTGAACAGGGTTTGAAAATGGCTCCAACAAACTTGACATGACATTTAAAGTTTTTTGGTTATTCGCTGAGAGATGTTCCATTATCCCAATAGTAATGACTTTGGAGCACAAGCAGTCACTCATGACAGTGTGTTTTATGTGAGCGCTGAAAATTCCAACCGAAAACAGCTTGTACATTAAAAGGTGGCTGCTGAAGATATTTACTACACTGTCATTTCCTGACCAGGGGCTTCCCGTGATGGATGAGCATTTTACACAGTTTCTTGGACCATCTCTACAAATTTTAGAAGTATGATCAGCTTTTAGCTGTTGGAAGAAAATAAATACACTTTTCTTATCACTTTCTCTATCAGTTGGACAATTGTTACTCAAAAATCAAAATCTAACAGAGCAGTGATTTTTTTTAGAGGAGTTTCTGTGCTGCAGCTCATTGCACGCACCCTGTGCCTGCAGCACAGAACACACAGGCGTGGCGGTCCTGCAGCTCCCAGGGCCACATAAATTAATTTTTTCTTGTACCCATCATCTTCCCCCAAAAGGCGTATGGGAAGCGCATTTGTAGCCAAGTGCTTGATTTTCAGTCAGCATACTACCCATTCCCGAATCTTTCCATTACTCCTGGTCACTTGATGTCTTGTATATTACTCCATCCTGATACAGCTACCAAACAAGGTTATTTTGCTACTGGGCAACTCTAGTTAAAATCTTGGATTACTGAAAAGAGATTACATTGGCAAGAATATGAATCTCGAATACAAGAATACAATACATAAACTCTCAGAGCTTCTACAGCTATATACAATCAAGACCAATTCTGTATGTGGGGAAGTAAAAAGAAAAAAAATAACATAGGATTTTAGGTAGATGTCTTATGAAATCTGAATTTTAATCAATTCCCTTGAGTCTCAGATTCTAATAATAAACCCCAAAGAGTATCTGTGGGGATAAAAGGACGTGATCTGGGCGGCTCCTATATGCTGATGCTTACTGTCCTAGTTAGGGTTTCTATTGCTGTGATGAAACACCATGACCAAAACAATTTGGGGAGGAAATGGCTTATTTGTCTTACACTTCTACATTACTGTTCATCACTGAAGGAAGCCAGGATAGGAATGCAAGCTAGGCAGAAAACTGGAGGTAGGAGCTGATGCTGAGGCTCTATGGAGGAGTGCTGCTTACTGGCTTGCTCAGTCTTCTTTTAGCCCAGGGATGTCCCCACCCACAGTGGGCTGGGGAAATTAATCACTAATTAAGAAGCCCTATAGTCAGAGCCTATGGAAGCATTTTCTCAGTTGAGGCTCCCTCTTTTTACATGACTCTAGCCTGAGTCAGGTTGACATAATACTAGCCAGCACCCTTACCTTTCCTTCCTCAAAACCTACAGGAGCCACTCATCTGTTACCAGAGCTTCGGGTTTACTCTGATCAGGCTCTGATCTGGCTTGTCAGTGCTTGGCAGAGAGGGATGCAATGCTACCTTATGACCACCCTGAATTTATTAAGCAGCACATTAAATTATGAAGAATTTGTTACACCTTAAATATCACTACCCTGTACAGACTAAGGAGAAAAAGCAAAAAGGTTTGGCCATGTGCTTAGATTAGTTACTGAGTGAGTCAGTGGCAGAAGCCAGATGCTGTCTCAGGAGATATTGGAACTGTTTTAGAAAAAGCTGAAAACCTTTTTGCCAAAGAAGAGTGCTAAGTAATTCAAAGTTGAGTTTCAAAATAATGATATCTTGAATCCTTACAATAACTTTGTAAAGCAGAACGGGACGGACAGAAACTACCTTAGCACAATTACATTCAAGGTCACATGATCCCCTTCTGTCCTGGTCTCAGTTAAATTGATGACTGAATTTTAAGCATGACCTCAATCCCCGTGAACTTCTAATCCATTCACACTTTCATTTCCCTAGATGACCCTTTCGTCTCATTCCAGACCTCCAGCATGTCTAGCCACTCTCATTTGGCCCATCTATATAAATAAAGCATAACGTAACCCCCCAGGAAACTCCTTAACATCTACTATCTAGCTACACCTTCCTTCCTGTTAGGACGGAACATCCTGCCACCTGAGAACCCCCTCTAGAGTCTCTCTCCTGCTCTTCTATTGTCAACTATCCCTTCTCTCACTGCACTGTTCCCACAGCACTGTCAAGGTTTAGCCTTCCCTGTGTTCACTCCCATGCTGCCTAGTTTTATGTCAACTTGACATAAGCAAGAGTCATTTGAAAGGAGAGAAACTCAATCGAAAAAAAAAATCCTCCATAGAGCCAGCTGTAGGGCATTTTCTTAATTAGCGATTGATGTGGGAGGGCCCAGACCATTGAGGGTGGTGCCATCCTTCGGTGGTCCTGGGTTCTATCAGAGAGCAGGCTGGGCAAGCCATGGGGAACAAGCCAAAAAGCAGCACTCCTCCAAGGTCTCTGCATCAGCTCATCCCTCTAGGTCCTTGCCCTATTTGAGTTCCTGTTCTGACTTTTTTCCAATCATGATGTACAATGAGAAAGTGTAAGCTAAATAAACCCTTTCTTTCCCAGCTTGCTTTTTGGTCATGATATTTCACTGCAGCAATAAAAACACTAAGACAATTCCCCTCAGCATACAAGTTTGTTGTGATAACTTCAAACTCCAGAGAGAGAAAGAAATTTCTATTTGTTTCCACTTCTGCCCTAGCTACACCCTCAGTGCTTCACGCTTTTTAAAGAAAAATCCTTTGAAGAAGCCAGGTTCTTGTCTCTGTTCTTCCCATCTACTTTCCTCTTGAGCCCACACTCATCCTGCTTTTGACATTTTACTCTTCTCAAACAGTCCTTGTGAAAGCCACAGTAGACTGTGTGCTGAGAAAAAGGAGGACAACAGCTATTTGGGAATCATTGCCTACCAGATTGCAGTCCAAGTGGCTGGCACATCTGGGGTGCTTCTTTTAGTGCTTCGGTGTTTGACTTCTCTGGAGGCTTAGGACAATAACTAGTGGGCCAATGCAAGCAAAAACATGTAGATCCTTTTGAGGAACTCAAAATGGCCATGGGTTTGCCATTTGGGATAAGATAATTAGAGAACACCATGGCATTTGACTCCCGTGCTTTCAAAAGAAAATGCTTCCATGGAAGTGACTGAAAAGATGGTGTGAAAAAGAAGATGCCACTCTACAGACCCCTGGAAAAGTAGGAAAGTGTACAAAGCACCTTAAAAAGAAGAGCTTGCAGCCCTGTTAGCACTTCCTAGATAATATTTCATTCTCTGAAGCCATATTTCCCTCTCTGCACCCAGAGTCACCTTGGCCCTTAGTTTCCATTCAGTCTTTCAATAGTTGACTTTCAAACAACACAGGGCTGGCAGTTCTGTAAGTTAGAATGCATAGGTTTGCAGAGACGTAAGTTATAATTTGATGTGGGTAGCTTCATGCTTCATATGTGAAGTTAGAAATACAACATGACATACTTGGGCATATGGACTCAATGAAAGGTGAGGCTTGTACTGCAATAAAAAGAGAAGCATTTCTATTTATCCTCCACAGAAATCTTTGCCAACACACATTTAAAAATGGAAACTGAAGATACAAAGGCAAAATAGGATGACTGCTTAATTTTCTAAAGGGAGTAGTACTTTTGCACAATTTTATGAATCAAATCCTGGGCTTTCCTTTTTTTTTTCCCTTTAAGATATTACCATTGATGTCTGTGTATATGTCCAGGACCCCTGCCAAAACTCAGGGCCACTGTTAACAGCAGCACAGATAGGCAAGGAGCCAGCTACTATTCTCAGTACTAAACCCATAAGGGAATCTAATTCACATATCTTGTGTTTGTGTATCCATGGAAATATTCAGGATAAGAATATATAGTATTTTGTTTTAAAATAGGAAGCGTCACTAATTTCAGTTTTTAACTGCCTATATGATTCTTACTATAGGAACTGAATCGAAGAATTCACCATAAGTTTACTTCCCTCTGTAAATTAAAAGGACTGTTGGAAAGCTAAATTGCTCTTAAATGCATATACATAAGAATCATGACATAAACATAAGAATTAAGGTTGCAAACTATACCCAGTGTTGGGTTCCATATAGTGTTTGGTAGAATATAGAC
This sequence comes from Psammomys obesus, assembly GCF_907164565.1. Taxonomy (NCBI): domain Eukaryota; kingdom Metazoa; phylum Chordata; class Mammalia; order Rodentia; family Muridae; genus Psammomys; species Psammomys obesus. The sequence continues at coordinate 23,505,485 of NW_026591086.1, forward strand.
TTAGATAGTATAATCATCCTGCACTAACATTCCCATTGCTCCTCCAGAAACACAAAGGCACAGGAATTTAGGAAAGATGCTAACAATGTCTGTCTGTCTGATTGTCTGTCTATCCATCTATCCATCTATCCATCTATCCATCTATCCATCTATCCATCCATCCATCCATCCATCCATCCATCCATCCATCCATCCATC
>NW_026591086.1:23505692-23529791 GCF_907164565.1 Psammomys obesus
ATCTATCTATCTATCTATCTATCTATCTATCTATCTATCTATCTATCTATCTAATCTATCTATCTATAGGGTGTGTGTGCATGTGTGTTACTGGCTTCGTATGAGTGTCCCCCTCACTTTTGCATCTAAATGAGGAAGTACTTCAGCCAACAATTGCTATTATATCTTCCATGAAGAAAGCCAGGGCAATGTTTTCCCAGGCTGATGGCCCTTGGCTGAACTCTGCCACTCGAACAAATACAGTTATGGCTGAGAGGGGCTTTCCTCCCGTAAAGTCAGCATATTCCTTCATCACACTGTGGTTCTAATGTGCCCTGGCTTCTTCAGCATGCCAACTCTCAGATGAATAAGGAAATTGAGCTTCCACCTTTTGTGGCCAATGGCAAGATGGCCAGTTTTAACAGGAGGAAGAATGCAGAACACTTAGTGCTATCACGACTTCACTGACTTTCACTCTTCTGGAAATTTGGTATCTTTTACAGTTCCTTACATTTGCTCTTAACTATTACTTTGACCTACTAAGTACCTGAGTTGTTCCACCCCAACTGCAGCTTTATTAGGAGAAAAGGCGTGAGTAACCCATAAATATCATTTTTAAGGCACCACTGGGTATGCGCAATAGTAAAGTGTGTGACAAATATATGTTTTTAATCTATGCAATAACTGAAGTTAGTGCTGGCCGCCAGCAGTTTTTATCTCTGGGGTTTACTTACTGTTGATTTACCATTTCCTTACTGTTGATACTATGAGCAGTTGTCTCTCCTTGGTTTCATGTTGCTCTTTGGCTTACACATACACATATGTATATGTGTAAATGTATAGAATATACAAATATATATATGTATTTATATAAGTATAACATGATGGAAGTATAAAAGGTTATTTCATATGGCTAAAATCTTTAGAAATGCCAACTAAGCTACTGGAACCAATTGTGGAGAGGCAGAAACTTTTTTTTTTTAAACAAAAACAAAAACATTTCTTCTAGATTTTATTTGGGATCTTTGCCATACTGAGTAGACTGTTGTCATTGAAGCTTCCAGAAACCCCCAACAAACCAATGACATCTATTTGAGAGACAATTGCACAGCAGGTGCCAAAAAACAAGAATTGGTCAGGCGGAGCCCCTCCTCAAGCTGAGAAAGGTTAGTCAGGCAGAGCCCCTCCAGAAGCTGAGAATATGCTCTTGCAAGAAACCCGGGTTTGGTTCCCAGGATCCACAAAGCTGCTAGTAACCAACTAGACCTCAGGTTCTGAAGGACCTGACCTTCCTTCTACCTCCAGGGGCATCATGCATGTTCACTGTTCACTGCTGCTCCCGCCACAATAGACAGCAATGGAGATAGCCTTGGTGTTGAGTAGATAATGAAAATGGGGTACATTTACACATTGGAATTTTATTCATCTCATCTCCAGTGACATGTGGAGAACCACATGGCTGACCAGCATTGACGGAGGAAATTGGCTCAAATGAAGAACATTAGCGACCCTCACTGGGAGCTATGATAAGAGTCCAATGTGTCACTGGAGAAACATCTTAACAAACAATAACAAAATCTCTGGATTGAGAAGGTAACTTCCACGTGACTATGGTTTTTGTAAAGCTCATATATACAGTTACTTTCTCATGTTTCTGTCTCGGAAATAAAAGGTCAAAAACAGCATAGCCAGCTGCCTTGCCAGTCTCAGTGCTCAGCAGGTGGGAACTGAGCATATGACAGAAAGGCATCTTGTAAGAGCTCAGGCTTAGGAGAGGAAGCCCAGCCTCTTTCCCTTTTTAAAGACAGTGGCAATGGAAGGGCCCCATCCTGTTGCTTTCCTTTCTGATAGGCCATGGGTTGGGTCCCCTTTCCAGATCTGCTTTGCTATTACTCAAGTCTTAGTAATCCTATTTTGGTTTTCATCTATACTTCACTGAAATGTTCCCTTCGAGTACCCAAAGCCTCAAGGTTCTTCTCTCAACAAAATTGTCTCTTGTTGTCATTTTTCCCTGACACATGGCTTTGGCTGACTTTTGCCCCATTCCCTGGGAGGTGGACTTTAAGCCTCTGAGTTTTGTTACTCATGGTTAAGCCTCCCAGACCTACATATTTGGCAACACAGCTGATAAGTTATGCTGATTAGGTGATTCATGGTGGGGCCTGAGACAGTCTGCAGTCACAAATGATGCAGGGTGGGTTAGTCAGGCCAGCACAATGTGACTGGGAAGTTGAGGTTTGGGATGATATCAGCCTATTCCCCAAGGATGGTGAGAACCATTTAAATTTAGTTTTGTGGTCAATTATTGATCAGTTATACATAAATAATAAAGGCTTAATTTAAACTGAGGACACTAGGTGAGTTTTCTTGTTTGGCAATATTTTTTCCCTACATTTCAATGGGCAAATTTGGTTTGCTTTAAATACCAAAATCTGCAAATACTCAAATCTCTTATGTCAAATGGTTTAGTATTTCCTATAACCTATACACATCCTCCCAGTGTTTTAAATCATCTCTAAATCACTTAGGTAAAGGTTAGATACAATTCACTATTATTTAGGAAATAAGAGGAAAGGCATCTGAACACAGTACCGATGCAATTGTTTTCTACATGTTTTGGTCTACAGTAGTTGAGGTCACAGATGTGAAATCGCGGACTCCAGAGGACTAAGTACACTCTGTCTATTATCCCTCCCCATGTGCTGAGATTGTGAAGTCTTCCTGAAGGCAAGATTCTCCCTGTGTCTGGTTCTGACTTGCATCTCTTTGCTATAATGAAGCTGTAATGGTGTTGCGCTCACCTGAATTCTGTCACTCTAGCAAAGTGTTGAAAGTGAAGGGATGTTAGAAATCACTGAATTTACATTCAGCGAGTCAGAAGGTGAGAGTGATCTGGGAACCCCAGTCTAGTACCTGTTGTCGTAAATGAGGCTTTTTTTTTTTTTTTTTTTTTTGCAGGATTATGACCTATACAGTTTAACACAGGTAACTGGAGCTGGAAGTCACTGTGGGTTATTGTTTATAGCTTGCTTTATTATATAGTATTGAAGGATCACATGGCTTCTACGGCCCGTGTGTTTAATTAATTATGTGTATAATTTGTAAATATTTTCCTGACACATATCTGTATTTGATTCCTTTCAAAAATTTTTATTTAGTATTGTGTGTGTGCATGTGTGTATGTATGTACATGCATGCGTATGTGTGCACACATGTACCATAGCATACACGAGAAGGTCAGAGGACAACTTCTGGGACTTGAGTCTCTCCTTCCATACTTGTGTGGGTTTGGGGGCTCAAATTTAGGGCAAGGGCTTGAGCAGCAAGTGTTTTACCTGCTGTGCCATCTCACGAACCCCATGTGTAAGTCTTAGGAAAACCTTTGTGACAGAGGTGATATATTTAACTGTTCACCCAGTTTATGTTTGAAGATGAGGAAGCAGAAACTGGTAGCAGCAGAGCTAGAGGCAGAACTCAAATCATCATACTCCTAGTTAACAAAGTCTGCTTTACTTATTGACCGACTTATCCTCTTGTTCCTGACTCCTGCATGCTGGGATAACAGGCGTGCACCACCATCCTTGGCATTCTGTGTTTCGATGATTTGTATTTTTGTCTTCTTTGGCTATTTATTCCACTTTCTCCAGTGAGCCCTTTTAGGCAACCCAAGCTCTGTGTCTATTTCTCCCAATTAGATGCTTGGACTGCTCTTCTACTCCTCCTGTCTTCTCTCATCCACGGTTCCAAAGCTTACCCATTTCTTTTCAGAAGACTATGGATTTTTTATTTCAAACCTTGACAACAGAGCTGCAGCACTGTCCACCATGGTAGCTCTAAACATTTCAACACAGGCACTCTACCATGATTTTAAGTTTGAGTATACGTATTCAAACAAAACTCACACCATCCTCTTCGTTCTAGCCCACTGAGCTCAACCACAGTCTCTGTTTACTAGTTCTACTGCTTACAGCTAGCTAGGGCCACCAAGTCTGCGATCATTGACAAGGGGCTTAGTAGGCCACTTGTTTTACAAGCCAGCCCGTCAGGTAGTAGATAGGTAACAGTTTAGTTAATTGCACTTGGGATGTATGAGAAAAAAGTCTGAGAAATAGCAGGGATGAAGTTGAACATTATAATTATTAAGCACAAAAATAGACATTTGAAAAATTCTTTAGATTTCTGTGTATGTGTGTTTCTTAACCCTAAATGATGAGCATCAACACCTCCATGTTATGGAAAAAGACATGGAGGTTTAGAGAAGTCCATGTACTGCCAAGTCCATACAGCTTTTTGCCATTTGTTTTTGAAGAAGTCAGTCTAAATCTTAGGACCCCACAGCAAACACTCAGAAACAGACTGCTCACTAAGCTGGATGGTGTCAGGAGAGGCTGATTCTCAGGAGGAATCACTTGGGTGCTACAGTGAAAAAAAAAACAAAAAAAAACAACAGTTAAATAAATACTTAGGGAGCTGTTTTTCTGAAGCCATTTATTACTATTTGATAGTATACTTTTAAGTAGTTCCCTTTGTTTATACTTTATATACTTCCTAATTCCACCTCAGATATTTCAAACACACAGATGTTTTTCCTGAATGAGTAACTTGGGTATTTCTATTCCATTCCATTTTGATTTATAGAATTGTGTAATCTTTGGATTGGAAAGACCTTCATTACTTGGCAGAACCATCTTTCCAATGTTTAAATTCCATTTGCTCAACATCAAAAATAGTTTGCTTAAGTTTGAAGACCTTCAGTCAGATCCTGAAAAATCTCAAAATCATAGGGCAATATATTCTCCTTTGGGTAGCTCTAAAAGATCACATATTTATTTATCCAGCATTTGTTTCCATAAACTTTTTTTGTCACTGGCTTTACCAATTCCCTCTCCATCAAAAAGATGGGGGGGGGTTATATTAAATAAAAGCAATTCCTTTTCTATGCACTTTTCTGCCAAGTATTAAAAAAAGAAAAAGAAAAACCCAAATATCTTTTCTCTAAGCCAAACAACTATATTTTCTTCACCTGTACCTTACTGACCATAAACTGGAATTATAAATAAGAATTCATAAATAAGGTAACTCAAAGAATATCTAGCTTTCCATGCTAGTTGTTAATTCTTTGATATATTTAAAACCCTATTATTTCCGCTATGAACATGTGGAACTGTATTTACTTAACCAGTTCAAAATTCTGAAAAAAAAAAAAAAAAAAAAAGACAACTAGGGAGGTTCTATACTGTAAAACAATACATGTTCATAGAAACTTGATAGGCTCAGTAACTTAGGTTCATTGTCAGTATGTGCTTAATAAAAGAGGATATACTTATAAAAATGTGATTTTAACAGAGAATTGAATCCCAAGATACATTTGCACTCACATAAAAATAATTTTTATGGATGACTATGCATTAAAAAGCTACTGTACTTTTTTCAGCCAATCAGTATACATATGCTATTAGCTACATCCTAACACAGTGATATGTTTGAGCAGTAAAAAAAAAACAACCGAATATCCTGCTGTGAGACAGCTTCTATGAATATGAACTCCAGTAAGGTGGGTATCTCATCTGTACAGTTCACTGCCCTAGTCACACCCCTTAACCCATCCCAGGACAGGTGCACTGTACCTTACTGAGTTGCTGAAATCAGCAGGGCTTTATTTTATTATCTTACCTCACTTAATGCTTTATATTAACCTATCCAAAAGAAAATGCTATCCTTTATATTAACCTATCCAAAAGTAATAGCTGGACAAAAACTGAACTATGACATAACAGTCATAACTATATATCTACTTCTTTCTGGTTCTTTGAAGACCCAGCATTGACTCAGAAATGGCACTATCAATAGACATAAAATAAAAACCACAACTGGACAACATATGCAATATAACGATTTATAGAAGCTATATGCACACTGAAACGTCACTTAAATTATTTTTAATTAGTTACTGTTATTATTTCTAAATGGAAGCAAAGAACAGTTAAGTTAACAAAATCTTTAACATTGCCTTTTGGTTTTCAGTTGTTACAAATAAAATGTTATTTTATATCTGTAGCACACCTTGTTTCCAACCAGTCATATTTCAGAGCATAAAAGCTAACTCTGAAGTCACAAGTGCCCTGGACTACACATGGAAACAGAGCTTTCTAACAGTGCTCAAAAACCTGCAATGTTCTGGGACTTGGAGATCATTATAGAAAATTTCTGTGGTAAGTGACATTGCCAAAGTTGAAGTTTTGCTGTAAGAAAGTAAATCTCCCCTGCAGCATATCAAAGCAGATGCTGAGACTTATGGCCAACCTTTGGGCAGAGTGCAGGGAATCTTATGAAAGAAGGGGAACCTGGAGAGGACAGGAGTTCCACAAGGAAAGCAACAGAAACAAAAAAATCTGGGCACAGGGGTTGAGACTGATACTCCAACCAAGGACCATGCACGGAGATTACCTAGAACCCCTGCACAGATGTAGCCCATGCAGTTTAGTGTCCAAGTGGGTTCCATAGTAATGGGAACAAGGACTGTCTCTGACATGAACTGATTAGCCTGCCCTTTGATTACCTCTCCCTGACAGGGAAGCAGCATTACCAGGCCAAAGAAAAAGACAATGCAGCCACTCCTGATGAGACCTGATTGACTAGGATCAGAAGGAAGGAGAGGAGGACCTCCCCTATCAGTGGACTTGGGGAGGGGCATGCATGGAGAAGGGGGAGGGAGTGTGGGATTGGGAGGGGATGAGAGAGGACGCTACAACTGGGATACAAAGTGAATAAATTGTAATAAATAAAAAAATAAATTCAAGAAAAGAAAAAAAGGACTTAGCCTGAAGTCCTACTGTGTGCTCAGCCTTTTAAAGTTGAACCTGCCCGTAAGAGAACTGATACCAGCCAGCCTTACTATACTTTGGATTCTCCTTGCAATCAGTTCTTACACCCTAAGGTAAAGTGCAGCTTTAATCTTCAATTATACACTCTTCCCTGCCACTAACCCAGAGTAATGTAAGTGTGCTGTGGCAGCCACTTGCTGTAAACAGGCAACAGGTTGAAAACAAATCTTACACAATAAATACCCACCATGAATATTGCAAACAACATGTAGATGCAAGTTGATGGTGTCTAGCCTCAGTTTCTGTCTACTCTTCAAGGTCAGTCTGGGTCAGGAAAATAACTTCTTTCCTTGAAAAAAACCTCTGTTAAAATTTCTGTAATGTATGTTTCATTCCATTCTCATAGAATGCTTTCTGTGCTCAATAAACAGAGCAAAGCCCTTTATATAGGGACAGATAGTCAAACTTGAGACTGACACATACAACAGACAGGTAGGTCGCAGACAGGTCAATAACTCTAACTACAGGCTGATGGGGAACAGTCAGAGAAGTGCAACATTCACATCGAAAATTGGGGTTGCTCTTGATCAACTCAATTCAAGAGGAAGAACTTGGTTTCCATTCCTCAATGTGACATACCAGTGCATTTCAGGGCCTCTGAAACAATTTAAAAAAAATTTTTTTTTAAATTATCTATAACACACATTATAAAAGGAAAATCAATGGGGTGAAAGAAAGCAGAGCTCCAGTGTGTGGCACATTGCTGTGATCTTGTCTTGTGTACAGACGAACAGGTACACATTCTTGGAAACTTGGACTATGTGAATGGGAAAACAGAAAACAGCCAGAATTTGGAATCATACTCATAAAACTTGAATTCTAATACTGGTACGTCTGCTGCTGCTACTGCCCCATGATGTGACTTTTTTTTTTTTTTTTTTTTTTTTTTTTTTTTTTTTTTTTTTTTTTTTACTCTAGCTCCTATGTATAGGAAGACAAGGTTCCCATTTAGGGATTTTTGTTTTCCACGAAAGGCAGAAGTATCTAATTTAGTAAACACGATTCTCTTCATTTGCAAAGGAAGTTGGCTTTTCTTGCTTGACAACCTATTGTCAGAGCAGGATCTATGTTGGGGTAAAGATCAGTTGCTGTTGGTAAAGGCTGGCCTGCTTTGATTGTCCCGATCACGGCTTAGTAGTGTTACCTTGCCCTGGATTGATGGTCCCAGGTACTTGTTTCTAAGAGTTCAGACTCGTCTACTTCTATAAAAGGGATGGAATACAGAGCCTGACTTGATTTGTAGCCTGAGGGAACAGCTCAGGCTAGTCTGCTGCCATCTCTAGTGCCAGCAAGAAAACAGTTACGTCCCTCAGTGGACATCCTCAACTCCGCTACTACAGAGGACAGGTACTGCTCTTCTCCCCAAAGACAACTTTGCACAGGTAATCTCGGAAGAGGTGCTGATACGCTCTGAGTTTCTCTGAGCTCACACACCACATAGACTGCCCTATGACCAAAAAGGAAAAACAAAACAAAACAAAAACAAACCAAAATACAACAAAACAAACAAACAAACAAACAAACACACACACACACAAAATTAAACCTAGCAAACACTTTGAGCATGGGTTATATCCTGCTCCGAGGAGACTGTTTTTTAAAGGTAACTTTGATGATACCCATTCTTCTAAGATATCACTTCATGCTTTTTTTGCTGTTAAAGTTCTCATCGTTATCTCCCCTTAACAAGGCCTTGTGTGACATCTTTAAACAAGAACATTAACAGGTATGAAATAAGAGGTCATAAAGTAGAAAGTATAATCACTAAATCCAGAGAAATGCTCGCTCAACACCTTTAAGCCATGTAATACGTAGGCAGATAACTGAGGGTAACTTATGCCCATTTCTAGAACTAACATATAGGTCCATGGCTCTGGGTTCTGGCTGCACTGTCCCTGGTGCTTAAGCTACAATCTGATTTCTCATTGTTTTAGCTGAATTAAAAATATTGACCTTCATTTTAAAGGTGAGATTTTAGATAAAAAAAATAACTGAGGCAGGACCTCTCTTAGAAGCCGGTCCTTTTTAATGAGGAAAACAGCAAAAGGAATAAGTCAATGTCACTTCAGTTATTTTCTTGCAAATAAAATACCTAGTTTGGTTTCTATGAAACCTCAGGCTGCACTGGGATCTCTGAAAAATTGTTTTCTGTAAACAGCTCGTTTTTAATGCTGCCTTGGCAGAGCCTGTGCTTTCTAAGACTCCGCGGACACACAAACAGATAGGACCACACAATTCCCTCCTTCCGTTTACTGCTATAGATTCCTGCCTCGGGCTTTTCTTGCCAGCAGGGACTGTTAACTCAAAGACTTGCTTCCACTCTCTTCCTGGGGCTTTGGAACACCTCCTGTCTCTATGGTAACACAAAACACAAAGCACTAGAAATGTACCATACAGTGGGCAGGAAAGAAAAAAAAAATCAGAGGACAATGCTCTTGTTGAAGCTGAAGAAGGTGCTGACAGCAAGCGAACAGACAAGGAGGAAGGATGGGTAATTGTCCCTTGTTCCATTCGTTGTACAGTCTCTCAGAAGAGCTACATGTGTCATCACAGAAGAGACCATGGAGTCTATGGAACTGCATGATCCATGTGGTATTTAAAATTAAGAAGAATGTGCTGAAGAGCCACAAAAGCCATATGTGTCTAGGAATTCACAGTTCATTTAACCACTCAGAGAAATAAGTTCTCTGCCAAACAAGCCCCTACATTTACATATTATGAAAGACATTTATATTTACATCAGTAAATACAGTCTAAATACTTTCAAATATACTGCAGCCAGCACCAAAGGTCATTGATCTATAAAAAATAGTTTTAGAAATGACCATACGCTTGCCCTAAGTTATGTTCTCCCTTCATATTTCACATGACTTAAGGCTGTTGAACATTTTTCTGGATTTAATGATTGTATTTTTTACAATAATTAGTCTAGTGTTAGACCACCCTCTAACACTAGACCAGTGGAACTTCGGGACAGATAATCTTATTTGTAGAGCTCTTACTTTAGAAACTCAAATTTCCTTCCCCAGTCTTTCTCTTTATACATCCGCTATTTCATACCTGATACTGTTTTTGCTTAAAATATCATTCAAAGTCTTGTTACAGGGTCAGGAGACAATATACAAATAAGAAAACTATACAGAATATTCCTGTATGATGTACTTTAAAGATAAGGCAAAAAATATCACATGGCAAAAATACTTTCTTTTTTTGCTACAGTATAACATCTCTTTTAGTCTTTGGGAGTAGGGAACTGTAGTAAATGCCTGTCTATTACTTCATCGGTCCAAAATAACCAGAAGGTTCAGATCCTTAAATTACTGTGTAATGCCAATCTGTTTCCTGGCCAAAGACAGCATCTTTAAAGTTTGTCTCTGAAACATGACAATATACATGAGGAGAAATAATAAAACCAACTTGAAAATATTCAAGAAACCCCCACATTTATACATTATGAAAGGCATCCACATTGACCTAATAAGTACACACTAAACACTTTCAGAACATTTCATGCAAGTCTTTGTAACGCTGCATAGCTAGCCGGCTATGAGCAGGTCTCCTAAAGATGCATGGAGACTTGTGTTATGGAATACCAGCACAGGGCCTGCTGCTCCATTTCCAGCATATGCCCTCACAGTGGAATAGGAGCCCATCTTCTGAGACCACCCTCTAACACTAGACTATTGGAACTTCGGGACAGATAATCTTATTTGTAGAACTCTTACTTTAGAAACTCAAATTTCCTTCCCCAGTCTTTCTCTTTATACACTCGGGATGTAGCTACAGTTATAGCCACTAGAGGTCAGCCATTTACACCTGTCACTAATGGATTTCAATGGGCATTATTGTATACTGAATAATTTTCAGTGATTTTAAAAACATGGAACTAACAATTCTTCACAACCATTACACACAGTAGCATGCTGGATGACTATTTCATTTTTAAAGCTTTTTTTTTTTTAAATGGTACTTCCTTCCTATATTGGCTCTCATTTTATCTGGAACAGGAAAGAATCCATTGTGATAAGTAGGTTTTTACAATTAATAGAATCTCATGATGTAAGAAGGCTGCAAGAATTGAACAGAGAAGCAAAGTCTGCTGTTTTAGCTAGTTCATTTTGGTGATGGGACATTAGTGAACCTCCCCATTTGGTCTAATTTCCTCCTGGAAAACCATATGCATTTTCTACTGGTATATGCAAATCTTAGGATTTACGGGCCAAGTTATTAAAGATTAATTATAACAGGTCATTCATCAGTCTGGTGAGATCCACATGATAAGACAGACACAAGATAATAACATGATTATGAACTGTAACGCAATCCACAGAGAGATTATATTTAACAAAGTACACTTCTAACACAATTTTGTCCAGTTTCACAATGTGTCATCACTAACACAACTGTAAACACTCCTCCCTATTTGAGGCTGTTTTGAAAAATGCTGGCAATAAAAATGATGCTCACCAACCTGAGTATGCATTCAGTGCCAGGTGGGTATATGTGTGCATGGTGCCTTATGTGGATCCCACAGAGATGAACAGAGGCTGAGGAAGGAGGTTTCAGGGTGTAGAAACTTTCCCAGGCTTGGGGAAGACTAGGTACCTGGCTCCAAAGCACGGTGCTGCTGTTTAAACTGCATTTACAGCAGTGAATGCGGAAGGGGAGGCATGAAGCGCCACTGTATCAGTGCTGACAACCAAGAGAGAACTATGGGACTCTTCATTGTTACCCACATGCTTTCTGACAAACGCCTTCCAAATCCATTGAGTGAGAGGCAGCCAGGAGGATCTATCTTCAGGGACTTGTGCTTGTGTGGAGTCCTGTCTGTTCCTATACCTGCTGCTATGTAACTAGTTATTCAGAGAAGCAGCAAACCCATGGTTCACATTTGCTAATGCCTGAGAGAACACTCTGGTAGTCACATTAGAGCACGTAACATTTTACATCTTAGAAAGTACTACTTGTGTCAAAGGGAAGGTTCAGTTTCAAAGTTACTTTCTGAGTTTTCAAATGAAGTGAGATAATTATAAAAGCCTTGATTTTTTTTTTAATAGCAGTGCTAGATGAAGTGCCTTTAGGAGATTATGCAATTTTTTTAATTAATTAACTTTTAATTTTTTATATTAATTAGTTTATTTACTGTGTATCCCAGCTGTAGCCACCTCCCTCATTCCCTCTCAATCCTACCCTCCCTCCCTCATCTCCTCCCATGCCCCTGATAGGGGAGGTCCTCTTCCTCTTTCATCTGACCCTAGCAATTTCTTAAATCATATTATATATATTAATTTAGTGGGTTTTTCTTTTTTGCTTCTGATAACTTAATATCTCTGAAATCTCATCAACATTCCCTCCTCATGGCCATCATGTCACCTGCCACTGAGCTGCCACTGGATTTCTCCCTCACATTCATGTCCTGATCTGTTTGGCAACATGCTTACCTAGTAACAAGAACATAGGCTATTTAGAGTCTGTGTTCTTTCTGTCCTTTGTAATATTAAACACAGAAGTGTCTATTTCATCCTAAGTTTTCATTGTTCTATGTTATGGTTATGAATACAATGTGGGCAATATGCCTTTGCTCATTTATCAGACTGTACAGTGCTTACTGAGCTGGCTGAGCCTGGTGTCAGAGCACAGTGCATAATGAACAGGTATGGTCCTTGCCTTCAGCAAGCTACTGCTCTAACCACATCTGCATGGCATACCAACTGAGAGACTTGCTTATGCCTTGCAGCTTACAGCAGAGGAACAACTAGACTAGAACAGTGTTTTAAGTGTTGATTATGCCTCTTTTTTTTTTTTTTTTTTCTGAGGTAGGAGCTTTCTACTTAACCTAGCCTGCCCCAACGTCCATATGAACCTTTCTGCCTCTGCCTCCTGAGTAGTGAGTGGTATTTCAGGTATGTGCCACCATCTATGGCTCTATGCTTCTAATTATAAAAATGCTTTACTAAGTGATTTGCTATCCCTTTTGACAGAAGTCAGGTTTTACATCTCTTAAATAATAAAGTTAGATGTTTAAGTACTGAGAGTATGCTAGAGTATACAAGAAATGCAGAGGGTGGAGGCATTTGCAGAGGTAAGTGGTGGGTGAAGGGAGTGGATGGTGAGGATTAATTACAGGAATCTAGGAAATAATGAATTAGCATACTCCTCATTGAAACACAGAGGCAGAAAAAAAATGCTGGTATGAAGTATCCAAATCTAGACCAGTTTATACAGGGTGGATTGGACAGGACAGGAAGAATAAGCAATGAGCTGCATGTATGCTCCAACATCTTGACTCTGAGACTCCAGATCTGGGTGAGAATCGTGTCTCACTGAGGTCCTCTTCTTACTCTTCTGTACCTGGTACCGCACAAATAGTAAAACCAAAAAGCTCAAACTTATCATTTATCTTGACTCTCTTCTCCATAGACAGGGGCTCAGTTGTCCACTGCTTCACAGCTAGGAAGAGGGAAGAAGTGCTTTAGCACAAGTCAGAACTGAAAGAGCCTCCTTACCTGTAGTCTTTCTGTCTTCATTCCCAAGAGTCCCCTTCTTTTCTTTCCTAACAAACCCCAAACCAACAACTCTACCATACTCTCAGTTTGATGGTAATAATGCTATATCCTGGCTATGCTTTGTGTGCTAGGCACTGCACGGGTCTTCTATTACACTTCCCAGTTGCTTTTAGAGACTACATGAGGTGTTAGCATCCTTATGATGCAATAAAAACAAAAAAAAAACCCTTAAAACAAACCAAACCAAAACCAAAACAACAACAAAAACCAAGACCAGGAGCCTAGGTATTCTTTGTGAGAGCGTGGACAGTGTTCTTGCTTTGCTGCTGGAAATGACTTGCTTCTGAGTCTCTGGGCTCAGCATCTCCCTCTGCAAATTGAAAGCCTTTCACTGGAGGCAAGATTAGCTTTTGCTCACCCCCTGCTGTCTCTACAGATTTGGTTTTAACTGAGCTTACTACCATGGAACAACCTTTTCATTTATCAAGCAGAATGCTTATTGATTTGTTTGTTCTTTGGTTTTACATGAAGGAACCAAAAAACCATTTCCTCTGGCTCATCTGCTGAGTTGCAAACTATACACCTGTGACGAGATCAGAAGCATAGGTTCCATGCAAAAGTCCAGGAGACACTATAAGCCAGCCTTTTCGCTTCTCTCAGCCCTGCCATTTACTTTGTATGTCCTTCAGGAATTCTCTTACTCCCCTCAGACTCCTCCTTTGCTCCTTCTCCTCTTAGGTAAAACAAACAAACAAACAAACCAAACCAAACACCTGGTCAAGTAATTCAAACGGTTTCTTCAAGCAAGCTTTTTGAAACTCACAGACCACCCACCACGTGAATATAAAGTACTGCTAGCATCTCCATGCAAACTTGAAGAGCCACACCCTTGGGCCTCTTCTGATGGTTACAACAGTCAGACTTTAGAGGTGCACTGAAGGAAAGGAGAACTACCTACTCCTTGAGAACATTCACTCAAGATGTATCTCTAAGTGCACTAAAATTTTTTAAAAAAGAAGAGAATTTCATTTCCAAGTCTTTCAGTGCAATATTTCTTCAGGAAACTGGTGTATGCTTACGTGTATTATCATTAGATTCATAGCTGCAGTGATAAATCCTGTGATACGTATTTATGTGCTAATTTGATGGGAATAAGGTGGGTGGATATCCAAATTCTGAATGACAGAGATGGTGGCAATGGCAGCTGTAATGCTTATGAATTACAGCTTATCATCATTTAAAGTTATCTGACAGCTTCGTGGTAAAGCACAATTACAGAAATACAGAGCTTGAAAAATTTCAGGGTCTAGAATTACTAAGACAAAAAAGAACCGTGGAAGCTTTTTCGAGGCCTGTAAGAAGGGAATGAGGTCTTCTTTTCTTAGAGAGAGGCACAGTTGACATTTCCCTAAAACGCTGGTGATCTATAAGCAACTTCACTCTACTCTCGCCTTCCAATATCTTGAGCGAGCAAGACACATCTGGGACTTTTTTTTTTTTTTGCCTTCCTTTTCTTTCTTTCATTTAAAATTTTTTTTCGGAGTGGTAATGAACACATTACATTCATGAATAAATGAGAAACGAAGAAACTGACAAAAATGAGCCATTGACAGCTTTTGCGTGAGTAAACTGTAGCCCTCTTGTTCCTATTTTTGCGTTTCCAAGCGTTTCCTCAGTTTTGTTCCTTACTAAATACAGGTCTCACGGGAGGTGTGAGGACACAACAGCACATGTAGTGTCAGGTGAATCCTCCTGGGAGAGGGGTGACCACCACCACCACCACAAAACTGAGTTCATCAACTTAAGTGGATTGCTCTAGTGACAGCAAAGGGAAACAGCAGAAGACAACTGAAAATTCATAGTCTCAATTTCAAGTGGCATCTTGCCATTGTCTCCTGAGTGATGGACAGCTGTTCTATTTCAAGGGTGTTATGACTCTTGTAGAAGTAGCTGGTTAATACAATGCGATTGTCAACTGTGACAGAGAGATGACATTGTTGTTGGCTGAGTGGATAAAGAACAATGTCCTAGAGCTACAGGAGGCCTAAGTAGCACTAGATTTACTGAGTTTGTAGTTTAAGTGTAAAGAAGGGTTAATAAATGAGTTTTGGTGATTATAAATCTCACTTTTATATGAAACCTGCTTGATGGGTGATAAACATAGAGATGCCAAATTAAGTGTCTCCTTTGCTCTTATGGTGTGATAAATTCAAACTTATGTTCAAAGTTAATACTTCAATAGCCAAAAGTTGAAAATTTCCAAACTATAGATGAAACTATGGCTTTATGCCATGTTGCTGAGCCATTTGTCAGAGAAATGTGTGTGTGTGAATGAATGACTTTGTGATGTCTAAAATCTTTTCCGCTCTGAAGTTCTGACTGTCTAGAAAAAGAAAATAATAATAAAAATAATGAGATAAACATTTAGTGGTAAAACACTTTCATAGTAGATGTAGTATTGTCCCCCAAACATGAAGCTCAATCATTAGACCTTTCTTTTGAACACTGGAAAATGTCCCATTTTTAATTTTATACAATTATGGTTGCAGGGCAGTTCTTCCTAAACTGTATGCTTTATTTACGATCTGAGAGATATGATATAGCTTAAAAAAAAAAAACTTACAGTGTAGGAATAACAATACCAACTGTATCTATTTGTATCCACACTCCACTTAAGAAGGAAAGTCCAAAGGTGGCTGCCAGATGAGATCTGGCTCTAAAGGAATAGGAAGGGAAGCACTTTAGGGTTTTCATGATTAAATAGTATTTAATAAATTCACAAATCTTTTCCAAATGAGATAATGTATAAAAATATGCTCACTGACAAACAGGGTCTTAACTTTTTAATGTATTCATCTTATACACACATTTACTTTGTTGTAATAAAGATAATCTCCGAGTTTCTTTGGGCCAGAAGTATAAAAAGGTTTGCAGATGATCAGGAAGCCTTTCGCCTGGCTCATGCCCGAGAGTTTACTTTACACAGACAGGGTAAGCATAACCTAAAGCAGATCTTATCATCACACATTGTCAGGGAAAATCATGAGCCCTAAAGAGCTGCAGAAACAGCCTTCTGAAGTAGAGCAGGCACCAGCACAGAAGTGACAAATGCAGCAAAGACCAAACCTTTCATGATCAAGAACAAGTGACTGTGTATACAACAGTATCAGTTTTAGAGCAAGGAGATGCGTCCTCGTAAAAGAACTAGCCATTTCTCTTTGTCTTTTCTTGGTAGAGTTTCCCCATGAAGAGAGAGTCTAGACCAAGAGGCAATATTAAAAACAAAAGGTTAGAGATCATCATGGGACATTAATTATGCAAAAGGCAAACTGAATTTAATCAGAAGCGGCAGACTCAGGGCAGGAAGAATTTTCTCTTTTTGACAGAAGCAGTTAGGAAAACATTTATGGTAATACTGCAGCATCTGCTGATTACAGTCAAAGCTGCAGGACACCAGTGTTAAATCACTGAGCCATCCTGACAGCTCCTGGGTGCTCCAGTCACATCGACAGCAATTTACAGTGAAACTCATCCAAGTCTGAAAATCAGCCAACATGCTTAAACCAAAGAGGAGTAATTCAGATCAGACTTCAAAGGAAGTATAGCTGATAAAATTCTCATATGTGCATTTGTTCTAAATATACATAACTATCACACACGTGCGCGCGTGTGCGCACACACACATGCACACACACACACACACACACACACACACACACACACACACACTTCAGCTCTATTAGTTACCTTAGTGATCAGCAAACTTTACTGAAGGAACTTTATGAAGTCAAATATACAGGAAGCTGAATAACTATTTTGAAGTCAGGATAAAAGCTGATACCTCCATTTGGCACTTTGATACTATGACCTGAAAGGACTTGGTGCATAGAGTAATCAGAATAATTAAAAAAAAAAATCCAACTTAATGTTTAAACAAATATAGATAAAATAAAAAAAAGTTTAAAGAATGAGCTGCAAAGCAATAAATTCTTCTACAAACTGCCCATAGCCAGGACAAATATGCCATTTTTTTATGGAAATTAAGATAATGGAATGCTACAGATATTAAAATAAAACTTACACATGCGGGTGTTGAATAGGGTTTTCTGGTGACCAAGAGCACACCAGTGTTGAAATTTCCATATCTGACACCAGAATCCAGAGAACAAAAGATTGCATTGACACCTTCTGAGACTAACATTTACAAAAGCAAATGTCTCACATTTTATCAAAAATAAACACGAAAGATTTTCTTCCCCCAGTTGCTTTGGGAGTTCAACTAAATATTATTCATCACATGAGAGATTAAAAGAAGAAGGAAACAAAACTTCAAATGACTATTTTTGAAGGAAGCCATTGAAAGTACAGTCACAAGGGAGAGCTGTATTGTTGTTGCCTTTTTCTTAGCTAGATAAATGGTTTCAAAATATGTTTGCTACAGTTAATCACTAGTACAATATTCATTTGTAATTTTAAAATATGAACTACTTTATCAAATTTTTTTTCCCAAACACTTTGAAAATGCCTGCACTTTTTGGTTTAGACACATAATGCACTAATGGTAAAAGTGCTTCTAGGCAATTAAAACCCCTGACAAAAAGAAAATAGTAACTGAAAAGGTGAAAACATGGATCGATTGGAAAATTCAACCTAAAACAGTAAGTTCATACATAACTGAAAATGAATCAATACTTGTCTATATGTGTAAGTCACAGAGCTAGGAACCACTGAGCATTTAGAATGCTGTGGTTCTGAAAGGAACCAGGGACGTGAGAGAAACTTAGACTGGGTTAGTTTTAGTTTCAGTGGCTTGCCAAATGCACAGGTAAGACAGAGAATAGAATTTCAGAGCAGTGAGGTCCACCCAAAGATGTAAGGCAGGTTTCATCATGGCAAGCGTTCATTTGAGCTCTGAAGTAAGGAGATAGGCAGTTTTCAGGGAATTCTACCGGAGGGGAAATCTTCTAAGAAGGCTGGAAAGATCTCAATAGCCAACTGTGATTCAGACAAATTCAGCACTTTATGCAAATGAGCAAATATAGACAATGGAAAAAAATCATGCAATATAAACTGGTGGCTGAATATTAACACTTTTGTAGGTATTAAGTTGTGTTGGAAACTTCACACACATTCTTTTGTACAGAGCAGTGATCGAGATGACTAGGGTTACTTGTTTTACAGGCTCAGAAGGAAAGCAATGACTGAGGAAGAAACCAGTGGGAACCTCCTGCTAGAGAAGTCAAAGATTGTAAGAACTCAGAAATTTCTTTCTTTTGTTCTAAGGCAGGTGGGGAAGTTTCAAGTGGGTGGAGAATAGAGGACTTTGATAGACAGACAGGACAATAGTGTCAGGGAGAAGGTTTTGAGCCACAAAACCTGGAGCGAGAATAGTGGGCTCCCCAGATCTACAGCTTGTCTTCCCCCTCACACAGGAGAGGGAGGATGGAAGGAATGAGCAGGAGAAATGGGAAGTGCAGTGGCATGGTCAAGAGATGAATGAACTAAAATGAATTGTACTAAAAAAGAAAAAAAGAAAAACCAACAGAGTAGTTACTGGCCCACAGGTGGCTCCTAATAGGAAATAAAACTTGATTAGATAGTTTGCTGAAGCATATTATTTGCTGCATCAGAATCAAATGAAAAATTCTTAGGCCACTCATGAAGAAACACTTCCCCTGCCATGGGAGAAAGCAGAGTTCTAGGGTTGCTGTTATTCAGATTGGGCCGGAGACATATATGATGGAGGTGGCTGTTATGCAGAGTTTAAAGGCAGACACTGGGGAACGAATTGGTTTTAAGCACTTCCAACAGCCTGAAACAAAACAAATGCTGTTAGAGCAGCTATGATGCACACAAGAGGAGTTTGATGCATCTCATTTTAGAAATGTGACCACCATAATCACCTAAAACAGTTTGGATGCCACAAAACTTCCCACTTCCCTCAAAAAATGCTAAATACAGAACTTAGAGGAAAAACAAAACAAAACAAAACAAAACAAAACAACCAGAACACCATTAGCCTGAACAGTATCCCTTTATCCAGGAGGAAAGTAAGGCAGAGAGTCAGACCTCCACATGCTAGAGTGGCCTGAGGAGGAACAGGGTGACTCAGGCATGACTCAGCTCGTAGCACTGAGGCTTAGCACACAAAGTTTAAACCTCTACTCAGCAACTTTTTAATTGTGCTTTTTTTTTGGGGGGGGGCGTGGGAAGAAGTTGAGTATGTTTATTTACAGATGACATGATTTTATACATTAGTGACCCTAAAATTCTACCAGGGAACTCCTACAGCTGTTAAGCACTTTTAGCAAAGTAACAGGACACAAAATTAATATATAAAAATTAGTAGCTTTCCTACATACAAATGACAAATAGAATGAGAAAATAATTAGGGAAGAAATACCTTTTACAAAAGCACATATACACATGGTGTTGTTTTAAATATGTAATACACACATATGTATATATAACACATAAATTTGCCTCCCCCAAAAGCTCTCAGTTTAGTGTAATATCGTTTGTCACTCCTTTGTGTCACGATACATTCTGTGTTTATAAACAACTCTGTTTCACTGTGCTTTAATATATAGCACTAGGTGCTATTTCTTCTAGGGAAGCAGGGAAGAATCACCAAGGTGATGAGGCAGATGCACAGAAAAGCAACATTCAAGAGCTCAGTGAAGGAGCTTTTGTGGCATTGAGCCATGTGGCTGCTCTTGTCCCTAGACCACGTTACACTGCTGGTGGTTTGGTCAAATCTGCCCCACTTGTACTTTCTGCACAACAGAAGAATTGTATTTGTTTAATGTAATGAAAACACTGCACACGAGTAACAGCACCATTTGTGGTCATTTTTCATTACAACTGCATAGTGTTTCAGCTACATTATGGGTTAAATAGACTCTTGGGGGCTAGCCTGGGAACCTAACTACCACTTATAACATTGTTTCCATGGGAAATTGCTTGGTGGGTTCCAAAACAACTGATTTAAAAATCAACTTTGGGAATACAAATACTTTCAAAGTCAAGTCCCGCCTGCTAGACACTGCATGTAATTGGTTGTTTAATTCATACACTGAAGCAACGACAATGGGCCCAACTTGCATGGGCCAAACATTCATGCTGTGACAGGGAACATAAATATGAGTGATATCTTAAACCTCGAGGCACTCATGTCTAGAAAAGAGAAAAGTCTTATTAAAGCAAATAGATTTTAAGCAATCTAAAGCATTTATTTTTCATTTTATTTTTAATTAACTATTTTTATTCACTTTACATCCCTCCTCCTCTCCCAGTCCCACTCTTCCTGCCTCCTCCTTCTCTCCTCACCTCTTCCTTAGAAAAGGGGAGCTCCCTTTCCTATCAACCCCAGCTCATCAGGACTGAGCCTATCCTCTTCCCCTGTGCACTGATAAGGCAGTCCCCACCAGGGGAGAAATGAGTCTGTGTCCAATGCAGTCCCCACTCCCCTAATAGAGGACCCACATGAAGCCTAAGCTGTCCATCTGCGACATCTTTGGCCTAGGTATGCTTCCTGTATGGCTCTTGGTTGATGCTTCAGTCAAAGCAAGGGAAGAAGACAGGAACTACAGACACAACATCACCAACAGAACACAAGAGATGGAAGAGGGAATCTCAGGGGTAGAAGACAAGATTGAAGAAATCAATATACCCGTCAAAGAAAATGTTAAATCTAAATGCTCCTGACACAGTACATCCAAAAAATCTGGGACACTATGAAAAGACCAAACCTAAGAATAATAGGAATAGAAGAAGGAGAAGAGTCCCAGCTCCAAGGCCCAGAACTCCCCCCCCCAACAAAATCATAGAAGAAAACATCCCCACCCTAAAGAAAGAGAGGCCTATAAACATACAACACGCTTACAGAACATCAAGTAGATTGGACCAGAAAAGAAAACCCTCCTATCACATAATCAAAATACTAAATGTAAAGCAGACATTTAAAAACATGGTACAGGAACAAAGAGGACACTGGACTAAGCTTCCCAAGGATTCACTATGAAAGCAACAACTTGTATCTGGTTGTATACATAGTAGGCTCTATCAAACAGGGAAAGGCAGAGGTACCTGAGGTAGAGGAAGGTACAGACTGATTTGACAGTGGGTGCAATGTTTTCTGGGAAACGGAAGTTGAAATATAGGATGATGAAAGAGGATCATCAACTTTTAGTTGTTTTTTAATCATGAAAAAAAAAAAAAAAAGGGAGCTAGGCCAGTAACTCCAGCTATTTACAGTGAGACTGAGGCAGGAGGACAACCACATGTTCAAGGGAAAGCTGGGATAAAGCTGGATTGATAATGAGCCTGCAAAGCATGATGGACACTCTCTCCAAAAATTAATGTCTGAGGAAATAATAAAAAACCTAATGTATAAGGAGCTATTCCACATAAAGAAGCTCTTCAATTATTTTAACTACTTGTTGGATTTTTCAAAGAAGGTAACTAGAATGAGATTCTCCAACTCTCACCCTATGTACAGCTCATGCTCTTCCATGAGTCCACTGTCCCCAGCTCTAGACTGAGGAAATTATACAGTCCTTGCTTTATAGCAAATACACAACGTCTGTTCAGTCATTCCATTCATCTTGTTTTTCTACCTGGGTGTTATATTGTCAATTTTCAGCAATCTTTTGCTGAACTATGAAACCATGTCAAGGATTATAGAAGTTTATTTAACATAGTGTATTAGTAAAAGTAAAAATAGAAATTGGAACATATCAGCCATTCCATTTGATTGCTTTCATAAAGCTAACATGCTTCATATTAGCAAAACTATAATTTTTTTTTTTTTTTTTTTTTTTTTTTACAATAAGAAACGGTCATTTAAACTGACTCAGGGATATTCAGAATGGAAGCTTACTTGACATTTCATATATGTTAGCAAGTATTCTTTAATCCTTTAGAAGTAATAAAACAGGCAAGTAAAAGAAGCAGCAATGCTAAAAAATGGAAGAGAAGGAAGCAAGGTAGAAAACAGTTTAGTTCCAACACATTTTAAATTTGTAAAGAGGAGAGGATGTGTAAATCTCACTCAGAAGGGGAAACAGAATAGACAGAGTGGTGGCTGAAGAATGCAAGGCAGAAGAAGGAATGCAGAGAGAAATAAGGGTAGAGATCAGACCTGGATTGATCAGAGTAGGGGTAGAAGGACAAAAGGCCCGCAGGGACAAAGATAGAATAGATAGAGCAGAGATTGAGGGAAGGTCAACCCTAAGACCCACCCCATGAAGAGAGCCAACCCCTATCATTACTAAAGATACTCTGATATGCTTGCAGATAGGAGCTACCAGAGTTGTTTTCCTAGAGGATCCACCCCACAATGGTTGGAAACAGATACTGAGACTCACAGCCAAACATTGGGCAAAGCATAGGCAGTCTATTGGAAAAGAGGGGAGGAAGGATACGTGGACCTAGAGGTGACAAAAGCTCCACAAGAAGACCATCAGAGCCAAGCAACCAGGAGCCAGAGGTACCTATGGAGTCTGAAGCACCAACCAAGGCCAATGCATGGGCATTGTAGCCATGGGCATCTTAGGCTTCATGTGAGCCCACAATTTATGAAGAGGGGATATCTCTGACATGGAATATATTTCCTGCTTTTTGGTCACTTCCCCAAACTGGACAATCCTACCAGGCCACAGGGGAGGAAGACAGACTCAGTCCTCATGTGAATAGATGAGCTGGGGTATCTGAGGAATAGGGGAGGGGGAATGTAGGAAGGAGGGGGGACTGGGAGATATCAAATGAATTAATTAATAAGAAAAATTAAAAAAAATGTAAAGATGCCTTTTGTATCTGAGTATGCATCCATTTGGAAACAGCTGATGAGAGTGTTTAGGATTATACAGACTGTATTTCCCTCATGTACATATAACAAAAACAAAATGATAGTTTCCTAATCCCTTGTAAACATTAGTAATAATTAATCCTGACCCTTTAGCACTGAATTTATTCAGTGTCTATATTAAGTCTAAATATTCTTATTGTAACATAATTCAAAAAGATATTGAAAAGCCAAGTGTAAAATGTAGACTGTAGCATAATCCAGATATATTTGACATTATAGCACCCTATGTTTAACAGTTATCCTAACTAAGAGAAGATGAAATTTCTTTTCCCTCAGTATCATTGGGTACTGATTCCTCAAAGTTTTGACAGACTTTTTGCCTATTTTTTTTTTTATTATTAAAAAAAAGACTACTTAAATTTTTGGATATTCTTTTTACAAACCTAAAAAATTCAGAAATTAGGTTAAAAAATAAAGAGGGAATAAAATATAGGACCAAATAGTTAATTCAATATATCAATCATTAATAATATGGTGAATTTAGTTAAAGAGGTCACTGAAGTAAACTGTTTCTTCTTGTACCCACCTTTAGCCCTTACCTCTCCCTCCCTGTCTCATTCTTGTCTGTGTCTAGACTTCCTGGCAAAGTTTCCAACTATAGTCTGTCCTCTGGAGCCCGAGAACAATGAAGGACACTGCAGGCCAAGCTCATTTGTATCTTCCATCTGAACTTATAATGTGGTCATGGGCTTTAAGGGGGCCTGTCATATACAAGGAAGACTGAAGCTCACAAGAGCTGACAGACAGTCCCAGAATGAAGTGATGAAGTAGTGAGCATTCCCTCCACATAGAAGCCAGCCTTCTACCACCACCACTGCCTGCTCTTCAGGCCCTTGACACTCATGTTGGTGTAATTTCTCTA
>NW_026591086.1:23529801-23573430 GCF_907164565.1 Psammomys obesus
CATTACACAAATAATCAAATATGTAATTATTACTTGTAAACGCAGTGAAGGAAAAGTTGAAGGATGCAATTATAAAATATAAGAGGGAAGGTTTTAGTAAATAATTTCAGAAAAGTTTCTGAGAAAATTGTATTTGAATCTGAATCACAGAAAGTGTTACTAAGATGGATCTAGCCAGAGAATAGCATTCAGTCAGGCGGACGGGCATGAGGTCGTCTCTGTGGGGCCCTTACAGAAGTGAGGGCCACAGGGCGAGACATTAGACTGACAAAGGAAGGGTTTCTTGGGATTGTAAGTAAGCAAGTTCTGGGACATAATGAAACTTGAAATTTCATTCCAAGAACCACGGATGGGAAGTCATAAAAAGTTCCGCTGGACAGCTTGCCAGGTGTGCTTCTCCATGGCTGGTGGATGATATTTAGAACATAACACAGCTAGATGGCATGTGAGTCTTTTAAGAAATGGAGTGTCAACTGTTCTTTCCTACTCACAGAGACAAGTGAAACCAAAGGCTAGCAGGAGGGTCTTCACACAATATCCTAAATTTACCTGTCACAAAGTTTCTCTAACATTTCTGTCCATTTGATCAAGATATCTTTAAAAGATGATAGAGAAGCTTTTTAAAATACATATAACAAAGGGGAATGACCACAAAATTAAAACAGATTTTAGCTCATTCCTATGAGTTGTATTTGAAACAAAAGTAAATTTTCCATGAAACAGTTCTTTAAACAAATGAACTAGAAATCTGTCTGGTACATAGCACACAAAGATAAGTTCCTTAGCAACACCTTGAAATGTGACTTACATCTGTGCTTTGTGTTTGTCGCTCTGAGTTAATTTTTGTGGCCCTCCATGTAAAGTGGAGTCACCAAATAGTCCTACTTTATTTGCCTACCATTATGGAAAGGGAACACAGTGGGAGGTCATTAAATATTATTTTAGGCTTTAAATTAATCTTAGTAAGTCAATAATGCGAAGAGGATGGCTCTGTGAGTGGCTTGAATCAAGGGTGTAGATGAAAACTCATCTACATGTAGATGACTCCCAGTGTCTGAGACTGGTGGCAGAAAAGGCAACCTTACCATTGCATTGATAACTAACGCGCAAGTGAATGAGGTTTACCTGGTTTTGGCATGGCTTTCTGAACAGGGATATAATTTTTCACTTGTAGTACATGTCTTGGTAGAAAAATGTAAAGCTAATAGCTTATTCAGACAGCATAATTTCCTAGTTTCCAAAGTCCAATTTGTTTTTTTTTTTTTTTTTTTTTTTTTTTTTTTTTTTTTTTGGTTCTTTAACCATCTAAGAAAAGTAGCAGAAAGCATTGTAAACTAGCTAATTTTTATTGCTTCTAAAATCCTTAATGGCCAAAATAAATAAGGCTCCAGGGATGTCTACATTTCTGCTTAATAAAGTAAATTAGCCACGGCTTCGTAGGGATCACATGACTTTAGCAAATGCTTGCTTTGTTCTTTATTCTTATGAAAACATTACTGAAAACAAAAACAAAGTTTAAAAAAGTGTTACAGTTCTGGAACGGAACAAAGTTGTTTAGTCATCAGAAACATCTGGTACAGAATGTGGCTTTCTTAATTATTGAGAGGGCCTGAAGTATAAATATTCACAGGTTCAAAACAGTGCTGCCAAATAGGTTATCAAGCAAAAAATACGCAACCACCTGGAGAACAAAATCCATCTGTCTGACTGAATTTAGTTGAAAATAATTTTTTAGACTTGTTAGTAAAACCCTCATGTAAAATTTATTTGATTGAATAATTTACTAAGAATATTTCCATAAGCATCATAAAGTGCTGCAGCCGATAAAAATGAATACACTAATCATCTCTAACTTTGAACCTCAGCCATGGCTTCCAGTGAATATTTTCTGTGGGTTACTAGTCAGCTATATTGTACTTGAAAAACTAGATTCCTGCAGATATAAGGAGGCCAAATTCGCTTGCCCACTTTTAGGAACAAAGGAATGAGACGGACTGTTCTGGTATGTTTACTCAAAGGCACACATACAGGATTCTCCCCCAGAGATGGTACCATATTGCCCTCCTCATCATTTCCCACACTGGAACTCCAGTGATGGACAGAGTCGAGATGGGAACACTGGGGGAATAATGCTAAATCTCCATTCTCTCCCAGAATTTGTGGGTTTTTGAAAGCAGATTCAGATGATCCCTTCCCTCAGGTGTTTAAACAGATTGTGGAAGATGGAGGCCAGCACTCAACATGGGTTGCTAGAACTTTGAAGGAGTAAAGCAGCGGTTACTGGAAAGTGGGTCAGCCATTCTACAAGGTGGGTAACAGAGGATACATACTGCTAGACCACTGCAAGCATGTGCACGGAAAGAATAAAGGAGGTTAAAAAACACAACAAAGAATTTAAATCCAAATGAATGCCAATGCAAAAGTAAAACAAAAACAAACAAAAAAGCAACTAAAGATGACTCTATCAAATTTTCTAATTCCACAGCAACATAATGAGAGCTAAGTGGACTTTTAAAAAAGTATGATTATAAGATAGTTCAGTGTAAGTAAGCCAGAATCTGCAAACAACCTTGATGTCCCTCAACCGAGAAATGGATACAGAAATTGCAGTATATTTACACAATGGAATACTACCAAGTAATTAAAACAAGAAAATCATGGAATTTCAGGAAAATGGATGGAACTAGAAAAGATCATCTTGAGTGAGCTAACCCAGAAGTGGAAAGACACATACGGTAAATGCGCACATAAGTGGTATTAGACATCTAATACAGGATAAACATATTAAAATCAATAGTCCTAAAGAAGGGTCTTTGACCTTCCCCCATCCCCGAGGGAGGATCAGCCTTGCTAGGCCACAGAGGAGGACATTGTAGCCAGTCCTGAAGACACCTGATAAGCTAGGATCAGATGGATGGGGAGGAGGACCTCCCCCCTCAGTGGATTTAGACAGGGGCAGGAAGGAGATGAGGGAGGGAGGGTGTGATTGGGAAGGGATGAGGGAGGAGGCTACAGCTGGGATACAAAGTGAATAAACTGTAATTAATATAAAAAATAATAAAAATTTAATTAAAAAAAAAGGTAAACAACAAGGAGGACCATAGGGAAGAGGCTTAATCCTCATTCAGAAGGGGAAACAGGACAGACATCTTAAGTAGAAGACAGGGAACAGGACAGGAGCCTTTCACAGGGGGCTTCTGAAAGACTCTACCTATCAGGCTATTGAAGTAGATGATGAGACTCATAGCTGAACTTTGGGAAGAGTACAGGGAACCTTACGGAAGAAGGGGAGATAGAAAGAACTGGAGAGGACAGACGTTCTACAAGGGAACCAACAAAGCCAAAAACAAACAAACAAACAAACAAGAAACCAAAAAAACCCTGGGCCCAGGGATACATGCAGAGAGTGAGGAATCAATCAAGAACCATGCATCGAGAGGACTTAGACCCCCTGCTTAGAGGAAGCCCATAGGCTGCTCAGACTCCAAGTGGGTTTCCTAGTAAGTGGATGGGGGGTTGTCTCTGACAGGAACTCAGTGGCTGGCTCTTTGATCACCTTTCCCTAGGGATGGGGAGGAGGCGTCCTTGTCAAGCCACAGAGAAAGATGATGCAGCCAGCCTTGATGAAAGGAGAGGAGTTCCTCCTATCAGTGGACTAGGGAAAGGGCACAGGAGGAGAAGAGGGAGGGTGGGTGGGCACAGGAGGAGAAAAGGGGGGTACAGCCAGGACACAAAGTGAATAAATTGCAATAAATAAATAAACAAACAAACAAACAAATAAATAAATACGATTAAGAATAAAAAGAGAAAAAGATACTTATGAGTGATTTAAAAGAAAGAGGAACAAATAGTTCAATGAAATATGCAAGTTAATATAGGCTAACAAGAAAAAGTTCAACACAGAAATACTGGAAAAAAATCAAAAAGGAACTTTGGAATTGAAAGGCCCAATAAATAAATTAATAAAACCTCAGTAGAAACAATCAGGAATAGCATGGATCAAATGGAAGACACAGTATCAGTGCTTGAAGACAGGGGAGATGAACTGGAGCAGCCAGGCAGTGACAAAAATGAAATGAAGTACAGGCAGAATCCACAACACCTGTGGAGTATTTTGAAAAGGCCAAGTCTGTGAATTAAACACACAGAGAAAAGAGATGTTCAAGTTCAGGCATAGAAAATACAGTCAACAAAACCGCAGGAGATAATTTCCTAAATCTAGGGAAGGAAATGGGAAGAAGATTCATTGGTATAGCACTTGCCTCGAAATTACAAGGCCTCTAGAGCTGGAAAACAACTAACAAAACCAACGAAACAAACAATTCGGGAAATGGAATCCTTTAAAGCTGCATGTGGTGATGTAGGACACAAGACTGTTTTGATCCCAAGTCAGACGTGAGTTAAAGGCCTACCTGGTCTACAAAATACGCTTCTCGCCAGCTGGGGCTACACAGCGAGAGCACGCCTCAAAAAGAGAGAGATAAACAGATGAATAAATAAATAGATAATAAATAAATGAAATTTAAAAAAAAGAGGAGGAGGAGGAGGGAGGATAAGTAAACACAAAAAGAAAAAAATCAGATTAGGAGAGATTCAAAATGTCAACTAGACATGATCAGAAAAGAAATTGTCTACATAATAATATCATTAATAGACTAAGCAAAAAGAAGAATATTGAAAGTTGCAAGACAGAAGAATCAAATTACATATAGAAGCAAATCCACATAGCAGTAGATATTTCAACATTAACTCTAAGAGCTAAGATGGCACAAAAATGTATTTCAAGTTCTGAAAGATAATAAATGCTGACCAGATTACAATATTCATCAAAGCCATCCATCCTAATGCTAAAAGAAAGAAAAGCTTTCCATAGTAAACAGAAACTAAAAGAATACATGACCACTAAGCCAGCACTAAAGATACCTGAAGGATAATTGGAGATACTTGAAATCTTATACACTGATAAGAAATCTAAACACATCTATAAGAACACACAAAAGCATTTGGTACATTAAAAAATAAAGAAACAAATGAGGAACGGAAAAGTACAAAATATTACAGAATAATAAAATGATAGGGATTCATATATATTTGTAATAATTCACATACTTTCATGAATTATATTTAAGTAGTAATTACGAATCTCACCTGTCTCCATCCTTCAATCAAAAGACAAAGATTAGCAGATTATATTAAAAAAAAAAGTACCAATTTATTTGCATTGAGGATACACATTCCTTACCAGCAATAGCAAATACAGCATCAGGGTGAAAGGACAGCAACAGATATTCCAAGTACATGAAACAAATATTCATTGAACATTGGCATACCCAACTCTATAAACACCAATACCAAAACTAACCTCCCCCCTCCCCACTATTGTATATAAAGATTCAGACAGACCTCAACACTATACAAGCAGATGATCTGAGTACTCTACCCTCAACAACAGCCAGGTCATACAGATACCCTTCAATAAGCAGTGGTAAATGACATTACAGAACAAATGAACTTAATATCTACAGATTATTCTATGCAAACTTGGCACAGTACACATTCTTCTCAGCAGCCTATGAAACTTTTCCAAAATAGACCACGTATTAGAATACAAGCATATCTTCCAAGATAACTGGATGGAATAAACCAAGAAATAACAGAAAAAGAAACTAAAGAACCTACATAAATACCTGGAAATTTAAAAACTTCCTAATGAATGATGAATAGGCTACAAAAAAAATCATGAGAATTAAAAAGTTTTTGGAACTGAATGAAAATAAACATATATCTTCTCAGAACTTAACTAACTCAAGCTTTTCAAGAAAGACTTTTATAGCTACAAAAAACAAAACAAAAAACAAAACAAAACAAAAAAAAACACACACACACACACAAAAAAAAAAAAACACAAAAAAAGGCATGGTGCCACATGCTTGTATGCCTGTAATTCCAGCACTCAGGGAGAATTTGAGGCCAGCCTGATCTAAAGAGTCCAGGATAGTCAAGGCTACACAGGGAAACTCTGTCTTGAATAAAATAAAAATAAGTAAGTAAGCAAATAAATAAATAAAGTGAGCATTTACAAGACAAGAGGAAGATGTATTAAATAAGATGAAAAATAGTATGTAAAACACAAAGCACAGTGTACCACATGCAAACAAACAATCAATCAAAACCCATTAGCACTAATTTCATCGGCACTATTTTTTCTCTTCAAAGCTAAGACAACAGCTGCTAAGGAGCCATCTGCGGACAGGTAAATGTTCTGCTGATAAGTGACTTATGCACAACCAACTATATTCCCATGTTGGATACAGAAATGTATACTCTCTTTCTGAAGACTAAGATATACATATGGATTGGGTACTACAGGTTTTAGCAGTATGAAGTGTTTTCCCACAAAGGACACTAAGTAGTAAAATAAAATGACCCTTATCTAAGAAAGAATGACAATTGCAGCTGAGGCTAGCAATTAAAAAGATATGCACTGGTACCCTTTCTTCTAATGTAACAGTATGAAAAAGGTCTTTTCAAAATTTCTTTGTTCTAGCACAAAATCCTCTCAGTGTAGTCAGCATTATAAATACCACAGCCACCACTCAAACCAAACTCAAACATGAGATCTCATCTTCCAAACAAAGGGCATCTGCAGCTTCCTGAGTCCTTACTGAAGAAATTTGAATAAGACAAGTCTCATTCATTCAGAAGAATTTCCATGCTAACTGCTCCCAATCAAATTCACTATATTCGACTAAGATGGGACAGTTGCTACCATGCTATGCTTTTAGGCAGCTATCAATCAAGATAATATACTAAAAATCAAAAGGCATGCTATTAAAATTAATAATCACTTTAAAATAGCTCAATGGATTTCATATTATCTAGAATTATTTTTGAACATTAAAGAACAGATGGTTATTAATGGTTCAATATTAGAATATAAAATTTTGGGCAATCTGAAAACCTGTCAGTTGCTATGACTGTCATATGAGAACATGTGGAGTTAATTCTTCGAGAGAGCAACATTCCTCCTTATGGTGTAGACCTGGTACCATGAGAGGGAGGGAAATTGCTTGCTATACAGTGCTATGCATCCTATTACACTGGCTTCATTCATATTTATGATATGATCTGTGATGTCGACGCAATCACTTTGGATCTCACTGTTATTTCAAACAAATCCATAACTGAGCAAAAGGCAGGATGCTGACAGGAGTTAATGTGGCTGTACACTGTTTACAATTGCCTTCTAATCTACTAAATGGCTGCGAAGATTGACGCACGGTTAGGAGTACAGATAAAGCGCTGTGCTGAAGTAATCTCTGTAATGCTAAATTGAATTTTTTACAGTGCTGTTTTCCCTATTCGTATGTGATTAAGTACGTTACCAATTTTATGTAAACAATTAATAAAAAATAGCCAAATACCTCATTTTATTACCTAAAATTTGTTTTCACTTTCAGAAAAATCATCAACATGTAATTCTGTATTAATTACTTTAAAAGAAAAATAAGCATAATTATATCTGAAATGAATTAAATGATCATTCCTTCCAGAATTGGGGTAGCTGCTTAAAACCTCCGTATTATTTGACTGACCAAAATTTGATCTTAAACTACTGCACACACTGACAGTGAGATGGATATGAGAAGAAAAAAAAAATTATAAAAGGGGGACTGGGGCTCACATATGGATAGCTGCGGTAAATTTATTTTACACCAGTGGCCACCACAGCTACGAGGATTGAGTTGCTTTTCTGTCTCCAGCCTACTTGTGACTATAAACAGTGAGCAACAGATCTAAGAATTAGCCCTTTAGCGTCATTGAATACCATGCCTGTTTCAGGCTTGCCAACAAGCTGGGACCTATGGGCTGGAGTTGGGCGTTCCCTTCTATACAGTCGTAAAAAATGGCTACGAAGTAAGTAACCAGCAGGGGCTCACTTCCACTCACAACAACTGGAAATTCATACTATTCCTGGCTACTCTTCCTTTGTGCTGCTCATTTTAGATGTCCCAAAAGAAAGTTAGAGACTGTGGATACTCGTGGTTAGTTATTTCTAAAATTTTGTTCAGGGCAAATGGTGTTTCTGGATTTTATTCTTTAACATTATTTTAAACTCTAATAGTCAAAGTTACATATTGGAAAGAATAAAATATGCAGCCCAACAAAATGCCAATGCCCAAATATGTGAACAGAATGATTCCTTATTTTGTATCAAATCCTTTCAAATTGGGCTTTCTTCCGATGCTTATCAATATATTTCATGCTTTTTTGATTTTTCTCTCTTCAAGTTATTACACTGACATCTATAAAGTGCATCATTAAGAAAATTAAATAATTGGTTATCTGATTACAGTCACACTCTGGGTCTAATATAGGGTTTCAAAGTCCTTTTCTGTTTATAGTCTCTGATTCTCTGTGATAAAGTGTGGTCTTTCCAGGGAGGTAAGATGAAGTCACTCTGGAAAAGGAAATACGGTGATTTAATTGTCTCAAAGGAGAAAGAAGTGAATAAGGCAGTATACTGACAATGACCCTTTCCTGTCATGCTGATCTACTTGGACACTGGTGCTGCTCAACAGCAGCCGCTGGTAGATCTCAACTATGAAAATCATCTCTAATGTCACAAAATATAATACCAGGAACATCTTTCATTTAACTTTTAAAAATCTTGGTTTTGAAATTATTAACGAGCAAACAAAGAGAAGCAGGAATATGCAAAATTAATGTGCAAAACAGTACAGTAACTATATATCTAGAAAAGAAATAGCCCAGTAATCTACACCTCTGCCACTGAAAATATAGGAGATAAGCAATATTCTTATTTTCTTAAATCAGCGAAGCAATTTATTTTCTCGACCTAACAGAAATTCTATATGGCAAGAATTAATAAGGCCTAAAATACTTAGGAGGGCATAGTGCTATCAAACAGCTGCTCAAGTGTTCACTGAGGCAAAATGGAAAAATTATTCTGAAAGTTAAAATTTTACAAATTTTTAATATTATCTGCCCTACTATGTTTTTTTTGAATGTGTGTGAAAATGAGCTGCTTAAAAAGAAAAAGTGATTTTAAAGGGCCAATCATTAACACTTATTCATTCATTTGTAGTTGCTGATCTATGCATGTATCAAGCTTGGGTCTAGGAAAATATACACTGATAAGGCCCCTGCTCCTAGAAGGTCAGATGATGAGAATAAAGCAGGAGACAATTGACAAGGGCCAACTACTGTAAATATACAATCTATCAGAGGGGCAGTATATTAGGGTAAAAGGGGTTGTGAAACAGTGCTGAAGGTTGAGGCAGGAAGTTTTAAAAGGATGGCCAAAACCAAGGCTGTCTTCTCAGGTGAAGAGGAGGCAAAGATGTGAGGGACTGAACAGATGAATATGCATATATTTCAGACAGGAAAAGGTAGAAGGAACACAGACTAAGAACCATGTTTTTTCAGGTGGCGGCTAGAGAGTAAGACAAGGTGAGAATGGCAGAAACATGGTCACCTGAGGTAACAGCTATTTGGCCTTGCAGGTGTCTAATCCCACTGGGTTTTTAGAAGAATTACCCAATCAGATAGGAATTGCACAGTATAGATGAGATGGTACTACCAGGATTGTTTTATTTAGGGATCCAGAGAACATGTGAGATGCTGACTCAACAGTGCTCAGTAATGAAGACTTCCGGATACATCTCCCCATGACATATTTTTCTAGCAACACTTCTGACAGGTCCTTGTTCTTCCCATCTTCTTTTGGAAGGAATTTCAGTAATTCACTCTGTTTTATAGTTAGATTTGCTTCAGGTCTTTTTTTTTCTTTTCTTTTCTTTTTCTTTATTAATTACACTTTATTCACTTTGTATCCCCCCTGTGGTTCCCTCCCTCCTCCCGTCCCAATCCCTCCCTTCCTCCACCCTCTGCCTGCATGCCCCTCCCCAAGTGTACTGATAGAGGAGGACTTCTTTTCCTTCCTTTTGGTCCTAGTGAATTAGGTCTCATCAGGAGTGGCTGCATTGTCTTCTGTGGCCTGGTAATGCTGCTTCCCCCTCAGGGGAAGGTAATTAAAGAGCAGGCCAATCAGTTCATGTCAGAGACAGTCCCTGTTCCTATCACAATGGAACCCACTTGGATACTGAACTGCCATTGGCCACATCTGTGCAGGGGTCTTAGGTTGTCTCCATGCATAGTCCTTGGTTGGAATATCAGTCTCAGGAAAGACCCCTGTGCTCAGATTTTTTGGTTCTGTGGCTCTCCTTGTGGAGTACCTAATCAAGAGGGAGGATTCTTGCTAAAATGCTCAATTCCTATTCAGAAAGGCAAAGAGGCTGGACATCAGAAGAAGGAGAAAGGAGGGAACAAGTCAGGAGCCTGACACAGAGGACCTCTGAAAAGCTCTGCCCTGCAGACTGTCAATGCAGATGCTGAGACTTATGGGCAACCTTTGGGCAGAGTGCAGGGAATCTGATGAAAGAAGTGAGAAACAGTAAGATCCGGACAGGTCTTTTTTTTTTTTTCAGTGCAGGAATTTAGAACGGTATGAAATCAGAACCCACTGGGACCCTGGGGCTCACAGGTGGTGACCTGACGCCTGCTGAAATCATGAGATCAAGAGTTAAATCAGAGCAATGACCGGCTTTCTGTGAGTTGGGCTGTTAGAGTGACTGCTTTTCTTCCATATTTCTTCCTGTATCCTTAATGGCCCTAAGATAGTGCTGTGCATTTACTTGCTCCTATGATATTCATGCTGTTCCAAGCACATAATCTCTTTTAATTCCAAGCAAGGTCTTTACCCCGAGGACTCATCACTCTCTATGGCTTCAACCTTGAGATTTTTTTTTTTTTTTTTACCTCAAGCTCAAAAATCTAAAAATCTTTTTTTTTCATGCATTCCCTTAAAATTCTTCATAACTGAATACACATGCTTCTTTCTTTGCAAGGAAAAAAAAAATACTGCCCTTCTTTCCTTTACTTCCACTGTTTTAATTAGTGGTACCATCATCTTCTGATTTATCTCATTATTTTTATCATGGGGAAGGAATAGTAATTCTAATATTAGCTCACCATCCTACAATATAACACCTAATTATTCTCCTTTACCCAGCAATTACTCAGCCAGAAACCTTGGTGATAATGGCAGTCAAATATTTCTCTGTTGGAATTTACTCTGCTAGAGGACCCTCAACTGATGCGTACATGTTCTTTCATTTGGCTACAATTAATATATATATGTAATACACATATATTACATGTATTACATATACACATATATATGTATATATGTGCACGTGTAAGTGTGCACATATGTGTATACATTACAGAGACATGAACTTCTATCACGTTAAAGCAGACATTCCAGGACTTGTCTTCTAGAGAGGAAGCCTTACCCCCAACAGCTGATAAAGACTACTTTGTTATTGATGCTAAAGAAAAAAAACAAAACAAAACAATAAATGTTGGCTAGGAGATTATTTTAGTATTCCTAGAATTCTTAGAAACTCCTATTTCCATTAATATTTATAAGTACCATATTTGCTATAATGTGTTCAGAAATTTATTTACTTGGCAAAAAAGAAAGTTGGTCAGATCAAGTTTCAAAGGTATTTGTCTTTCAGTATTTGAAATTGGTAAATAGAACTTTACTCACAAAACTGACTCTGTGTGTTGACACATATAGTAATATGTGTATATGCATAATTTATAGTGTTCTCTAAGCTCTCATCTGCAAGTCCAAGATATCATACATTTAGAACATGCTCTTATCCAAGTGTTCGATCTGGTTGTTTCCTTCCACTTCCATTATACCTATCCTGATGCACACCAAACCCACAGAAAGCAAATGTCTGAACTGTAGCACACAATAGCGTGTCTGCCATTTTTGTAACTTAACTGAAGATGATCTACACTGACATCAGTTAGATGTCTCCCTAGAGATATCTATGGTATTCTTTCTATCTGCAGCTGGAATAGATGGATAGCCATCAGATACATTCATAACACCTTAGGATAGAAACTAGAACAGTTAAAATATCATAGCATAAATGCCGGTTATCTTTCTCCCCAATGTAGTCTAGGTCAGTTTCAAGTTAGAGGTCAAGTTTGTCTTGGTTTCTTTGTATTTTCCCTGTAGCTAACATAGGCCCAAGATTATAGCTAATACTCAATATTTGCTTTTTTACTGAATGAACAGATGGAGGAAAGAACATACATAATTAGAATTTTTATTTGCAATTTGAGACTGTTCTGAAGTGTGGAAACAGTTCCTTTTGTGGGGCTTATAATAACTTTTCCTAGGAAAGGAGCTCAGGATGTTAAATTCTTATAGATTTGTATATCCTTTAAAATGTTTAAAAGCCATTGCTTTGAAGTCCTACAGGTATGAAGCATTTCCCCCCTCCCCTCTCCCACCTTAACAGTTGTAGTCTGCTGGTCTGCACAGAACTGCAAGCTCTTCCCTGCGGACGCTCACCAATTTATTCTTTCCTACTAGAAAGTTTAGCGTTCTCTAAGACCTCTGATATTTGACAGAGTACTGCCTTTCTCCAGATTATTTGTAGAAGTGTTAAGTAAGCCTAGAGCTAATGTCAATCCCTAAAGAAACCTATTCCTTAAACTTCTCAACCTTTTCTCCTCATCGTTTGTTTTCCTTTTCTAAGACAGTTCTTTTACCGTGATCAAACTTTCATCCAACCTCAAAGAATGAGGATTTACTATTTATTTTTCTCAAACTTGGCTATAGGAACTGTGGTTTTCACATCTTTGAGAGCAGAAATAGGATTATATAATGCCTATGCATCCCCAATTTTTAAGGTCATCATTTGTCATATGAAGAAATGCTATCGCCTTAATTGCCCAGCACATGGTGTCACAAATACTCAAGTACTTGTCACTAAAAGAACAAGTACATGAATGTGGTTATTTTCAATTTTTAAAGAAGAAAAGACAATGTAAAAAATTTAGAAATGAATAATTGTATTAATCTTGCTAAAGATTATACTTGGTGTTAAAGAGCTGCTATTTAAGCTATTTTATGCTAATGAAGGTAGGTAAGGGAAGGGGGGCATTCTTCTGCTCAGGTGGTTTTGTATGCCTATGATTCTGACCCTGGCACTTGGTAGACAGAGGCAGGAGGATCTTCCCAAGTCTCACACGCCAGCTTGTGCTTTCCTTCCTTAAATTAGGAAGGTGAGATGGATCAGTGGACAGACCATTTACTGCAGGAACCTGATAACCTAGAACCTACACTAAAAAGGCCAGATACATTGGCGTGTCCTCGTACTCCCCGCAATTCTCAGGGGAAAAGACAGAGGCCGAGACAGGAGAATTGAGCTGCAGCTCATATATGCAGCTGCAGAAACAAGAGAGGCCCTGCTTCAGTAAAGGGAAGAAGAGAAGGGACATCTGAATGTTGCCTTCTAAATTCCACGTGTGTGCCATTGCCCGTATATGTATGTGTGCTTTCTCCTTCATGATTGTAGTTAAAGAAGCAAGCCCTCAGCTTCCTACCCCTGCTGTCAAGCCTGAGGCTTGCTGCTATACCTCCCTGCCAGGACGAATTCATAATCCTTTAGAACTAGAAGCTCTTCCTTCTATGTGTTTCCTTGAAAACTAACATACCCAACCACCCCCCACACATATATAATACAACTTCTCTAACTTTACTAGTCCCCACATAATTCTGTTATGTTACAATTCATATATTCTCTATTTTCCCCCTGTAAATTCCCTTAAACTCTTCTTTGTACTTCTGACCAGATAGTTTCTAATGACCTACTTCAACACTCTGGTCTTTTACTTGGCTGGCGTGCCAGTTGTGTTATTTAGTGGTAAGTTTTAATTTTCATATCCCACACTCTCACTTTATTAGTTTCCATTTGCTTCATTTAATGGATTCTAGGTCTTTGGTGAAACACTCCATCTTTTATTTATTTTATCTTTCTTTTCCTTTGTTTCCTGGAATATTTTCATCTCTACCCTTAGTTAACATTGCCAGTATTTTGAGTATATAGCTATATATCCATTTGTTGTGTACATGAGTTTTTGAGTATGGTGTGTGCATGCCCTAACTTTTGGCATGTCAAATAATTTTGAGTTGAAATCTTATATGTGTATATGTTGATATATACACATTTTGATTCAAGCAAGATCATGACAATTCTTCCACCAGAGGATTGAACTTTCTCTCTCAATAACAATGGAAGAGTGGCAACATTTTAATCCAAGCAGAGAGTGGGGTAACCTTGAGCTAAAGCAAAGCTTTTATAAGACTCACACGTCTTTGAGCTGTGCTGTTTCCTAGCTCACAGCCCTCTGGGTTTTTCACTAATGGCCTGGCAGGCTATCATTCCATTGAGAGTAACCTCAGGTCTATGCTGAAGTCCTTCAAGACTCCACTTTTAGCAGGGTAGCCTCACATAACTGTCCAAACTTGGTTTGTTTCTTCTTCTTGATCTGCAGACACCCAGATTTCAAACACTTGATCTGTCGGCTGCAGTGCCATTAAAACTTCATTTCCTTCTCGTTGTTGCTTCCAAAACACTAGAGGATGATGTGTTTTGTCTGGCGTGCTACTTGTTCTTGGCAGGAAAGTTGATGTGCCATCAATTCCACCCCCATTTACAGACAGAAGAGTCTTTCAGCACTTTTTAACCATCTAGAACACCATGTATTTTATTTATTAAGTGTTATCATGTTCCTTCTGGAGAATGTAACTTCCAGAAGTAGTGGAGGCTTGTCTTGTAAAACATATGCAAAGAAGAATGAGCCCATTGCACTATGTAACTGTCAAGAAAAAAGAAAACTGAACAAATATGACCTTTAAATCAAAACA
The DNA here is from genome assembly GCF_907164565.1 of Psammomys obesus. Classification (NCBI taxonomy): domain Eukaryota; kingdom Metazoa; phylum Chordata; class Mammalia; order Rodentia; family Muridae; genus Psammomys; species Psammomys obesus. The sequence continues at coordinate 23,544,623 of NW_026591086.1, forward strand.
AACAGATATGTCGTCTGACTCTTGTTTCCAAGATGGAGACTTAGTCTACTAGAATTGTCCAGGTCCTCTTATATGCTAATGGGTGGGCACAAAGGAATAAGTACAGCATATTCTCTACCTTAAAGAGGGAGACTAGTAAAATAGAGATGAAAACCAAAGCAAAACCAAGCAGGACACAAACAAAAATGCCATCTAGTTCCCTGACTCACTATGAGAACAGTGATGGGGGATTCAAAACATCAGGACCCTAACTAATAACAAATGCCTCTTCTAAGTGAAGCAATATTCCTAACCCCAGGTTTCTTTCCCCCAAATCTGCTAATCGAACTACTCATGTTCTGTAACATCCTGCCTGTCCTGCAGCATCTGTATTCTAAGAGTGCTGAGTACTTTCCCTTCAAAAGCTTGAGAAATAATCATGTGGTCTTTAGAGTGGTTTGACAAATTAGTAAAACTTATTTAAATCACGGAGGGGAAACTGACGGGGATATCTGCATGTTTAGCAGAGTTATTCCCACGCCAGCTTGAAGTTACTTTCAATTTTTTAAGTATGAAAATGTTGTGAAAATAACGTATTTTTTTTTTCAGTATTTCCTTCCTGTGGTAATGTTCAGAGTATATAAAAACCATCACAAGATATATCAACTAAAGAATACAGGGAAGGCTGCAGAACAGCTTTGGCAACGTGTTTGCTGTGACAGGATCTAAATTTAAGCCCCATAATCCACATAAAGTCAAATGTGGCGGTACACAGCTGTAATCCTAGTGCTCAAATGGGAAGTGAGAAACAGGGGAGTCCCCACAAGCACATAGGGCAACTAGAAAAAGAACATGAACACCAAAGGTTGTCCTCTGACCCGGGCACACTGTGACACAAGTACACTTAAACTCTTACATGCAGAGAGAGAGAGAGAAAGGGGAATGGAAGGAGGAAGGGACGGAAGGAGAGAATGATTACAAAAAGTAGTCAGGGAAGAACAGCCAGTTTACTGGGAAATATAATAATAATTGTTATGATAAATAACATCAAGTTTCTCAGACCCTCTATTTCACAGCTTACACCATTTCCCTTTGTTAATGTTAAAAGCAGTTCTTTAAAAAATTCCTTTACTTTTTATTTGATGTGTATGGGTCATTTCCCTGCTGTACAGCCACATGGGCAGAGTGCCCCTGGGAGCCAGAGCAGGCATGTGGGTGCTGGGAGTTGAATGCAGGTCCTCTGGAGGAACAGCTAGTGTTCTTAACTGCTGAGCGAGCCATCTCTCCTGTTCCACAAGCATTACTTTACCATTTAGCCATTCTATCTTGTGTTTCACAAGGGTAAATCATGTCCATAAAAGGTCTGTTTTTTCCTCACTGTTGTTATCTATATATTATATAGCTTTAGTTTAATTGTTTAAATCAAGCTTTTATGCAGTCTGATTGGTCTGGAATTCTTAACCATCTTGCTGCCATCTTTTTGTGTGTTTGGGTTAAAGGTGTGCGGCACCACTCTCTGTCACTGTATAATTTGAATCACTATCAAGTGTGAAGTAAGAACACATACAGTAAGATACAGAAGGTAAAAAAAAAAAATCAATCAACTTTTCCCCCATTTTCATTTGAGGGGAACTAGGCCACAAAGAAAGAAAAAGTTTAAGAATATAAATATAATCAATTCCAAGTGAAAGCTGATAATGGTGATTAAGTTGCTATTTCTTAATAAAGATTTAATGAAGTTGTATTTTCATAAGCTACCTTAAGATCCCAAATCAGAAACTTTAAAATATTTATTCCATTGTGTAGATGTACCACGATTTCTGTATCCATTCCTCAACTGAGGAGCATCTGGTCTGTTTCCAGCTTCTCGCTATTACAAATAAAGCTGCTACAAACATGGTTGAGCAGATGTCCTTGTTGTAGAGTTGAGTGTCTTTTGGATATATGTCTAGGAGTGGTATAGCTGGATCTTGAGGAGGCGCTATTCCTAATTGTCTGAGAAAGTGCCAGATTGATTTCCAAAGTGGTTATATAAGTTTAAAGTTTACATTCTCACCAGCAGTGGAGAGTGCGGTGTCCTGGAAGCAGAAAGACACCCCGGGTATATACTCACTCGTAAGTGGATATTGGACATATAACATAGGATAAACATACTAAAATCTGTACACCTACGGAAGCTAATCAAGAAGGAGGACTCTGGCTAAGATGCTCAATCCCAAGTCAGAAAGGCAAAGAGGACAGACATCGGAGGAGGTAGAAAACAGGGAACAGGACAGGAGCCTACCAAAGAGGGCCTCTGAAAGGCTCTACCCTGCAGGGTATCAAGGCAGATGCTGAGACTCATAGCCAAACTTTGGGCAGAATAGAGGGAGTCTTATAAAAGAAGTGGGAGATAGGAAGACGTGGAGAGGACAGGAGTTCTACAAGGAGAGCAACAGATCCAAAAAGTCTGGGTGCAGACTTTTCTGGAAATGATACTCCAGCCAAGGACCACTCATGGAGATTGCCTGAAAGCCCTGCACGGAGGTAGTCTATGGCAGTTCAGTGTCCAAGTGGTCTCCATAGTAATGGGGACAGGGACTGTCTCTGACATGAACTGATTGGCCTGCTCTTTGATCACCTCCCCGTGAAGGGGGGAGCAGCCTTACCAGGCCAGAGAAGAAGACAATTCAGCCACTCATGATGAGACCTGATAGACTAGGATCAGAAGGGAGGGGAGGAGGACCTCCCTTATCAGTGGACTGGGAGAGGGACATGGGTGGGGAAGAGGGAGGGTCGGGTTGGGAGGGGAGGAGAGAGGGAGGTACATGGGGGATACAAAGTGAATAAACTGTAATTAATAAAAATAAAAAAATCATAAATTAAAAAAATAAAAAATACTTAAAAAATATTTATAACCCACTAGCCAATACTTTCTACACTCTTCTCCCTTAGTCTTTCTGCCTCTCTCCCTCCTTCTCTATCTTCTTTCTTTCCTTCCTTCCTTCTTTCTTTCTCTCTTTCCTGAACAAAATAGCTTCAGATATTAACAAAATAAGTCTGTTTCCTTTCCTGTTACCCTTAATTTCTTCCTGTTAGCCATCCACAGATTGCTTTTTATAACTCAGATGAATTACTTTAGCATTTTTGAACAATAAAGACAAATTGATTTCTTCAAATTGAAGCGACTAGCATACTACATTGACATTCATAATAATGTTTTCCATGGAAATATTTTGTTAGAAATGACACATGCACAGAAAGTGAAGGAAGTAATTATGATTATATTATTAGCAGTTATTGTGGTAATAATTTTGGAGAATGGTTATATCCACCTGTCTGAAGAAACAGACTTTTAACACCCAATGAAGTCATATTCATTACATGAAAGAGGTGATTAGACCGCAGTGGTAAATCCAGCCGACTGTGCAATGAAGCTTCAAGCTTAAGTTTTCAACCATTTTTAAATGTTTTTGGTCTCCAAACATTGAATGGCTGACAATTTTCCCCAAGAGAGCAGTTGCCTTGACGAGAAAGACAATTGGAATGCAGAGTGACCTGCAATCAGTAATCATGACTTGGTACATTAAATGTAGTGGGCTGCACCTGGCTACATGATTTAGAAGCTGGTTAAAGATCTGGAAAACAAGGTCTTCTCCAGTTAAGTGTGAGTGCTTTGGGACATAAAATGGACTTCCTCAGAGTTACAATCCTTCAGGAGAAAACTACAATAAATTTCTGTAAAGTTAAAATTGGGTGAACGTTTTAAAGACAACTGGAATCGAAAGGATTGAAGTAGAAAATCTGGCATTTCTGGCAAGTTTAAATTCCTCAAAGTTTCTAACTCAGAACTGCTGATGACACATTTCCTATCAAGGTTTAATGTTTCTACCAAGATAGGTTAAATAATCTCTACAATTTGTAAGAACTGTAATTGAATGCTTCAGCTGGAAGAGAAGAAATAATTACTAACATTGAGAATAGAGGTTCTATTTTTTTAATTTTTTATTTAACTTTTATTAATTACACTTTATTGACTTTGTATCCCCCCATAAGACCCTCCCTCCTCCCCTCCCGATCCCACCCTCCTTCCCTCTTCTTCACGCATGCCCCTCCCCAAGTCCACTGATAAGGGAGGTCCTCCTCTCCTTCCTTCTGATCTTAGTCTATCAGATCACATCAGGAATGGCTGCATTGTCATCTTCTGTGGCCTGGTAAGGCTGCTTCCCCCTCAGGGGGAGGTGATCAAAGAGCAGGCCAATCAGATTATGTCGGAGGCAGTCCCTCTTCCCATTACTAGGTAACCCACTTGGACACTAAACTGCCATGGGCTACATCTGTGCAGGGGTTCTAGGTTATCTCCATGAATAGTTCTTGGTTGGAGTATGAGTCTCTGGGAAGTTCCCTGTGTTCAGATTTTCTTGTTCTGTTGCCTCCACTGCTGACATATCTATACTCCAAAGCTATGGCCCTCAGACTTCCACTGCTGCAGAGGAAGTTCCCAAGCTGCTACATGCAGCTTTTCCATTCCTCCCCACAGTGGATAATGGCCCAATAATTCACTAATTTCTAATATCACCAATTGTACCACTTCACTGGATGATTTTGCTTAACAGACATATCAGCAACTCTCTCATTCTAAACATCCTTTCTTTTCTTATCCTTGACTTTAATTCCAGGTCAAAGTGCTAATTCATCTCTCTCTCTCCATGCGTTGAAGCCTGAATTTGGAATTTATTTTAATTTCTTTTGTTCTCTCTTGAGCTCATTACAATATGGTCTTTGTCCCTTCCACTGCCCTGAAATTTTTCTAAGCTACAAGCAGCCACAGCATCACTAAATCCAACAATCCTGTAACAGAGGAAGAAGGTAATCACCAATCCAGCCACATGCTTTATACTAGCCCATAAGATGTTGGTGCAATAGTGACACAAAGCTGAGGGAGTGACCAACCAATACCGCACTGAACTTTAGGCCCACTCCATTCATAACACTGCTCGGCTGCCAAGGACTTGAAACTAGACTGGCTAGGGACCTCGGGGAACATGTACTACCACGGCTTGTCAAAGGAATGTAGCAATAAAATGACTCCCAACAACATTCTGCTATACTCATAGATCAGTGCCACACTCGGCCATCATCACAGACGCTTCCTCTTGTCAGACGGGAACAATACACAGACTCACAGCCAGACAGTATACAGAGACTCAGAGAGCTCAGAACACTCAGCCCTAAACGGGATGGATGTTCCCATCAAATCCCTTCCCTCAGGTCTCAGGGAACTCTTTGGAAGACGAGGCAGAAAAACTTTAAGAGCCAGGGGGAGAGAGGACAGCGAGGAAAAAAGGACTTCTAAACACAACCAGATTGACATACACAGAAACTCAAGGTAGCCGGTAGAGGGCTTGCACAGGTCTAGGGCAGCATGTGTCCCCATGCTGAAGGGGAAGTAGACTAAGCCCACAGCCTTGAGGCAGAACCTATTTCCAATGGATAACCACTTCCAAAGGAAAAATTGTTTCCAACAAGCCACACTTAAGGATATGCCCAGAAAGTTACTAATTTACTGTTTTTTGTTTTGTTTTGTTTGTTTGCTCACAGTGTTTTTGTTTGGGCAAACAAACAAAACAAAAAGCAAAAAAAACCAAACAAACAAACAAACAAAAAAACCAAAACAAAAAGCCCTTACAGATATTTTCCTTAGATAATATGGTTTCGGATTTTTTTTTTTGTGGTCTTTCTGGTATGTGAATTTGCATGTCTCTTTGTATGTAATTCCCATGCTATTTCTTTGGCTCTTTTTTTTCTTTTTTTTTTTTTAGGGGCTGGTTTGTTTGTTTTTATTATTATTTTTGAAGATGTGCTTATGTGTATTCTAATTAGAAAAAGAAAGGGTGTAAATTTGGGTGGGTGGGGAAGTGGGAAGCATCTGGGAATTGTTGAGGAAAGGGAAACTGTAATCATAATATAGTGTATGAAAAAACTGTTTCCAACAAAAAGATCTTATAAACACACACACGGACCATATTCTTCAAGACAAGAAAAACTATTTTAAAATTATAATTACCAAACACACAAACTTTGATGTCTAATTTTCATCAGTTTCCAAGAGGTAACTACTTGACACACATAAGCTCATCAAAATCTAAGAGAAAATACAAACTTATGTGCACTGAAAAAAATCCACACCTGGGGAAAAAATGTTTAAACACGCATGTTATTAATATTCAGTTTTGAGCAAGCCTGTATATCTGCAGAATCACACGATTAACAGAATTTACTCTTACAAACTCAATCTTGCAAAATAACAGATTGGTAAAAACTAAGGTACAAAATTTGTGCTAAAAATGCCAAGATATGTTTACAAACATCTTTTTTTTAATACCAAACATTAGGTAGAAAACACTAAAATAGAAAATGTTTCACTATGTGTTGGTTAACTGTCACTTATCTGAAACATTCTGTAGAACTTAGAATTCTCTTACCAGGCTTTTGGAGTTTTTGCGTATATAAAGTGCGGTTTCATGGGGATGATCAACTCCATATACAAAATTCCTTTCCATTTCTTACACCTCTCACACACACATGAGAAACAATAAGGAGACTCAGAGTTGCTAAAGCAAAGCAACTGATTTTACAACTTTGCAAGGTCAGGCACCAGCTTAGAGAATAGTGCTGGTGGCGGGGTGCACCGATTTGGTTAAGGCTGGAGTGCAGTGGTGGAATGGTTTTTATATACTAAATCACATTTCTTTGCCCCCAGAATCCCTCCCTGAGAGTTCTTCAGAGAAGTAAAACCTTTCCACTGTCTAGTAGTACCTCCTTCCTCAATTTACACTCCTATTAGTTCAAGATGCAAATGTAGATTCTCTCCTTTTCTGATATGTAAGCTGTGTCTCATAGAAGGCAGTCTGTGACATTTCAACACTGGGGTGAACTGAGATCACCTAGACAAGCAGGCCTCAGTGACTCATGTGATCTGTGATTCTCTGACGAGCTGTAACCATATAGCATATGCAAACTAACCGTAATGATTCACTTACACAAACCCAAGGTAATTATGGTGGTTTCAGTGTGTGTGATTTCACTGAAATGTGTTACATGAGCTTTGTTGTGAATTGTGCCTTCTCGTGGTGTTATGTTAGTGTTCAACAGGTTTGAATTTTGCATTATTATGGATCAAAGATTCTTAGATAGCAGAGGCTCAGTTTGTACTGTTATTTCAAATACAGAATTTAAAAGAGAAAAAAAAAGATAGTGAAAAACACACTTTAAAGTTTGGTATATCTGTGATCTCAGCACTCACGAGGCTGAGGTGGGAGAATAATAAATCAAAAGCCAGATTTGGCTATGTAGTCAGTAAGTCTCAAAAATCTAAACAGTAAACCAAACCCAAACAGTATACAAAACAAACCCAAATCACCACTCTTGCAAGCTGAAGAAGGCACGAGCTTTAAAAAATTAAAATAGAGGGTACATTAAGAATATTAATAAAATGGTCATTCAAATAACTTACTGCTCAGGAGATCCAGGAGAAAAGGCACTTTCTTTTAAAAGACACTTAAAACAACTTGCTCCATTAATAATGCTGGTAAAAACAGGTTTCTGGTAACAGAGTGGTTTATAATATACATGAGAGAGGGAGCTGAAGCCTTAATTTCATCTCTACAAAGTAAACATTGGCTTCTATCCCATGACTGTTGTGATTAGTTAAGTGCAAAACCATATGTAAATATCAGAAGTACAGCACCTGCCCAATAAACTAAGGGCTTAATAAATGCTGGCTATTATAATATCTTTTTTCATGTTTTTCTATAAAATCTCTTCAAATGTGCAAGTAAATAAAAAAATTAAAACCAAGAGAAAAATGATACTAAGCTCTAAATTCTACCTGAAAGTTTTAAAATAAGATAATTTATTACTGAGTGAAGGTATACTTTGAAATCAGTTTTGTTTCCTCAGAAAAGAAAACCACTTGGAGAATGTAACTGAATGATCATTACGCACCCTGGCCAAGATGTGAGGTTTATCTTGATCTTTACTGTACATACAAGTGGAACATTGCTTTTGGATTTCAATATAAACTTCCCATTCCCAAGCTGATTTTCTGAAATAGTTAATTGTTGTACACTCAAGTCCCTTTGTCAGTGATCTTGAACTGTGAAAGTAATTCAATGTTAAACTCATAAAACATAGTCTCCAAGGTCTGGGTTTAAGTGCTCAGAGTGATTTGGTTCCTAACAATGGAGTCTAACTTAATTTAAAAACTCCTTTGTACTGGACAGTCCTTGAAGTTCTGAGGGACAATCTTATCCACAATTCTGCCCAGAAAAGCAGGCAAGAGCCTTTGTATATGTAATATACTTATACCACATAACGACCACCACAGCAAGGACTTGTACAACCCTTCCCCTGGCCTCACCGACTCCCGACAGTATTGCATCACTGCCACTACCAAAACTGCCAGGACCTTCATCATCATCACCATCACCAACACTTCTCACAACCCCACCATTAATGATGGTTAAGAGTTAGCTGACATCTGGTTTTTAAATTTTCTTCTAACAATTACAAACAAAATGTGATGCATTTTACTGTAAAATTTGTATCTTAAAATCTAGCATTTTTAATTACTTCATATTTTGAGATTACAATATAACTACATAACATTCTCCCTCCCTCTGAAGAAAATTGAGTAGTATTGAAATTACCAATCTTATGTTTGCATATTACATTTTTTCATGTAATATATTCTGATCAGTTTCCTTTCCCTCAAATCCTTCCAGATCCAGCACATCTACCCAACTCCACACCTTCCCTCTCTTTAGAACACAAAATCTGAGCCCAGGAAGTACTGCAGAGACTGATGCACCAATCTAGGACCAAGCATGGAAAGAACCTAGAGCCCCTGCTCAGATGTAGCTCATGGCAGCTCAATCTCCATGTGGATTCCCGAGTAAGGAGAACAGGGGCTGCCTCTACATGAACTTGATTGCCTGCTCTTTGATCACTCACCCCTGGTGATGTGGCCTTAGCAGGCCACAGAGGAAGAGGACTCAGGCAGGCCTGATGAGACTTCATAAGCTATGGCAGATAGCAGAGGAGGAGAACTTCCCTTTCAGTGGACAAGGAGAAGAGGTTAGGGGGGGAAGAGTGGGAGAAGGTGAAACTGGGAGGAGTTGAGGGAGAGGGCTTCATTCGGGATATATAATGAATAAATTATAAAAGAGATAAAATAAAATAAAAAGAAAACAACTACTAACTACAGCAGCTGTTCTTAACTTGTGGGTCATGGGTTAAGACCTCCCAAAGAGGTCACATATCAGATATCCTGCATTATAATTTGCATTATAATTCACAACGGTAGCAAAATTACTTATGAAATAGCAACAAAATAATTTGATGGCTGGGGTCACCACAACATGAGGAATTATTAAAGGGTGGTAGCATTAGGAAGGTTGAGAACCACTGAACTAAAGCTTCTACTAAACTGAGTTGATTATGTGCTTGCAAGTTGGAAATACCTCCCTTTCTTTTCATCTGCCTATACATGAAGAATATGGCTGTTATTGTTTCTCATTCATCTAACTAACATTTGTCATTACCTAGATGTGAGTGTGGGCACACCATTGCCTCTTCCTCAAGGAACCATTCAGCTCTCCCCTCAAGATAATGTAATAAATTACCTCATGTAGGTAATTACATAGCTGATTGGTTCACCTAACTTGGAACATTTTACATATACTATAATGTAATATAATAATAATAATAATATAATAATATATAATACATATATAATTACACATTACATATTATATATTACATAATATTACATATTATATATGTATAATTTTTTTTGTATGGCTCTATAGAAACCTTGTGAAAAACTCTTTAGGCTGTGCCATTTAATGAAAGATGAGGAAAAGGATGACTAGTGTGTAACCATTCAACTCTGAGAATAGTTATAGGCTCATTACCTGGTTGTTAAAGGAAACAGAAAAATCCCAGTTTGTTCCATTTGCACAGTGCAACTGAATCTCGGTAGGTGCTGAGAGTCCCTTTAGCTTTTCTAAGAGGAGGATATGTTTCACCTGCTGCCTTGTGAGTGTAAATGAGATATGTGAGGAAAAGATGGTGCTGGTGAGTACCTTGCAGTGGGTGAGAATAAGTTCACAGAAAGAACATTCTGAAGATCAGTGACATTAGAGACATAACAGTTCAGGTCTTAATGCATAAATATATAATTGAACACATAAACTTGGCTATACATTATAAGCAATTGGTTATGGACACACCAGATTGCTGACGGTAATTTTTAAATTAAAACAATGGCTCTAGCTTTCTAATACTCACAGACATGATGCTGGACTTGAATATCCAGTGAACATAAGAGAGATGTCAGCGAGAATGTCAACAGCAACAAAAGCGCAGGGTCCTGTATTGGTGAACGCTTGGTACTACAAGAAAAGCCCTCCCATGTGGAATGCTCATCAGTCCCTTCCCAAGTAGGTAGTATTATCATGTGTACCTTGCAAACAAGAAACTGAACTTTAGATTGCTTAAATCATTAAAAAAAGAAAAACAAAATAAAAATATGGCCAAAGTGAAGGTAGTTGAATATGGACTTGAAGCCTAGCCTGTGATGTCACTGTTTTCCTCAACACATATAATGAATAGGTCTGACAGATCTATTGTGGAATGAATTTTTTCAAAGAATTCTACTTCAAAAGTGATTATCAACCAAGGCAGACCCATGTCTTTGGCAGTACACATTATTCAATCAGCTCGCCTTTACAGTACTTTTGTGACTACAGTGACAGATGTAAGTATATGTATATGTATATATATATTTATACATATTTAAATACACATATATTACTAAATAGTAAAATATTCTCCTTTAATTTTTATTTAAGTTTCATATACCACAGCAACTATCATAATAGAAACCCAGATTAGTAGAGAATAAAATATGGACCTGCAAACTTCAAGACACTGAAAAAATATATTAAAAATATCTTCTCTGGGCTGAAGCAATAGTTCAGCAGTTAAAAACACTTGTGGCTCTTTCAGAGGACACAGATTTGGTTCTCAGAACCTACACGGGGCATCTGAAATTTGCTTTTAGCCCCAGTTCCAGAATACGTGATGTTCTCTCTACTGGCCTACACAGATTACACTCATGCACGCGCACACATACACACTCACAATCTGGATTATAAAACTTTAAATAAAAGCATTGACAAGCTTGAAAAAAAAAAGTTGAACTTAGTTATATCCATACTGAGCTTACCAGTGGGTAGCTCTGTCTCCATATGGGTTCCCTAGTAAGGGGATCAGGGGCTGTCTCTGACATGGACTTGGTTGCCTGCTCTTTGATCACCTCTGCCTGGTGAGGTGGCTTTACTAAGCCACAGAGAAAGAGGATTCAGACAGTCCTGATGACACCTCATAAGTTGGAGTCAGATGGAAGGGGAGGAAATCCTTCCCTATCAGTGGGCTAGGGGAGAGGAAGAGGGGGAAGAAGGAGGTAGCTATAGCTGGGAATGAATTGTAATTAATAATATAATAATAATGATAATAATAAATTCCTGTCAGTGTTAAATGTTAAAATCTTACTAGTTTATTTTTATTTACATGGAAATTTTGCATGAATGTATGTTTGTGCACGATGTGTGGCCTGGTGCAAGTGCAGGCCAGAAGAGTGTGTCAAATCCTATGGGACTAGAGTTAGAAATGGTTATGAGCTGACATATGTGTGCCAAGCAATGAATGAAGGGACATTAGAAGAGCAACCAGTGCTCTTAATTCCTGAGCCATCTTTCCAATCCTACATTTTTAATTTTAAACATATAAATATCTACACATAATGATCAGAAAATCATGCTTGCTAACCCCATGCCTGCTACTAGATTACAGATGATTACACAATAACTAAAAATGATTATTCTTTTAACCATACCAAACACTAGTTGACTTTTATACAACGACAACACTGCCACCATTGATTTAGTGGCAAAGAAGAGAACTCTAGTACAGGAAAATGAACATTTGAAAGTGATGAGCCTTGGAATTAATCACCTACCCTGAACCCAACCAGCCAGCCAGCCATGGTGGACCATGCCTGAATCCAGCACTGAGTACAAACTCAAGTGTCATCAGCTATACTGAAGTTTCTATTTTGGATATCTCCACAAAGAACAATAAAAGTCTAAGAATAGGCAGACAGAAAGAAAAATGAAAGCTTCCCGAATCAGCTCATAGCAGAACTACCCAGTATAGCCTTTTCAGATTAATTCATTTCCAGATTTACAAGAGTTTTTCATGGTTGGTTTACTTATCCAGTTTTGCAGGTAAGGACACAGTGCTAAAAGTCCAGCACCATATTTTGGGTTACCTCTGTGATAACATGTCGCCTCCAGTTAGTAAAAAAGACATGCTTATGCTTAACTTTCTCCTTTCAAAAGGACTACCACAGAACACAAATACCAAAATAAGGTCCTAATCATTTAGAGAAGGTGCCATGGAAAGGGCCTGAAATTACCAGGCTATGGTTTTCTTGTTCTAAAATGTTCCTGAATAGCTAAAAAAGATAATCAGATGTTAAGCACTTCACAGTCCATTCACATTTTCAGAAATAGTGATGATGTTTCATTTAAGGCAAACCACTGTAAATTACAAACTACAAAATGTTACTGGCCTAAATAAAACATATTCTCTAATCCCATTCAGAGCTCCTGAATATGAAGGGCCTAATGAATTCGAATAATGTGCCTATTAAGGTATTAGACAGGAAGGATACTACCAAAAAGAAAGCTTCTCAAGCCACAGTGTAATGTCTTCTAATAACACATCTTAGAAAAAACACTAATAAAATACATGTACTACCCAATAGGTGTAATTGAGACAGCTTCAATGGTAGGGTTTTGAAAAGGGCAAGGGAGAGCAAAACCATTAAAATGAAGAAGAAAAAGTAATCATTATTTGCTAAATTATTTTGGGAGGCTGTATTCCAGGAGTAATATTTTGAGCTGGTTTCTAATCATCACAAAGATTACAAAACAACTTTCTGTGTATTTTAGTAAGGCTTGTGTAAGAAGCAATAGCTGCTTCCCATTTGGGTATTTTAATGACGATGTCAGCTATAAGTTTTCCCCCCTGCACTAATTCACTGATAACTTAAAAGAAAATGTATTCAGAATAGAACCCGGAAATAAGCAGAAGTAATGACGACTGATGGTCTATTTCTTTCCTTGACATTTAGCTCACAGTCTGCCTCTGATAAGAAAATGCATCATTCTAAAAAGCACACACTTCCCTTTAGCATAAAAATCAGGAGACTGCCCTTTTTCTTGTGACATAGCACACAATGGTTTCTTTTCAGAATATTTTTTCCCCTTGAAATGAAGCCATAAAGTAAGGTGCCTTCCTTGAAAAACAGTGTATTAGTGAAGTAGTACAAATGTGCTCAGGTGATCTGAATTGCATTAAAGCATATGAAATAAAGAGCTGCATTTGTACTTTGAGAAGATAGCTATCAAACAAAATCCTTACTCTTAGTTCTGTTCTCTACCTCCAGGTAGTTTTAGCTAACAAATAAAGCACTGTGATTTAATGAAGGATTAACATAGCCCATGCCATGTTTCTGGGCAACACAGTGAAATAAATGAAGCTTGCCACTGGCGGCTGTTGTTTCCAGTGACTGCACTGCAGGCCTCGTGGCTTGTGCACTCAGGCCAGCCCTTTCATGTGATATGTTTTTTTTTTTTTTTTTGGTCTTTAAAGAGCCATGCCTTTTGGGTCATCTAGCCTTGTTTTTACCCAGTAAAGTAAAAAATGACAGATGGTGGCACTCCAGTAACCAACACGAACCTGGAGGCAGCTTAAAAATTGGAGGTTGAAGAATTATGACAGTGTTGTGGTTTAAATGTTTGCCCCCAAATTTATGTGTTGAGCACTTAGTCTCAGTGTGATGGGAGTGAGAGGTCCGCTACTTATGACGGTGGAAGTGTATTCCCTTACTTAGGGAATACCTAAGTGTATTCCCTTGCTTAGGGAATATCCTTAGGGAATACCCTTACTGTGGAAGTGTGCTGGCTGTAAGTTAGACATCGTCTTTTGGGAGTGCTGCCTTGACCATAGAAGGCCCTTGTCTGGACCTATACATCTTGACTTTAGGCTCTCATCCCACAGAAATATGAGCAACAGAATTTTGGTCCATATTAATCACTCACTTTGTGGTATTCCACTATGGTATCTTAAAATGGTTTACAACAGCAAAGTGTGTGTGTGTGTGTGTTTGTGTGTGTGTGTGTGTGTGTGTGTGTATGTATGGGTAAACACTGTATAATCTTATCATAAATATTAGGATTGACTGCCTCTGAATTTCTCTACTGAAGAAAAGAATATAAACGTGATGTGAGCTATCTCTTATACACCTTTGAACCTGAATTCTAAGCAATATATATTTTTATAGGAGAGTGTAAATTGGAAGATCAGAAACCAAAAGAGAACGGACTTTCCCCTAGATTTCTTTTTGAAAATTTAAACTCCAATCTGTATTTAATATTCATAAATCAAATTCCAACAAAGTTTAAAAAGTACAGTTCATTATAGCCCAAGTGTCTAGTTGAGTGTTCAGCATGTGGCTTGTGCTTGCAAATGCTGTGTGGGTAAATGCAACACACCACCACTGCAAAGAGCTTGTCTCTGTGTGCTTGACAGTTACTTACAAAACTAAATGTGTGAGGACAATTCTAGGGAATAACATTAGAATTTCTGAAGAGACGAATTATAAACCATTTACCTATCTTTCCTGTACCTCGTTTTCCTTTGCAAGTGAGTAACATACGCAACATTCCTCAAGTGACAGTTAAATTATCTAGGTAGTGTATTATTCTACTTTCTGTGATAAGTTAGGAGATATTTGGGACCAGGTCTTCAAAATTTTATTGGCCCACTCTTTGTACCCTGAACATCCACAGAGCATCATATAGGCTAAGGGTGCTCATGGTGGATCACTTCACTAATGGCATTACATGTATAGGAACATGAGAGAAGGGAAGGGAGAGGGAGAAAGACAATGGGGCAAGAGGAAGGGAGAGGGATGGAGACACCACATCTCCCGTACATGGACCTCTGGGGCATAAGCTAAATCCAAACCACAGCACATAGGGCACTATAGAATTATACACTGTGGCAAGTTACCCTTAATTTCTCGATTCTTTTTATGTAATACTGTACTAAGTTAGCAGTTTAGAAGAATATACCTTACTACATGCCCACCTAACTTAAATATTCATACTGAAAACTTCTGCTAAAATTTTGTGTATGTTACACAAACCAACAACTTTGGTTTTTGTTTTCCATATTCACTATACCACAGTTTTGTTATATTAAAACCACAAACTTTTTCCAAAAGGGATTGTTAATAATTATAACAAACTTATGTGAAAATTTAATTAGAATAGCGCAAATAGAATTTGCAAGTGAGGCCTTTTTACTAGATAAATGTATGGAACTTTGAAAAGATTGATAGGAACATGTAACTTACTTTGTCAGTTTCATTTTTCACATCTTGGTAATAAATGTTATTTTGATAAATAAAGATGATTTTTATTGTGTTTATTGTGCTGTGACTTTTATACAATAACGATTCCTCAAGTAATATGAGAAGTACTCAAGCTGTTAATTCATGCTTCTTTTAGAGTTATTTGTCAACATCTGTATATCTGTATGAGAAATAGGTAAATTGATGATGTGGGTTTACTCATGTTTTATGCAAGCAAATCTCAGAAGGGGAAAATCGGTGTAAATACATTATAAATACTCCTGGAATGCCACTAATTCTTTCTCATTTTCCCAAGGAACCTTTTACTTTAAAGCTATCTTACAAAATGATGATGATGATATTGGGAAAGAAGTACTAGATCTTGTGGTGGATTTGAGTATGCCTCTGTTGGTTGTTAATACTGTAGTGTCAACAGGTGAAAAGGCATTCCAGTTCTAGTGGGTGGCTTGCTTGTGTGTACAGGATCAGAGCAGAGAGACTCAAGGTAGATATAAGGAGTTCTGACATTAGCACCATGAAAGTGATGGCCATGAAGGAACAACTGCTGTGCTTTTAGTAGATGGGCTCTATATGACAGCAAAAGTAATGGAAACTTTCTGTCTTAAAATCAAGTTACACTCCATGCAGAAACTTTTATAGCTGATTCAAAATTGCTCCTATAACTATGTTCATAAGACATCTATTACCCCTGTCAAAAGTTCTGCATCCAAAATCCTTTGGAACTCAAAGCTAGAAAATAGCTTGTCATTCATCAAGAATTGATAAGTGTCTATACAGAAGGATAATGATCTAACTTGAAGGTCCTCAGGAAACATTTCACAACACAACACAACACAACAAAACATTTCTGAGGTCCTAATGACATGTGCCTCCTTAAATTTTCCCTCCCCCTGGGTTCAGAAGAATTAATAAAAATTCATCACTATTTGTGTGAACATGATAATATATCCTGGTTATGATAGACAGACACTCAAATATCCAATTGAAACTCACTACAGTAGTAGATGGAACATACATACTACTACAGTAGTAGATGGAACACCAAAACTCGCTTGCAGTTTGGATGTGATTTTATTGAAGTCTCCAAACTGCTCCAGAGTGGAGAAGCTAACAGTGAAGCAGAGACTATGGTTTTGCTGATTGGTGCTTGCAAGTGTTTTTCTCTGTCACAGTATCAACAGAGTACCTGATATGGGCTACTAGCTTTGTGAGGACACTAATAAAGGGAGACAGTGGTAAGCGATACTGGTATGTGCTGTTACAGGTACTCATAGCCCTGTAGTTAGCTGTAGCAACAGCAGATTTCTCATTATGAAGACTTCATGTCAAGGGATAGGGCTGCAATTTTGGCAAGCAGATGGGCAATTTAGCTATTTTTCTATAGCAGAAGAGGATGCAATGACTTTGCTGGCTTATATTACAGCTTTGGCTATAGCTCATAAAAATTTAATCTCACTGCTAGCCTTACAATTATAATGTAATATATTTAATACATCCATATAAATTTCTCTGTTTATCCTACATTTTCGTCTATGCAGCAGAACTGTGACCTATGCAATATATCAGCACATATGCACATCTCTAAGAAATAAATTTTATGTTTCTCATTGGAGAGGAGGGGCCAATGCAGATTCTAAGAGCTACAGGGAAGGGTATACCAGAGTGTTTAGGGAGTAGGAACACGATTGTTCATGCTAGCTGTCAACTACATCAGACAGAAACACGTGGGAGATTAGTAAAGAACACTACTGGGTGTATGTATGAGAGAATTGCCAGAGACACTGAGATCAACGGATTAATTTTTTGATGGGTTGATAATATGAAGGCATTGGGAGAGCCTTTTGGAGGCAGAGTCTTTGGAGGAAAGAGGTCAGAGGCATGTTCTTACCTTTCTTGTATGTCCTTCCCTACTCTTCCAGCTGCCATCTACCACTGAGAAGTGAAACACAGCTTTAATATGTCCCCTCAGCCATAATGTCCTTCCCAAGCAATGGGGCCAGTGACTGCATTGGTATCTGTGAAGCTATGAGCAAAATAAACCTTTCCTTGTTTATTCCAGAAATCCTGCCAACTCAGCAAAGCCACCCAACTCAGCGGGCTACCTCAGCTGTCTCTGCCTGCGAATGAACATGTGTCTTTGATGACATTAGAATATATTTCAGGGCTAAAAGCGTCCCTCATTAAACATAACCTCTCAAGTATCCATATTCTTAGATTTGGTACTTCCAAAATAGCATTTAATATTTAAACTCCACATACCAATGGCCTGAGCTCTGAAAGAATTAACCCACAGAGAGTTGGTAAGACCTGTCCCAGCAGCTGCAGACTCTCTGATTATCAGGTTTGTGAAGTGTGCTACATTCACTCCTGCCAGCAAGCCAACTAACTTGCCACAAAATATCACGCCCTTAGTTAATATGGAAACTGAAGCTATTCAGTGCGTGTCCATGTCCGAATGGCATGTGTAGGTACTGTGAAATTTTCACACCAACACTCACTCATTTGAAATATTCACACATAGAAATAAAAGATATTTCTGTTTGGGGATTATGTACTATCTAAATCTTTTTTTTTTTTTTTAACTTTGCTTCACCAGAAAACATTGGCATTTCTGTGTATCTATAGATTGGTATCTATAAGTCTTTCAGACCTCCATGATACTCCATAAGGTTGACTGGCAAGCTAGGGTTGTACTGCCAGATTTAGCAAAAATAAAACAAAAGGGAAAATGAAGTGACTGAAGTTTGAATCTCAGATAAAAAACACATTACTTTGTTAATTTAGTTATCTTCAGATGTGATACATTTACCCTAAAAGTAATTCATTGATTTTGGAAAACGTAACTCCAGCAGTGTCCTTCATTCTATGTGGTAGCAGAGTCTTCAGATGTGATGGTATGGTACAGTGGATAGTCAGCTCCCATTTCAGAGCCTCATGCTAATGGGTTAAAGATAGCGAAATTCACACAGAAGGAACATGTTTAGTGGGTGGGCAATCAAAAGTACACAAGCACTTGCTTGGCCTTAGAATCACATTGCTCGTTGGGTTTATTTCTTTGAACACAGATTCAAGTACAGACTTGTCAATTTTTGGCACTCTATAACCAACTCTGCTTCTTTCTGCCCTGGGGCCACCAGGCACACGGAAAAAAAGTCACAGTACTGAATCTTAAATTTCTACTTTATCCTTTTCATATACACAATTCATTTAAAACCCCTTTTAAGTGGGTCATAAGTTACCAAAAGATCAGGCCTTGAGTTGTTAAAGCCACCAAAAGTCACACTTGTGGCTGTCGAATTGGTTTTGCATCTCTGGGGACCAGGAGCATTGGTGGCATTGGCTTTAATATTTAACTTTAAGCTAAGGATTTGGCTCTATGTGTTTAGAGCAAGAGCATAGCTTACACTGTTGATGCTGTGATGAATGAATGCCCCAAAGCAGTCAAAGCTATTGTAGGCTTTCAACTTTTATTTACCAAAGCATGTACACTGTAACACACAGGGAGAGTAGTACCAAGCAATTTAATGTTTTTTATTCGTTAAAGGAATTCTTCTGCTAAAGTGTGCAAAGTGAAAATGTGGCTAAGCTTTGAAATATAATACAGTACTGAAAGCAAAATAATCTGTAGCATAGCTATGATTTGCTCAAGTCTGGAGAGAGAACATGAAAAATTCTCAGACTGGCAATTTGCTGACTAGGAAACCACTGTATTTTCAAAGAGCCTAATATGGCAGTTGTTTTTCATAGGCAAGGAAAAGCTAAAGAAGACAGAGTCTGCAGCTATTCGGCACAGCTTGGCAAAACCTAGCTGCTAGTTTCTTTTTATATGTTTCCATATGGGACTTATCAACAAGAAGAAATGAGCAGAAGCAAGAGGGAAGGTCCGGACTGGCGTGCATTAGCTGCTTGTCAGCTATGGGTTTCCTAATGAATTGCCCTGCTGCTCTGCATCTCAGTGATTATAATACAACAGCTTTCATTAGTCACTGCAAATAGGACTTAGTGCCACCTTATTTACATTCTATTGCAAATAATTAGCATTTCATATTAGAAACATCCAAGGCACTTCTGAACTCACAGGAAGACTATTTGACACCATCCAATACACAATTCCACATTCTATGCCTTTTAGTTACAACAGTGTCACCAATGAGTTCTACTATGGCTTAAATTCCTGCCAATGTTGGAACCAGAGATATGAAAATGCTGCAGTAATTAGACTTCTCAAGCCTGACTGCCCTAGTGGTAGAACTGTCATAGATAGGGAGGAACTGATATTCAAAGTTTCTAATAGCTCAAACCTCTACAATTATTGCTAGAACTTGAATGCTACCATTTTAAATAGCAGAAAGCAACTTGAGGAAAAAGCTTTACTACAAAAGTAAAAAGAAAAACAGCATCATCTCCTTTGATGACTGATGTCTTTTTTTTTCTGCCAAAACTTTACAATTGGTTACAAAGATTTAAACTTGATGATTAGCTTGGTAAGAACTCTTGAAAACAGTCTATATTTAACAAATTGTAAACTCTATTCTTTCAGATAAGTTAGAATTTCACATTACATGAGTATTATTGTTGAATATGTATATTCAATATATAGATTTATACATATATATACATATATATATATCAAAACTTACTGAAAGCATTTGGTACAAAAATAGCTATTCCCATTTTTAGATAAGTAATGCATATGAAACCATATATGTGTAGACATTTATAATTTTTTAATAAAAGGAAAAGTTTATCATATTGCACGAAGCAGCAAGCTGGGTAAAAAGGGTGTTGCCAATAGCTCACATTTGCAGTTCTTTAATATGTTAAGTGATGCTTTCTCTTACATGTACCTATAATAAATCAGGAAGTCATTGAATCAAATAATTCTGAATTGTGTGAATGGACCGCAGGGATAAAATTAGTCACTGCGACTCTAACAAGTCTGGGAAGGGTTTCACCAGCCCTATGCAATGGCCGGGTCCATACATGTGCTCTTATTATCCTGACCTTTCCCTCTCTAGGCTTCATACTGTGACCAGTTTCTTACCCACCCCAGGCCTTTCATAAGATGCCTAAGCCACTAGGCTCAGTTAAGTAGTTTTCATATTCCATTTACATGCCTTTCTTTTTATGTGGATCCATTGTGAAACTCGTTCCTCCCAGACTAGCCACATAAAGGCTCGGATGCCTGACCTACAGACACTTCATTTACAAGAGGGTTGACATGTTAAGACTCTTCCTGTCGTGATGTTTTAATTTCTAATTAGTAGTTGAACTTCTCACTCAATGTTTAAAAGAAATAGGCAAATGGTGTTAAAATTCAATAGAATAAGAAAAATTAACCTTAGGAACAAGACAGCACATACTAACATTAAAAATAAAAGTGTTTAAGACTTTGGCTAAGAGCTCCCAGTGAATGGAATAGAGATGAGAGGTTAGAAATCAATGATGATAATAGAAAGTACTCAGTTACAAAGTTCTTTCATATGTTATCTTTTCTATAAAGAGATTAAAGAACTTCAAAGAAACTCACACAGTCTCTTCTACACTAAATGTTTTGTTCCTTTCCATATTTCTCAACGGGGGCAGTGAATTAGTTCTGTCTGAAGAAGCCTCTTCAAAAACAAAGCAAACGTCTATTGAATTTTGCAAGTTCATTGTGAGCTGCAGTAACAAAGAGGGTATTTACTCTGCCCTGGCCACAGCTGGTGCTCAGTCCAGGCCAGGGTAACTGAGAGGGTGCACGTGGATGCTCAGGAGGCTGATATAGTAATCAGGTCCAATATCTATAAAGCCAGATAGAGAGAAACAGACATCTAAGGAAGATATCCAAGCAAGAAGACTTTAAAACTTAGGGCTCATCCAGTGGTACTCTTTCCCACATAAACTCTAAAACAAGCCAGAACTTTTGGACAGCCAAGTAGTTATCCTGATTACCATTGAGCTTTCTTTCTCAAGTAAAGAAGGACAGGCTTGCGGGTTTGAGTTTTCATCTCTGCTATTTAACTTTAGGCAAACCCACCCATCTGCAATTCACCTTACTAGACATGCCTGACAGTCTGGGCATCATGAAGAAAATGAAAGAGAAGTGATTTCAAACATTCTCTTAGTTTCTTGTTGTTGTAACAGGTACTGAAATATTGTAAGGTTGAATCCTCCCCAATGGTTACCTTACTTTACTTCCAAATTTCTTTACCTTTTTGCTTCTTCAATTTTCCATCTGAATTTTAGAATTAGGATTAGTGTTTATGTTTCTATGTAGGTAATTTATTAAAAGAAACATAATATTGACTGGCATCTATATGAACTAATACTTAAAGACCTCTTACAAAAGAAAAAAAAAAGGTCTTGGTTTCCACAGTATAGTGGTTATCATTTCACAAATAATAAAAAAAAGGAAATTGATTCGGTCACAGAAGACAAAGTATAAAAGGTGAAACATTCGATTGGGATGAAATGTGAAGATACCCTATGTGGGCGTCATAATTTCGTTGGCTGGACTTGGACTAAATGAAACAGAACTTGGTGTACGGCCAGTGTTCATCTTTCCTTGCTTTCTGACGGTGGACACAATGTGACCAGCTGCCTCCTGCTGCCATGACTTCCCCATCATCACAGACTATATAAAATAGGAACCAAAGTAAACCTTTTCACCTCACGCCCCCAAAAGGAGAATGACTGGAACATTGACTCTGAATTGGAACTGTGTGTTCAAAATTGGAGCATAAATGAAACTGTTAATTTTCAATGTCTGTTTTGAGATAGAGTCCCATGTAACTCAGGTGGCTTTGAACTGGTAGCAGAGGTAGGCTTTGAACTCCAGATTATCCTGCCTTTGTCTCACAAGTAGTGGGATTACAGTTTTGTGTTACAATATGAAGATTTATTTAGCTTTTAAACCATAAATATGTGTTATCTGTTAATGAATTATAAAAGATCATATTGAATTGGAATAAGGCAAAAATGAATAAATGCTAGTAATTGTGTCATGGGAAAGTTATTATATGAGGTATTGTAAAAACTGGTGAATACAGTAAAATATACTTAATTATACCAATTTTATAATAGGGAAGGAAAAAAACCCAATGTACTTACTGGAGATATAATTTTCAGTATTTGTAGAAGAGGGTTTATGTCTGGAAATAAAAGGCCAGAAAATGGTTTCACAAAGGTTAGCTTATTTTGGGAAGTGGACCCTCTGTAGAAGGACTGTAAGACGGTGGGTAAGCCTTCTAGTTCTGGGGAGATAGAATTCCAGAATGACTTCACCAATTACAAGATGCTCAGGATGAACATGTGAAATACAGCAGAAGAGTATGGTCACGATACGAATGTGGTGAGGAGTTATCAGCACTCCCTGTAGGGTCTTGGCTTTGAAAGTTCCATTAATGCAATCAGGGAGTCTTATTTATTGCCAGTGAACTGGCTCAAAAAAAAAAAAAAAAAAAAAAAAAAAAAAACACATGCAGGACTCAGAATGAGCAAGACTATGTAAAATCCAGTCAGTTACTTAGAACACTCATATTAGCTGCTTTGAGAATGTATATCATCTCTTTCTGGTATGTTTAAGATTATGGTAATGGAGGAGGTAGAGGGCTAAGAATTGGAAGAGTTCCTGGAAGACCAGGAAGAGTTTTAATACACAATGAACCAATAATTGAATACATTCGAAGAGGATGACATGATAGCACTTACTAGGATGGGCCTTGGCAATTGTGTCTGTGTTAGGTGGTACTTGATTTACTATGGAAAATAATTTACCATGAAGAGTAAGCAAGTGGTAATTGAGTCCATTGGCTGTGGTTATGCTTCCAAACAGGAGATTTACACACCAATACATATCCAACATACATATACAAATGGGTAGAATATGTCAATTTCAAACTGCTGATTCCTTGTTACACACCAGATATTGCCACTGGAGGAAACTGGGTCTGTGGGCTCTCTCTCAGGAAGTTTTGTAGCTTCCTCTAAATATAATTATTTAATAATTGAAAGTAAAAAGTTAAAACTATACTTAATACCATGAATCTAAAAATAATGCAGATGGATTGTAGAGTTAAATATAGTCATAAAAAATGAAAGGACAAGTGTTAGTTCAGAGGAAAATTCTGTTGGGCTCTTGAGAAGTGTTATATGGTTTTTTTGGTCCTAGTACTTTTAGAAGAAACAAATGTGGTGTTTTACAGAGAAATATCCACTCAATTTTTATAGAAAATGGAAAAATGGCACCACAGGCATCATGTGGCTGTAGGGAACAGCAAGCCCACTCTCCCAACACAGCATGTGTCCTCAGGGTCTCTTGGACCCTTGTTGGCCAAGCCCATTTCCATTAAGTGCCCAGCCTCCAGCAGTATTCTGTGTTTTAGCCCCACTCTAGCAGTGGGATAACTACGTAACCTCATGTTATAAAATTTTGAAAGTGTTTAAAAATTATAAAGGAAAATGTGATGACTTTGATTATATAAGAGCAAAAGAATAAAAAGAAATGCAATGAACTGGGAAGAGCTAATAGCTTTTAAACTGTTTTTATTATAAAAGGAGAAATTGTAGGGTGGAAAATGCAACAAGGCAGAGTCTGCTATTCTTTCGTTGCTCATACACTCTGCTCCTCTAAGAAAACAATTCATTTTAGAAAAAACCAACAACAGTGTAAATGTAAAACCAGTTAAACATACAATAACGTCAGTATGGAAAGTTTAGCATTGTAGTTGAGAGCATGAGGTCAGCAATATCACCACTGGAATCCGGGACCACTCAGTATCACCTTATTTTTTATACTACAGGACACAATTCGGCACTTAGTAAGCGTTCAACGTTATTAGCAAAAATCCAGACTCCATACCTCAGTTATAAAGATCATGTGGTATGGTCCCAGCTTACAACCCTAAATCCTCTTGTGGCTCCCATGCATTCACCTAACACCAACACTGTCTTAATGGTTCCTTAACAAGCCAAAATCTGTCCTATGTTAAAGCTCTTTTACTTGGGAGACCTTCTTTTTGCACTGTATCTCAAATATCACTACTTAAAAAAGTCTTCTTCTGTTTATTCTATTTTATCAACTCTAAGATATCTTGTGCTTATTGACTTGCTGGTGTGGACTTCACTAGCTGCCCCAAACCAGAAATAGAGGCCTAGCATCTAAAATGGATACTCCTGGGTTCCACAGAATGAACAATGATTGGATGGATTTCACAGTGTTATACGACCATGATCAGGAAGAAACGGACTTTATGTCCAACAGCAAGTAACATTTTGAGCTTAAATGTTTAATTCTGATTAATATCCTATAAAGTTCACAAGAAAATCCAATCATATAATTATATTAAGAAAGAATATTTGGGCTATAAAGACAAGCCACAGCACAACAAAAACTAATGCCATTTTGATAAATATTAAGCAATCTAATTAGACTGCTACCATACCGACTTCTGTATAACGTTTTTGACCTGCAAATTGTACCTCCACACCATGAAGGCAGCTCTGTAATTATACCAATCACCACAGCTAAAATGCTTAGAAACAGAACAAGCCAGTAAATCAACATAAAAGACTTAATTGCCATATTCAAAGATCATATGAGGCTGCTTGTTATCTGCAGTCCAATATGGTTGTTGGGGGTTGAAGGGGGGTGGCGGGGAAGCAGCAAGAAGAATCAAAGTCAGGCTGCTTAGCTTGTTCCCAGCTTACATAAACAAGGTTTATACCTAAAATCCAGGAAGATTTTTTTTTTAATATTTTCCTTGGTTTCACCACCTGAATTTTGAGATTTTTAAAAAACATCTAGGTGTTCATTGCAGATTAACAACATAATCCAGGTGATTATACCATTGAAAATCTTTAAAAATCTTTTATTACAACAAATGATCCACTAGGTTAAACAAAGCCAGACCTTTGTAGGATGTTGAAAGAACTGACTGAGTTAGCGATCTTCAACTCTGATCCTTATTGTTCTGTAAGGTTTGACTTGTTCTGTTTCCTTTCTCTTATTATTTATTTATTTATTTATTTTGAGACAGTGTATGACTTGCACTTTAAATTGGCTTGAACTTACTGCCTGCCTCTGTCTCCTGTGTTGGGATTAAAGGTGTACACCACTACATCCAGCTTATTGTTCTTATACCGTTTTTTTCTTTTAATTTTTGATTTGATTATTACAGTTTATTCTCTTTGTATCCCAGCTGTAGCCCCCTTTCTGGTCCCCTCCCAATCCCACTCTCCCTCTTCTCCTCCCATGTCCCTCCCCCAGTCCCCTGATAGGTGAGGTCCTCCTCCCCTTCCATCTGACCCTAGCCTATCAGGTCTCATCAGGACTGGCTCATTGTCTTTCTGCAACCCAGATGTCCCTCAACTGAGGAATGGATACAGAAATTGTTATACATTTACACAATGGAATATTACTCAGCAATTAAAAACAAGGAAATCATGAAATCTGCAGGCAAATGGTGGGAACTAGAAAAGATCATCCTGAGTGAGGTATCCCAGAAGCAGAAAGACACACATGGTACATACTCACTTAAAGTGGATATTAGACATATAATATAGGATAAACATACTAAAATCTGTACATCTAAAGAAACTAATCAAGAAGGAGGTCCCTGGGTAAGATGATCAATCATAATTCAGAAAGGCAAATGGGATGGACATTGGAAGAGGGGAACAGGACAGAAGCCTACCACAGAGGGCCTCTGAAAGACTCTACCCAGCAAGGTATTGAAGCAGATGCTGAGACTTTGGGCATAGCGAAACTCTGGGCAGAGTACAGGGAATCTTATGAAAGAAGGGGAGACCAGGAGAGAGGAGCTCCACAAGGAGAGCAACAGAACCAAAAAATCTGGGTCCAGGGGTCTTTTTTTGAGACTGATACTCCAACTAAGGACCATGCATGGAGATAACCTAGAACCCCTGCACAGATGTAGCCCATGGCAGCTCAGCCTCCAAGTGAGTTCCCTAGTAAGGGGAACAGGGACTGTCTCTGACATGAACTCAGTGGTTGGCTCTTTGATCACCTCCCTACCAGGCCACAGAGAATGACCTTTAGATTCCTCTGATAGTTAGAATATCTAGTTCTTAGGGCTGTCATTCTAGATGCTAATTTTTCTTCGTATATCATTGCTCATTAAGAAATATTACTGAGTTATAGACAATTTATCCAAATGAGACTATTAAGGAGTTATCTCATTACTAAATATAAAATGTTCATTTCTAAGAGATACTCACAAGAAACAGATGTCTAGCAGGTTTTCTAAAATAAAGTTAAAAATTAATTACTATAAAACTTTCCAAATGAAAATACCCACAGATAGAAAAATTAAAAAGTGTTCTTGAAAAGCTAGTCTGTAACCTTGCCGCATCATTTTACATGTAAAGTTTAAAGCAAAAATAAATAAATAAATAAATAAATAAATAAAAAATCTGTGTTTAGAGACACTGTACACATTAGTCACATGACATGAAGAAATCAAGTCAGTACTAATCAGGAAGCTTCCTCCCTGATGATTAGCTGTACTAGTACTGAAAACTGCTATGCAGGCTGCTGCGTGTGGAGGGCATCAACAGTCTTGCCCAGTGCAATAATGACCAAGTGGGACAAGATCGGCCCGTGGATGGAACACTGGTAAAATATTGTGAGCCGTAATGGACCACTTTCTGGTTGGATTTAAGGTTCTTTCAATAGAAAGAAAGAAACAGGTATTGAAAATATGGCCAAAAACGCATGTTTGGGAGCTCACAGTTCTAGGGGGTAAACCTACTGTTACTAATATAGTGCTGATGGACACAGAATCAAAGTGCCTTTAAATTCTTACCCCTTTATCCACAGAGTAACGCAGTTCTCTGACTTCAAGGAAGGCTCTTTGTGCACTAGATGGAAGCTAACACAAAATATAGCAAATAACTGGTCAGTGTAGAGAGAAGAGAGGAAGGGGAGCTCAGCCAAAAACGGAACATGGGTATCAATCCCCTCCCAAACATTCAGGGACCACCAAAGGAGACAGCGAGGAAACACGGTAAGAATGGGAGAGGTTAGGGAGCATTGTATCCATGAATGCACAGAGGCTGGGACTGCCTGCCTAAGACCAAGGTGGTCTGTATTCCAGCACTGAATGAGAAGGGATTCATGAGCCTTTACTCTTAACTGAGGAACTATAGAGAGCTGATGTATTCTGAAGAAGAGGGGGTCAGTTTTCTTTAGGTATATGGCTCTTAGTAGGTCAACTACACTGCAGTGGGTTGTTCCATACCCACAAATGAAATTTGATAGGTTATTGACTTAAAAAAAAATGAGAAGAAGTTAGGGGGAATGAGACTAGAGAAGTGGGGTGGATCTAGGAGGAGTTAAGGGCGGGAGTTGGGGTGAATATGATCAAAATACATCCGCAACAATCTCAAAGAATAAATAACAATATTTATTTAAAATAATTGAATTTAGATTTCTATAAGAAACTCTTGTAAAGAAAATATATCTAAACATGAAGCAGTTGCTACAGATAAAATAGGAAGAATTTCTAAGTTAAGAGGGTTTATACCACTGGCTCTTGATTTACTTAGAAAATCCCATGCAACTATCACCCAAGTTTCTCTTTAGGATTATTCTCAACAGGTTCAAGTCCTGTTAGTGAAGGCAAACGTCTATTCATGACAAATGGAAGTAAATGAGCACTATATTACTTCCAATCAAGCCCTTCCTCTCACAGTGCTCAAGGAAGTGAGTCCCATTTGGTGTGTGGTTGAGAGAAGATGCAGATCCTTGTCTGACTCCCACCACAATCTCTCTACATTAGAACATCAGCACATAGTTAGTTAGCACAGCAACAAAATTGCTGCCACATCTCCTCCTCCTGCATTGCCCCAAATACTCCTGCACGTCCATCCTGCTAGTACAGTCAGGGATTCGGGGCCATTGACCTGGACTGTAATTCACCATTATAGAGTTGGCAACTCTACACTTTCACTTATTAGTTTCTTATATTTCTCAATAACAAAGCTCAATTTATTTGTAATCTTCAGAGTCAGTAATTAAAGTAACACACAGAGGGTAGCTATGTGATTTCTTTGCTCTGCATAAACTCACATCGCTGTCAAATGGCTCAGCAATGGAAGTAATAAATAATATGTGCTCTTTATAATTAAAGAAGTAACTTATAGATAAGAGAGGGTAGTGGATGAAAGAACTAAGTATGAAAACTGGTCTAACTCAGCAAACACCATCCCAAGACAAGCCACAAAAAAAAAAAAAAAAAAAAAAAAAAAAAAAAAAAAAAAAAAAAAAAAAAAAAAA
>NW_026591086.1:23573440-23583704 GCF_907164565.1 Psammomys obesus
AAAAAAAAAAAAAAAAAAAAAAAAAAAAAAAAAAAAAAAAAAAAAAACAAACAAAAAAAACAACTTTCTTTTCCTTCTCCCATATCATCTCATATCAGAAGTGCACATTTATGAATTATTGAATTGGTGAGTAATTTGCCCCTTTAAATTGTCTAACTTTGCCTCTGAGGAGTCGTGTCACTTCCTCTTCATGTCAATGTCATGCATGGCTGAGTTGCCACAATCCGCCTCGGCCACTGGAGCTCAAGCCATTCAGAGCCATCAAATCAATTATAACAGGCGCTGCTGTCTTACACCGACACCGAGTGATTGATAACAAAACCTGCCTGCTTTCACTTCTCATCTGACAGCAACAACCCACCCCTGGCCGCTCGCACAGGCGTTTGTCATAAATCAATAGCAATTCTACCACGCAGAAAGGTGCTGGGCTCTCTCACTCCAGCTGCTCATTTTGTTCACAAAATTAAATGTATATATTAGGATTAAATGTCAAGGGGTTACTTTTTAAATTGTCTAATATTGCTGGTAAGTAATGTAAAAATAAAATATCCACTTCAAATAAGAATTTAGCATACAGAGTTCAAGTAATTTTTAAATTCAGCTTAAATTCAACTTTAAAAGTGAATCACTAAAATTTTAAAAGATTTTATATTCAGAAATTGTATATGACAGAAAATGACATTTCAGTTTATTTCAGATTACATGTCATTTTTTTTTTGTTCTTGTTTGTCAAGACAGGGTTACTCTGTGTAGCGTTGGCTACCCTAGACTTGCTTTATAAACTCGGCTGGCCTTGAAATCACAGAGATGCACCTGCCTCAGCCTCCCCAAGTGCTGGAATAACAGGTATGTGCCACTGCGCCCATGTACATGTAATATTTCTGATTCACTGTTTAAAACTACGTAATGAAAAATAGATGTTTTGAGTGCAATTCAGCATGTCATTACAAAACTTAAGAACTTATATGTCTTAACAATTAGCAATGAGTACTGAATAGTACTCATGCATATAAGACTGTACTTTGTCGATATAAAAATATAATAATTACAGCACAAGTTTCTTATAGACTGTAACCAGTGCACTTAAAGCATTTGGTTCCCTGAAAAACAAACAAACAAACAAACAAAAAAAAAAACAAGCAAGCACAAAAAATCTACTTTGCTATTTGTAAGAAAGCAACGTGATATAATCTAAGAATTTGTAGAATACTTCGAAAGTTGGTCAATGTATTAGTATAAAGTTTTCACCATCTAAAATACGTATTAAAATATGTATATACTTGACATCACATTAGGCAGTATTTGAATTGAAATGAGAACGATTCTTACAATTACTCTGAACAAAAAAAACTCTGGAAGATAATGCTATTGAGGTATTGATAGACAACACTAGTAAGAGACAGAGATGTACAATATATTATACAGCATTTTAATGATGTGACAGCTGTTGCATATGTTTCATTGAATATTCAAATTTCTTTTTTTTTAATTCTTTTTTTTAAGTTTTATTTTTCTTGTTACATTTTGTTAACTCTGTGTCCCAGCTGTATCCCACTCCCTCATTCCCTCCCCAACCCCACACTCCCTCCCTGGTCTCCTTCCTGCCCCTTTCCAAGTCCACTGATAGGGGAGGACCTCCTCCCCTTTCATTTGATCCTGTTTTATCAGGTATCTTCAGGACTGGCTGCAAAGTCCTCCTCTGTGGCCTAACAGGACTGCTCCTCCCCTGGGAGGTGGGGGGTGGGGAGGTCAAAGAGCCTGCCCTTGAGATCCTGTTAGAAATAGTCCTTGTTCCCCCTACTTTGGGAAACTACTTGGTTACTGAGCTACCACGGGCCACATCTGAGCAGAAGTTCTAGGTTATATCCATAGATGGTCCTTGGTTGAGTGTCAGTCTCAGAAAAGACCCTGTTCAAATTTCTAAAGTCAGTATTATTTCCAACTTACCTAAAATGCAAAGGCATATTCCAGAGAAACCAAACTTGAAACAATTTCTTTCTAGTTTCCCAACACCCGTATTCTACATGTATTTATTTAGAATTCATCATTTCCTAAGAAATTAATGTAGGTTCTATGCTACACTATAAAGCACAGAAAAAATACTGGTACCAACACAATTGGTAAAAACAAAACAAAACAAAAACTAAGCATAAAATCGAGCATAAAAACTAAGCATAAAGTCATGTAATATCCCCTAAAAAAGAAGTGATACAGTACAGTTTTATCTTTTCAAATCCCAGCCATGTGTGCATTGTATAAGCAAGATGTATCTTTGTTTAACAAACTATTTTCTTAACTTAGTCTTTTTCTTGTCCATGAAAATATTTACCTTGAAACAGTGCTTTTAGTTGTGAATAAACTAACCGAGACACCAGAACATGGCATTTGATACTTGCCTTTCAAAAGTCATTTTGTTTCCTTTATGCACACAACTCTTTCTGAGGTTAGCTGCCATTTTCAAATATAGGAAGCAAGCACAGCTAACTTCATTAAAAAATATTAGTGCCGGATTTAGAGAATCAAGTACTGGTGCCTGTGTTAACAATGACCTGAGGTCACTTTAGTAAAGATTCTGGTTAAGAAAGTGGCTTCCCTTGTTTGGAGAAACAGTCTCAAAAAAGACCCCTGTGCCCAGATATATTTGGTCCTTGTGGAGCTCCTTTCCTCTCCAGGTCATATTAACTCCCTCCCCCCCCCCCTTTTTTTTATGATTCCCTGCACTCTGCTGAAGGTTTGGTAATGAGTCTTAGTATCTGCTTTGATACACTGCTAGGTAGAATCTTTCAGAGACCCTCTGCGGTAGGCTCCTGTCCTGTAACTTGTTTGCTCCTACATTCAATGTCCATCCCATTTGTCTTTCTAAGTGAGGACTGATCATCGTACCCTGGGTCTTCTTTAGGTATATAGATTTCAGTATGTTTATCCTATCTTATAGGTCTATATAAGTGAATATATACCATGTGTGTTTTTCTGCTTTTGGGATACCTCACTCAGGATGATCATTTCTAGGTTCCAACATTTGCCTGCAAATTTCATGATTTCCTCGCTTTTAATTGCTGAGTAGTATTCCATTGTGTAAAAGAACCTCTGCTCAGATGTAGCCCTTGGTAGCTCAGTATTCAAGTGGGTACCCTAATAATGGGAACAGGGACTGTTTCTGACATGAACTCATTGGCAGGCTCTTTGACCTCCTTCCCCCTCCCCCTTGAGGGAGGAGCAGCCCTGCTAGGCCACAGAGGAGGACTTTGTAGCCAGTCCTGAAGATACCTGATAAACCAGTATCAGATGAAAGGGGAGGAGGTTCTCCCCTATCAGTGTACTTGGAAAAGCGCAGGGAGGAGAGGAGGGTGGGAGGGTGGGATTGGGAGGGAAAGAGGGAGCGGGATACAGCAGGGATACAAAGTTAACAAACTGTAACTAATATTAAAAAAATAAAAATTAAAAAAATAAAAAATAAATAAAAAAGTATACTCAAATAATAGCATATTTTGAAACTAGAAAAATGAGGTAAAATGTATTTCTAGGTTTGTAAGGATAACAAAATATGTTGTTAACTTTTAATACTAAAATGAATGGAATTCTATCTGTAACCGTATATTAAAAGATTATATATATATATAGGCTTTCCGTTCTGAATGAGATTTAAGTATCCTTCCTAAGGCCCTCCTTGTTGTTTAGCTTCTTTAGGTCTGTAGATTTTAGTATGGCTATTCCATATTATACAGCTAATATCTGTGACTGTGCAACAGGATAAATATCAGAAGTGGTGGAAGAGAGGGAACAGGATGGGAGCCTATTATAAAGGGTCCTCTGAAAGGGTCCACATAACAGGGGATGTAAGCAGATGCTGAGACAGCCAAACTTTGGGCAGAGCATAGGGAGTCTAATGGAAGAAGGGACGGTGCGGTGGGGGTGGGGACAGCTAGAAGGACGTGGAGGGGACAGGAGCCCCACAAGGAAGTCAACATAGCTAAACAAACAAACAAAACTGAGCCCAGGAGGTCCTGCCCACTGATGCACCAACCAAGGACTCTGCTTGGAGAGGACCTAGACCACCTGTGGATGTAGCCGATTGGCAGCTCAGGCTCCATGTGGGTTCCTGAGTAAGAGGAGCAGGGGTTGCCTCTATCATGAACTCAGTTGACTGGTCTTTGATCACTTGCCCCTGGCCATGTGCCTTTGCCAGACCACAGAGAAAGAGCATCCAGGCAGTCCTGATGAGACTAGATAAGGTAGGGGCAGATGGCAGAGGAGGAGAACTCCCCCTTTCAGTGGACTAGCGGAAGAGGTTCGGGAGGGGGAAAAGGAAGGGAAGGTGGGAAGAGGTTGAGAGAGGGGGGTTTCAATTGGGATATATTTTTTAAAAATAAAATAAAATAATAATAAAAAAGCACAGGAAAAAAAAATAAAAAAAGTGGCTTCCCAAGGTGACAGGACTGTAGCAGCCATAGGATACATGTGTATCCTAGGGGGTAGTGAGATAGACCTAACAACTAGTGATTAGTGGCTAGCTTAAGAGCCATTATTCTCCTGCATCGATGCTGTTACACTAAGCAGGTTCTAGTTAAGATATGACCTGATACCAAACACTAACACCACCAAAAGTAGAATATACACAAAAGGACATATTTCTCAATTGTATATGATTAAAATCTATATTCAGCCATCCCCAAAGGTATCTTTAAGTGGCATCTCTCTCTTTTTTCTTTTTTAGACAGAACATCTCTATGTAGCATTGGTTGACTTGGGCTCACTCTGTAGAAAGGCTGGCCTTGAACTGACAGAGATCTGCCTGCCTTAGCCTCCCAGAGTACTGGGATTTTATAGGCATGTGCCACCATGCCTGGCTAAGTGGCATCTCTTAAGCAAGCTACCCTTCTATAATAGCTTGCAGCATTCATAAAAATAATTTTAAAAGATTTATATATTATTGTATGTATCTGCATTTATTCATGTGCACCAAATGTGTGATGTGCTTATGGAGGCTAGAATGTGTTGGAGTTACACGCAGTTATCAACTGCCTAGTATGGATGATGGGAACCAGACACAGATCCTCTGGAAGACCTGGGCAGCATGTGCTCTTAATCACTGGGCCTTCTTTCCTGCCCAAATAGTGGGATTCTTTAGATCAAATCAGTACTCATCTGTTCTAGAAACAACTACTATGGTGCTTCTCAACCTTCTATTGCTGTGGCCCTTTAATATAGTTCCTCAGGTTGTGGTGACCCCAACCATCATTCTTGTTGCTACTTCATAACTATAATTTTGCTATTATTATCAATTGTAATATAAATATCTGATATGTGACCCCTGTGAAAGGGCTTTTGGTTTGCCACAGAGGTTGTGACCCACAGGTTGAGCACCACTGAGCTACAGAGTCCACTTGAGTGTAGGCTTGACCACTATCTACATTTCCTTCATGCCGCTGTGTGTACTATCAATGGCTTTCTCAATTTCAGAAGGCTTTCCTTTCCCATTATTTTAAAGAGTGAAGCAATACAACTGCATGCATTAGGAATATCCTTGTATTGACATTTAAGCTCCTTTCTTACCAGCTACTCAGTCTCTTCTGATCATTCTCTGAAGAACTATTCCTCGTGCTTAAATCCAAAGTATCAAAATTAACAAC
This sequence comes from Psammomys obesus, assembly GCF_907164565.1. Taxonomy (NCBI): domain Eukaryota; kingdom Metazoa; phylum Chordata; class Mammalia; order Rodentia; family Muridae; genus Psammomys; species Psammomys obesus. Next base: position 23,579,071 of record NW_026591086.1, read on the forward strand.
TGTTAGTAGAAGGATTAGTAAAAGGATTTGAAAGTTTGAATTTGCATAGAGTTAAGAATGTGATTCTGTAGAATAATGTGCTGTAGAAAATAAACGAAATACATTCCATCTACTGAATTTCAATGTGAGTGTTAAATGCATTTGGCATCTTAATGCTGAACTGTTGGATGCTTCATGACTTAGCAGAAAAACCACATAAAAAAAAAAGTCAGGACTTTTTTATTCCATATGTGCAGTGTGAGCAAGTCACTTAACCCTTCTGCGTGTTCATGTTACCATTTGTTGGTCAGAACTATGAACACCAACATGGGCCATCGTGGTGCTGACCTTTGTATCAAGGATGGTGACAATAGCAACAAGAGTAAAAGTGTCAGTGGCTATAAATGCCATTCTGAGAATTACTCTGAGCAGGATATTTTGTAGAAAATGCCTTTTAAAATGGACTATAATTCATGCACACAGAAATCTATGAAGCATTTTTATTTTATGGCTCTTAAAGATGAGGAAACAGAGGCATGGAGACAGCAAATATCAAAATTGAATGAGAAACAAATTAAAGTTACCGTTTTAGCCCAAAGGAAAAATGTGTGGCCACTAGGCTTCAATGCAAAAGCCACAAGATTTGCTAAACAATTCCACTACCAACATGGTCACCTAGAGGGAAAAAAGAGATGACCCAGAGCAAGAGAAATATATGAAGAATGTTTCAGTTTTAGGCCATGTAATTTTACTCTCATCAGCCACCACTTCAATCCTTTACTATTTTCAGTAACCCAGAGCTAAATAGTGTTATCTAAAATGGACAGCCTTTAATTAAGCACAGAGAAAATGGGGGATTTGGGAAAGAGAATGCATGAGGACAGATTAAGACATTGTTTCACAGTAGTTTATAATAGTTTTACTTAATGTTCATATATTATGTTGATATTGAGTAATTCTGACAATTCATCTTCATAGATCATAACAAGGAAAAAAATGACAGATTTGTAGGTAGCCATTTTCAAAGATACCACTATATTTCCAATGGTAATATGCTAGAATGCAGAATAAAGACACCATATTTATAGAAATTGAAGGAGTTACATGTAGAGTTGAAAAGTGTAGATTACACAAGGAACTTGGAATGGCTCCATTGTGGCCAAGCAGTACAATCTGCTGAAAGAATAAAGAGATGTGCTTGGAAAGACATTTAGAGCATTATGTTTCCAAGCTACTGGAACTTACACAGCATGCAAATATTGTGGTTCAGGATGATCTCACCAATACTGTGGGCAGAATGGTGAACAAATGAATTAGAAGAGAGAAAACTGAAAGAAGAGAGTTACAGGGATACTACTACAATTAAACAGTGCAATACAACATGGGACTAAAACAAGGCAGCCGTATCCACAGCCAGACACGATCAGATTTGAGTGTCTCTGAAGACAGGAAACATACTGAATGTGGGGAAGAACATGGTAGCTGCAGTTAACCCACAGATTTAAATATAGGACGTGTGGAGGAAAATGTGGTGTAAGTCTGACTTGGACAGCAGGGGAGGTGTTTTTAAGAAAGGGGGTGGAAATAAGAGTAAGGATGGGTTGGATTTGGATAATAAGGATCAAGACACACCCTGCTGTGGTGCTTTGGGGAAGACCCTTGGGGTGTATTACAGAGGGCCTGGGAGGGTGCTTTGATCTTTTAATCACCTCTTAGAGTTATGTATTCAAGACAGCCCACCTAAGGGAAAGCCCAGAAAAAGTTTGAAGTTCTATTTTCTGAACAATTGAAAGGAAAGGTAGCCTATTATTTTTTTAGTAATAGCCATTCAAGATATACTAAGAAAAAGGCTTTTTCTAGCTGTTGGAATCTAACAACCACCCCATTCAGAGGTATATGGAGATACTTGGGAATTAATGGGATATTTGTAAAGCATTTTCATTTCCTTTAAAGTTTTTTTTTTTTTAATTTACAATCCATTTCCATATATTTAAATGCAGTAAGAAAAGCATGTTTAAATTCAATTTCCCTTGAATTACCAAGGGACAACAACAGATAAAATTAAAAAAAAAAAAAAAAGGAACACTGTAACAAGAAAAAAATTTCTTATGCATCCCACAGGCATCATTGTCACTTTCCAGTCTCAATACACACACACACACACACACACACACACACACACACACACACACACACTTACACGCACAAGCACATGCAGACACACACTTAACTGAAGCCCTGGTAAATATAATCATATTATGGGTTAAGACCAAAAACTTTCTCCCCTCTGATAAAACTCTAAACTGCTAAAACTGTATGGGTGCTAGTTATACAACGTGTTCATTCTGTGGAAATACATTGTGCATTTTCTCATGTATGGAACTCTTTATAAAAATTATAGTCACCAACTTTTAGCAATGTCAGTAAGTCTTAAACTAGATGATAGCATAATCGGTCAGATGGTATCAGTCAGTTATCTTAAAAAACTATGATCTAGGAATAGCAGATTTTATGAATAGAAAAAATAATAGTCACTCCAAGCTCTGTTAGTACAGCTTATCCTTTGGGCACTTAGTTAATCTAGGCAATCAGAGATGAAGAATATAGCTTAGTAGGTGACATGGCCACACCAACAAGCAACAGGGGGTTTAAAGAGGCACAGAGCAGCAATAGGAACAAGGCAGACACAGAGCCTGGAAGGTGTCATCTAAGAGGCAGCTCTGAAACTGAGTATGCTCCTGGATAGGTGAGAAACCACAGCCATAGAGACTGACTGAAAGGAAAGGAAAGGGATATGGGTAGAAATGGCTAGAGTAGATGTCACAGGGAACTCAGAAGGCTGGAACCCTTTCTGAGCTGGTATGGTTTGTTAAAATGCCTGCTTTCACAGGCACTGATAACATTAGCCAGCCAGGAAGAAGGATGTTAAAACTTAGCTCTTTCTTTGTCTTTCTTTTTTTCTTATAGCTTTACAGCAGAGCTAGAGGCTTGTCACTATGTGTCACAAAAGCCATGAAAATGAAAGATAAAGCAAAACAGCAGGGATATGGGACCAAGACACAACATGGCAGAGACCAAAGTATTTTTTCACTTTTTAATTTTTATAATTTATTCACTTTATATCCTGATCGTAGCCCCCTCTCTCATCTCCTCTTGGTCCCACCCTATCTCCTATTCCCTCCCTATTCCTGTTCCCTAGACCACAGAACAGGAAGGCCTCCTCTCCTACCCTCTGACCCCTTGCCAATCAAGTCTCATCAGGACTGCCTGGATCTTCTTCCTCTGTGGCTTGGCAAGGCCGACCCACCAGGGGGAAGTGATCAAAGAACAGGCAACAGAGTCCATGTCAGAGATAACTCTTGCTCCCCTTACTAGGGAATCCACATGAAGCCTGAGCTGCCTATCAGCTATATCTGAGCAGGGGGTCTAGATCCCCTTCATGTATGGTCCTTGGTTGGTGCATCTGGGTCCAGATTTGTTGGCTTTGTTAGTCTCCTTGTGGAGCTCCTTTCCCCTTCAGGTCCTTCTAATCTCCCATTCTTCTATAAGACTCCCAGGGCTCTGCCCAAAGTTTGGTATGAGTCTCAGCATCTGCTTCAATATCCTGTTGGGTAGTCTTTCAGAGGACATCTATGGTAGGCTCCCATCTTGTTCCTGTCTTCAGCTGCTTCAGTTGTGTATTTGCTCTTCTGAATGAGAATTAAGCATCCTCCCTAGGGTCCTTGAACTGTGATTACAGAATTGTGTCATTTAGTGGGTAATTATCTTTCAGAAACAGAATTCTAAATATTTAGCAATCTCTTCTGTTATATCTGGAGATAATATTTTTGCAAAACAGGAGGTGAACAAGTATTGAAGAGATTTTTAGGAGTGTGTCAGGGAGGTTGGGTTCTTTTATGATCTAGGTGAGGAGAGGATGTCTAGTGGCTTTAGAGACACTCTTGGACAAGAGAGAACTAGCTGCAGGGCAGTGATGACTCCATTCCTTGCACAAGTAACAGATGAGGCAAAGCAATGCAGCACAGACAAACAGGTACTGAGCAATGCAGCCTTCGGACATAATCAACAGCATGGTACTACTCAGTTCAGCACAGGAGGCAGACAGAGAAGCAGCCATCTAGCACTGTTCCTCTCAGTGCTGGGAACTATTTCTAACAACCTGATACAAGGTGAATCTAAACCAGCAATTCATAGTTCAGGCACATATAAGAACTTTATTAAATGGAAATGTTTCTAAATACTTTATCAAATGACATCTCCTTTGCTTGTTTATCAGTCTTCAATGTTGAAAGCATGTTCTAAGCTCTGAACAAGCAGGAAGAATATTGGCTAACAGGAGGCATTTCCAGCCACTAGCTCTTGGAATGATAATCTTTCTTTTTGTACTCTTGTGCATGATTATTTTTTTTTAAAAGTATCTAATAGACGGTAATTTTGTCTAAGTTCTACATCACTTTTCTCCCTTTAAATTCATTTTCAATCAAGAAGATGTTACCAGTTTAGTATCATTTTTATTGTATCTTTTACTTTGAAATAATTCAATAGTTTTTTTTTTGTTAGAGAAAAACAAATGTCAAATGAAGACCAAACACACAGACATACACACAGACACACACACACACACACACACACACACACACACACACACACACACA
>NW_026591086.1:23583714-23615893 GCF_907164565.1 Psammomys obesus
ACACACACACACACACACACACACACACACACACACACACACACACAGTTCTGCCTGACTTTTAAAAGCCCTACAATTCTTAAGGTTTTAAGCCATTTTTATGTTAAAACTTAATGCAAAATAGTGAGAAATATTATTCCAGACAATTTTACCCCAAATCATCCTTTTCTGAGAAAGGGAATCTTATCTTTATAGAAAGATCATAATAAATGTTTCAAAACAATTGCTATTCAACACTTCCAGAAGTTCAGAAATTCCAGAAGCTCTGTAGTGAAGTGCATTAAAGCAAATTTATTTTTTTTCATGTTTTTTTTTAATTTTATTTTTTTCTTATCAGTTACATTCTATTAACTCTATATCCCAGCCGTGTCCCGATCCCTCATTCCCTCCCAGTCCCTCTCTCCCTCCCTCATCTCCACTGTGCCCCTTGCCAAGTCCACTAATAGGGGGGACCTCCTCCCCATTCATCTGATCCTGTTTTATCAGGTATCTTCAGGACTGGCTGCAAAGCTCTCCTCTGTGGCCTAACAGGACTGCTCCTCCCTTGGGGGGTGGGGAGGCCAAAGAGCCAGTCATTGAGTTCCTGTTAGAAATAGTCCTTGTTCCCCTCACTATGGGAAACCAATTGGTTACTGAGCTACCACAGGCTACATCTGAGCAGAGGTTCTAGGTTACATTCATACATGGTCCTTGGTTGCATGTCAGTCTCAGAAAAGACCCTGTGCCCAGATATATTTGGTCCTTGTGGAGCTCCTATCCTTTCCTCATCAGACTAACTCCCCTTCTTTCTTATGATTCCCTGTACCCAAAGTTTGCTCAAGTAGACAAAAGGGATATTTGCTCAACCATGTTTATAGCAGCTTTATTTGTAATAGCCAGAACCTGGAAACAACCCAGATGTCCATCAACGGAGGAATGGGTACAGAAATTGTGGTATTTTTACACAATGGAATACTACTCAGCAATCAAAAAGGAGGAAATCATGAAATTTTCAGGCAAATGGTGGGATCTAGAAAAGATCATCCTGAGTGAAATAACCCAGAAGGAGAAAGACAAACACGGTATATACTCACTTATACAGACCTATAAGATATGATAAACATAATGAAATCTATACACCTAAAAAAGATAATCAAGAGAGCGGACATGGGGTAAGATGATCAATCCTCATTTAGAAAGACAGATGGGATGCACATTGAACATATGACAGGAGTCTACTGAGCACATTTGAAAGACTCTAACTAGCAGTGTTTTCAAAGCAAAGACTCATGACCAAACCTTTGGTAGAGTACATTAAAGCAAATTTAAAGGTAACCGATGGATGTGCTCATAATAACTCAAATAAAATACTAACAATAATAATGATGGAAGGAAGGAAGGAAGGAAGGAAGGAAGGAAGGAAGGAAGGAAGGAAGGAAGGTAGGAAGGAAGGAGGGGGGAGGGAGGGAGGGAGGGAGGGAAGGCAGGAAGGAAGGAGAAGCCACTGCCACAGTAGCCACGCCACAGTAGCCACTGCCACCCATCCAGCTATGTCAGTGGGAAGGCTCATAACCACCAACAGAGCATTTCTCAATTATGTAAGTTATAATTTAAATAGTGGTTTATTTTCATGTTATAACTGGCAAGGAGAAAAATGAATTATGTTTAAAAAAAATCAAACATGAACTATCATCCCAAAAGTTATAAAGTCATGCTGAGATGCCAAAAAAGATATTTAATTAGTAGTTGGAAACTATTCATTTTTGTCTAATTTACTTAGGAGCAAATTGCTTAATATTGGGATATCAGACATAGTTCAGATAAATTTTTAAGCTGTGAAGTTTGACATATTTGTCTGGAACTTAATGAGAAAATGACTGAAACAACAATTAAAACAACAAAACAAAAAAAAAGCATTCCAAACAAGTAAAGAAATACCACCAGGCTGTCAATTACCAGCATGTGGGAATAAGTCATCAATAGAGTTCAACACACACACACATGCCGTGCACACAAACACAGAGCATTTTCCCTAGTGATGTTTGACTTTGATGTAAGTGATGAAATCTACAAATATTCCCTTTGTAGGTGTATGTTTAAACTGGACTATCTCCACCCACAGTAAGGTGCTTGCTAGAATGGCCCAGCAGCCTTTCTGGGAGCAGGATAACAAGATCATCCTTCTATTTTTTTCAAACGTTCTTTACTTAAAAGAAGGCCAAAAAATAAATAAATAAATAAAAAATAAAATAAAATAAAATAAAATAAAAAAAAAGAAGGCCAATGAGAAAGATTTGCTTGAATGCCAGCTAAGATAGACTTTTAAAATTCAGATTATCCATCCTTTCACTCCCCAACCCAGTGGTACGTTAGAGTGATCTAATCTATCTTGGCTGTGGGGACTTAAATAAGAAGGGATCTTGAGTGAAAGAGAGGCACAGTCCTTACCATCAAGGCTTCTCAGCTATGTTCTAACTACACACATTGTTTCCTCAAGAGGGCAAGGATCTTACATTCAATCGCTATCTAGGACTACAGGTTTCTGTATGAGCCTGACAGACAGGCTCCTATACAGGGGAGGGGAGGGAAAGCATTTTGGATCCTGAGTTTTCTTTCTGTCTAGGTCAAGAAGCTCGAACTAAGACCTGCAGTCAAGCATTAGGCAGAGAGCAAGTCCAGCTGAGGTCACTATTAGGACCCTCCCCTTGGAGCTTGGGGGAACCCCATGGAAAATAAGGAAATTGACGGAGCCAGAGGGTTCAAGGACACTAGAAGAACACAGCCTGTGGAATCAACTAAGTAGGGCTCATGGGGGCTCATAGAGACTCAAGGGGCAACCACAGAGCCTCCATGGGTCTGTGCTAGGTTCTCTATATGTTATGGTTGTTGGCTTGGCATGTTGGGGGTATTCCTGATAGTGGAAGTAGATTATCAGACTCTGTTGCCTGGTCTTGGGATATTTTTCCTCCTACTGGGTTGCTTCACATAGCTTTGATGTGAGGGTTTGTGCCTGGTCTTATTGTATCTTGTTTTCCATGTTTGGTTGATGTCCCTAGGAGGCCTGCTCTTTTCTTGGCAGAGAGACAGGGCATGGGAGTAGAACTGGGGGAGAGGGGAGGTGTGGGGAATTGGGAGGAATGGAGGGTAGAGAAACTGTGGTCAGGATGTATTACAAAAAAAACAAAAAACAAACCAAAAAGCAGAGGCTCATGTCTTCTACTAGACATTATCTGGTAATGTTACCATGTTTTAGCTATTCTACCAGACAGAAACTAACAGGATAAAGTGCTGCATAGTTCTACAGTATAGGGTCTGGAACATAGTTATCAGCTGTGCCTACAGTGCTAGCCCCAGAAGAAAGATGTTAGGAGTTCCACTTCACTACAGAATGACTCCCCTTTGATATTGGCTTGTCATGTAGTCTATGACCAAATACGCCCTATTACGTTCAAGTTTCAGGTCTTTCATGTCACTGGATATAAAGGCAAGGGCTTTTTATCAGATCAAGGGTAGGCTGCTTTGGCTAGCCTATGCTGTGCATCTGTTCTGCCAGGAATCATCTGGTGTACTGTGAAGTTTTGTTGACAGACATTCGCTCCACCTAGGATGCTAGACTTTCTAAGCTTCACCTGTTCATGATGCTGAGCATTTGATAAGGAGGCCAACAGCTACAGGTGACAAATCTGACAGTATCTCCATCCAATGTGCTGACTGGGGTATGAAGAATCTTTCTCACATTCTGAGGTTGTTTTCATTTGTCACGAGAACTCAGTATTTGGGAACTACAGACAAATGTTTTGAAGTAGATGAGTTAAGAAAATATGCCTTTTATACCCAAAAGATGCCACACCATTCAATAAGGGCATTTGCTGAACCACGTTCGTAGCAGCTCTATTGGTAATAGCCAGAATCCGAAAACAACCCAGATGTCCCTCAACGGAGGAGTGGATACACAAAGTATTGTACATTTGCATAATGGAATACTACTCACCAATTAAAAACAAGGAAATCCTAAAATTTGCAGGCAAATGGTGGGAACTAGAAAATATCCTGAGTGAGAACCCAGAAGCAGAAAGAGATGCATGGTATAGACTCAGTTATAAGTGGCTATTAGTCATATAATATAGGATAAACACATTAAGATCTACAGACCTGAAAGAAGCTAAACAAGGACCACCCTAGGAAAGATGCTTAATTCTCATTCAGAAGGGAACTAGGATAGACACTGGAAGCAGTAGAAGAGAGGGACCAGGATGGGAGCCTTCCTCAGAGGACCTCTGAAAGACTTTACCCAACACAGTATCAAAGCAGATGCTGAGACTCATAGCCAAACTTTGGGCAGAGTTCAGGGAACTTTATGAAAGAAGGGGGAGATAGAATGACCTGGAGGGCCAGGAACTTCACAAGAATAACAACAGAGCCCAAAAACTTGGCCCAAGGCGGTCCTGCAGAAACCGACACTCCAACTAAGGACCATGCATGAAGAGGACCTAGACTCCCTGTTCAAAGGAAGCCCACTGGCTGCTCAGTTTCCAAGTGGATTCCCTAGTAAGGGGGGCAGGGGCTGTCTCTGACATGAACTCAGTGGCTGGCTCTTTGATCACCTCCTCCTGGGTGGTGCAGCCTTGCCATGCCACAGAGAAAGATGATACAGCCAGCCTTGATGAGACCTGATAAGCTAGGGTCAGATAGAAGGGGAGGAGGTCCTCCCCATCAGGGGACTATTGAAAGGGCATAGTGGGAGAAGAGGGAGGGTAGGTGGGACTGGGAGGAGATGAGTGAGAAGGCTGCAGTGGGAATACAAAGTGAATAAATTTTAATAAATAAATACATAAATAAAATCATATTAAAAAGAAAATATGCCTTTATCTTATAGAGATTAAGGCGTATCTGAAATATTTACGTATATGTTTCACAAAGAATAAATATATTTCAAAATAGTGCTCGTTATATTGTATGTAAAGATTATTTCAAACACTAGGAATGGAGAATGCATGATTCTTAGAATTTGCAACAATTCCATTTCAAGCATCTTCCCAGATAATTTATGGAATGGTGTCTACTTTCCTGGATGAATGGAAATAAGTGGCTTCATGTGAGAAGTACACAAATAGTTTATTATGTTAACGCTCATTAAAGCTAATTTCTTTGGTGGCCTCAAATTTTATTCTGGTAGTTAACTCTGCACAAGAGTAACAAAAATATTATACAGGCATTCTTTCCAGAACACAACAACAAAACCATCACATTTAGGATTTCTTCCCTTGCACTTCATTTTATCTTCAGTTATGATTTGGTAATCGTCATACCAATTTTCTCTGAAAGGAAACAAACATTAAGCTGATCGCAGGAATCAGCTTGGTATAACAGGCCTACAATATTAGTTCTACTGAATTCTAATGGGATTTTAGGCAGGATGTACCATCAGTCTGTTCAATTAGAAGGCAGATAGGTTACATTTGTGCCTTAAAAACTACCTCAAAATTTATGACTGTGTTTACACAGTATCTGGTAGAGTAAAATTTAAAAATCCCAGGAACTAACCATTTTTATGGGTCAATACAACTTTAAAGGGAAGATATAATAGCATAATCACACCTGACATTATTTCTTTAAAATTATGATGATTTTTTTTTCTTCCCCAAGTGCTTGTAGCAATTAGGTTTCATGATGAATTACTACTTGCCAGGTTTAAGCACATTTTCTCAAATTGAGCTAGCTTGAAAGACCAAGCAATTGGTAGACATCACTACATCTTTTATTGTTCAAAAAAAACTGAGTTCTCATTTCTGCTGATTTTTAGTTTCAGCTCATTTCTGGCAGTTAAATAATAAATATCTAAAAATAAGGGCTTATAATGAGAGGAGGAGTTCCCAATACAAGCTGAATCTAATACCTGTGTGAATTACAACTGGCTGGTTCTGACCAAATAAATATTTTTACCTTAGGCCATAGTAATGCAGTTTCAGATGGAAATAAGAATAACCATTGATCTCTCCTGCAGCCTCTGGGCATTCTGATATTGAATGTAGGCCTGGATAAACAGTTATGATTTGCCCAGCACCTACCTCTGAGGGACTGGTGTCAAATTAATCTTCATGTCATCAGTACCTTCGCAACAGGTCTTAAACAGTCTTCTCTCTCCCTCTAAGTCCCAGATCAACAGTTGTCAGGGTCTGAGTCAAGCTGTGCTTCTGCCCACATAGTGGCACTGTCAGCACTGTAGGCTGCTCAAATGATTTTTTAAGCAGAGCAGCCGGTTGCCTTCAGCAGTGATGCTTTTGGGGGCACTCCGTGCTGTTCACCCAGAGTCTCTGGCTGCTCTACAACTGTGCTAGTTAAGGGATCGACAGAAGGAACAACAAATGGCTACAATTAGCATTCGCCCTGCTCCTGCAAAAGAATTTCATTGCTATGGCAACAGGAGTTGCCCAGACAACACAGGGCTTTGGCTTAGAACAGTGTATGGAATTGTACCATGCATGGAACAAAATAGCCATGGATCAGGCTCTTGCTTCGTGGCCCAGAGATCTCTGCCATCATATTTAAGTGTAACTAACAAGAAGTGACTCCTTAATTTGCAGAACTCACCATGGTATTTGCTGTTAACTGCCCAAGTCAAAATATCATTGATCTATTGTTTTGAAATTTCACAAAATAATTAATGATCAAATTAGATCCTGCTCATATTGTCTTCTATTTTGAAACATCCTAAAAGGCAGCCAAGACTGTTTTGCTGTCCCACTGCTGCTTACAAATACCCCTTTCCGTTCTGTCAGTTCCATGACATAAACGTATGTAACCTATGACTAATTAATATGTATTTCCTTACATCTGGATATTCACAGAAGGCTGTAGTTGCAGCAAGAATGAGCAATGTATCTAGGCAACTTACAGTAAAAGCTACAATATTGAGGGCTACTAAATCATGCAACATCAAACACGAGAATATCTATCATACTCTTTTTGAAGTAAACTTTCAAAGTGGCAGAGTGAAAAGTCCTTGAAATCCATTGAGTGGTAATAGCAAAAGTAAGATGAAAAAGTCATATAAATAGCATAAAAATGACTTATCTTGGCCATTATTACATGCCTCTGCAGTGCAGCTATCTATGTATGTGGATCACTGCTTCTGATAGGCATGTGTACCAGTCTATGGATCCCACCAAGAAGCATTCCTTTTTTTTTTTTTCCAAGTATTTATTTACTTATTCACTTTATATTCTGATCCTGGTCCCCTCTCTCCTCTCCTCATGGTCACACCCTCCGTCCTTCCCTTTCCCCCCATCCCTCTTGCCCTACTCTTCAGAAAAGAGGAGCCTACTCTCCTCAACCTCAGAAGCATTTTTAAGGAACTGAGGGAGAGGATATGTCTCATAAAACAGAATAAGGCTACTTGGATTATTTTTGGCACATGCCAGTTATCTTTCTGAAATATGTAAAACTTAGGTATTTCCTGGATACAGTCTTTTTCTCAGCCAATGTCCCTGTCAAACATGAGACTCAACATATCACTAAAAACAGCTCATGTATAATGAGTGCACAGTGCTTCATGTGGCTCGGCGTAGTTCTCACAAATTCCATATAAAGCAGGTATAATTTATGCCCACTGACAAGACGAGGAAACTGAGGAGCAGAACGAGTCAGGATCTGTGATCACCAAGCAACAAAGCTGGGATTCAAAGCCAAGTCAGCTGTGTAAGGTTCTGCTTCTCTGATGCCTCGTTAAGTAGTGCTGTAATTCTAAGGCTTGTCTCTTTTGAGAACTTTAGTACAAACTTTATAATGGGTAAAAAAACAAAACAAAACAAAACTAAATGGGTATCCAAAAACTGGACCCTTCAAATTTCTTCAATGTTCATCTAGGTATGCAGGTGAGTAGGGGTTGAAAAGAGAAAAACAAACTCTACTGAACACGTTACTTTTGATCAGGTTCAGAACGCCTGGAAACATACATGCAAACAGAAGTCTGCAGTTAATAAGCACTTGTTTTCATGAACACAAGATTATGTAAAAAGTATTCATTTTACTAGTGGTAAGTAGCTGTAAGTGACAGTTACAGACATTTTTCTGGCAGAGATGAGCCTATGTTGAAGTGCTATCTCGGCAGCTCAGATCACACCGCGCTAATGTGTTCTGTGTTGAAGACAAAGGAGAAACAATTTTAGGGTTAAAAACTCATCTTTAAAAAAATACACACTTTTGATTACTTTTAGTGCAATTTACAGGGGAAGTACAAACACCTGATTTCCTAGTAAGCCCAGTCTGTGAAATTTCTATTCTCACAAAGTACTGGATATTACATACACAGTTCTAATGTACAAAATCAAGAGTTTCCCCTTGCCGGAGGGTAGAGATTGAAAAACTTTGGGCAAAATTGTAAACAAAATTTCTTATGACTCCAAAATGCTAAACTAACACGACTCCAAAAACCACCAAGTTTTCATAACATTATTTGGGAACTGTAGTTAGATTATAAGGGAATATATTTATTTTTAATCGTTGAGCATGTCTGAGCAGTGGCAGTACTGAGAATTTGAGACAGAAACAGAAAGTGTAAAATGCAGCAAAGCAACACAAATATCTTTCCACAACACTGCCTGATGTCCAGTATTTTCCAAATATCTACATTTTTATTTTTAATCATAATGAACCTTGTCATTTGTAATGAAATAAACACAGTTCAGAAACTGCATGGAAACAAACTCCAGAAGAGTTGCGTCTGCCATCCATTTTGTTGTAAGGACATTTCTCTTATATTTATGGACATTTCAGGATAATAGAAGTGGAATTATAAAAGTGTCCATGAGAGCATAAGAATCAAATAAAATAACTGGAAAGTGTTCTCAAAAACAGAGTGCTATGAAAATGGGTTTTACCACCCCTCCCAAAATAACAACAACAAAAAACTTGTCAGCTCTTATGGGCTCCAACAGATCACTCCTGGCATTTACTTATTTTAAATAAATCAAGGGAGAAAGGAAGATAAAGTATATACATCACACACATTTCTAACTGACCTTTTCCTATCTAGCTCTGCTTCCAATAGCCTGTACAAGGGAACTGGCCCGTCTTTGTCTTCAGACATTTTCACATTTTTTAGCTATCTGACTAATCCCAGTATATGCCAAACTTAAGGAATGTCTTGGAGCCATCTTTTCCCATTTATCTTACAAAGCAGGGAGGGAACACAGCTAATGCCTCCTCATGTCCTCTTGCCTTCCGATATTTGAGTGTTATCTTTCACCCCAGAAAAAGGAATCTGATGATTGTACTTAGAGGTGGGTGATTTATTGAAGTGACTTAGAGTAGAACTTGCTATCGCAAATTTGAGTTCAATTTCTGTCATTTGTCACCTTTATGATTTCAACAAGTACTTGGCCTTTCCAGAGCTTTGGGCTTGAACGATGTAAATGCAGCACTCAGCATGTCCAGGGTGGTCAGTAGTCAGGTGTATTCTCCTTGAAAGCTCTTCTAAAAGGAACTCTGCTCTTTGTTGTGATGCCAGGCGTGAGCTACCATGGCCCTACCTCTTCTCAGTTATCAACTATAGGCCCAATTCAATGCTTGAATTTTCTCTGCCACTTAGTAGCTGTGATTATTTGTAAAGCCCATTTTCATAGGAAATAGAACATAAGAGAATAAAGCTTCAACATCACTTCACATTTAGAAAAACGAACTCTAAATTATAAAAAGGTTCTGGGGTGAGCTCCAGCAGGCAGGTCTGAGGACAATCATTCCGTGCCACCTGGGGAATATGTTAAAACAATCCCCAAAATATCTTTTACTATCGATTCCTCAATTACTATTCATATGAACTCTTACTGTGTGTTGGGTTTGATTGAGGTTACGTGCGTTGCCTGATTTTAACTTTATGACATTTCATAGTCCCACTTCACAGATGACAGGACTGAGCATGAGAAACAACCAACGCTCATAAGGATGTACAAGTAGGAAAGCGGAGGCTCTACACTATATTTCCACTGTATACAGCTACGATTAAGATCGCTATATCCAGGTGAGCCATGATCCCGAGGTTAAATTTTTGTCTTTAAGAGCATATATACGGTGTTGTATATTTTACGCAGTCTCATATGCGTAGAATTAATATGACTTGGAGTCAGATTCTACACTCATTTTCAATTACTTGGAAGTCACAGAATTCGCTCAAAAACACAGCTTCTATGTACTAAATGTTCATTGATAATGAAGAAAGTGTTCACAGCGAGGGCATGGTCAAGACAGCATCATTCATATGATAGAAATCATTTTCAATAAAATTATTAAATATTAAAACTTAATGAGCACAGTCTCAATTAGGAAAGTGAAAATCTGTTCATTAAACTTGCAGATGATACTTAGTTGGGCAAGGGTTAAATGCTTCAGAAGAAATAAATCGAATTTAAAGCGACCTTAATAGATTAGAGAAATGGTTCATCAAAATCAGGATGAAGTTCAGTTAAGAGAGGAACAAAATGGTGAAGCAGAACTCACAAGAAGCACAAGCAGCACCTAGACCACACAGAGAAGAGAGGCTTGGAGCATTACTGGAGGGAGGTGAAAGCAGCCACAAATGAAATAATCCGACTACCTGTTGATAATGTGGCTGTTCATTTTCTTTATCTATCAGTGATTTATAAATCTACCAGACATTAAAAAAAAAAAAAAAAAGAAAACATAAGAGTTCAAAACCACAGTGTCCAGGCTATATTATATAGCAGTTAAATCAAAAGACCCATATTGGCGTTATTAAAAGTCCCCTAGGTCAGAAGCCAGGATATGGCTTAGTGGGTAAGGTGTGTGCTGCAAAGCCAGACAACCTGAGTTCCTTCCCTGACTCGCCCCACCGACTCCTACAAGACCTCTAATATCCATGTTCAGGCCAGGGCACACATACCCATACAGGCACATGCATGTACACACAAATTAAGTGTAAAGCAAACATAAAGCTATAAAACCTCTCTCGGATTTTCTAACATGGACAGGGACCACAAGTTATACAGTATGGGAATACAATAAATCCTTTGTGTGTGTGGTAAATGCATGCCTAGGTGTTTTATTGACACTGCTGGTCTCCTTTTGGAGCTCCTCTTTTTCAATGAATTCAGTTTTTCAATGAACCCAGAATTAAATAAGTAGAGAGGCCAGTGGTTCTCAGCCTTCCTAATGTTGTGACCCTTTAATACAATTCCTAATGTTGTAGTGACCCCAACCATAAAAATTATTTTTGTTGCTACTTTATAACTATATTTTGCTACTATTATAAAATGTAATGTAAATACCTCTGTTTTCGGATGGTCCTAGGTCGTGACCCCTGTGAAAGATTTGTTTGACTCCCAAAGGAGTTGTGATCCACCAATTGAGAACCACGGGGCTAGGCAATGTAGGCAGTGAGCTCCTGGGATCTACCTGTCTCTGCTGAGATTATAGATTTATGTGTGTGCATCAGGCTTTTGGGTCAGTGCTAAGAATCAAAATGTAAGTTCTCATGCATGTGACCCACTGAGCCATACTCCAAGCCCCAAATCAAATACTTTTTATCCATATGAAGAATCACACACACACAGACACACACACTGGAGAACTGTTACTGTATATGATCAGACAAGTGGATATACAGTTCACACAAACAAACAAATAAAATCCTATTTAATAAAAATTGCAGTGATGTTTTAGAATACTTAAAGCAGAAATAGGAGGATCTAGATTGGCAGTTTTCAAAGCATGTTTCCCAGACAAGCACCACTTCAGAGTATTTAAGAGAGCTAATTATCACTCCCCTCTACAAGCATACTGAACCTGTGGAAATCTGTGATCTCTGTGTCCCCACTCCTAGATAAGTCTGTACGCTAAAGATTGAGAAGCAAAGCTCTCAGCTAAGCACACAGTCTTCTGCATTTATACAATGCTTATTTTCTGTGGGAATTTTGAAGCCTTCCTAAAAGTCTGAGGGGTACATATCCAATTTTTAAAAATCAGAATATGATAGCTTTTAATGCTCTTCATTTAAAAAGATTCATATGTTAAGTTTAGTGAAAAATACACTAAAATTACTGTTAAGACAGTCTGGATGGCGGCCTTACTTTGTTAGCTTCAGTTCTTACTCTTTGATTTGCTAGGTGACATGCAGTTGACTGAGGATCTACAGAGGTGTGTAAAGCTGCTGCTTCATTACCCAGAACCTCTGGGGAAAGAAGTCCATGTGCATTTTCAGCTACACATAGCTATGCATTTTCAGCTATCCACTTCCTCTTTCCTTTACCCAGCTCCACTCCCTCACTCCAGTGCACCCCAAGTCAACAGCATATAATTTTATTATGACTGGTCAAAATATATAGATTAAACTTACTTTTGGAGTGGTAACATCAAAAATCATCACAAATAGCAATGACAACACCAAAATACTCTAGTGGAGTAGTAAGATGAAGGAGTAATAATATTTAAGTTTCGGATTTTGTTTGTTTTGGAATGGATTACACAGTTCAAAAAGAAGCATCAAGATTTCTGTCTCCTTCATTTCTAGTCTTTTTTTTTAAACTTCATATTTTACCAGCTATGAATAGAGATGGAGAAGTATTTAATTTCTTTGCTAGTTGAGAACATTTTGTCAGATTGGTAAAAATTCTGATAGTTAGCCTGTATGGTTGAGGATCACTATTGCAGGCTGCTGGTAGGGGTACAATGTAGTATCATCCAAACTATATTGTTATATATATATATATATATATTGCAGTTGACAATTTATATAAAACAAAGTTTCTTCTATGTGGTAGCTTACTATGGTAAACATTTTAAAGGCATGTAGAAGTCAAGCGCTAGGAAAGCTAGCTAAAGAATGCTTAGTCATCCTTACTCTAATACACTATGTAATATTCAAATACTGTTAAACAAGGCTCTGTGGAAAACACAGATAACTTAGCATGTCTGACTTTTAAAATGAAAGCAATGTTTATAAATGAGTTTTTAGTAAACTATGTCTTCTCCTTTATACTTTCTTATGGCTTTAAAATAGTCTACTCTTAACAGATGTTTCTACGGTGAGGGGACTCAAATACGGTAGTTTCTAAACAAATTCAATATATGCTTTACTTTTATTGGACATACTTGTTCACAAATGACAGCATAAATAGTTTAAATATAGCAATCTAAAAAGCCCAGAAACAGAATGAGATATTTCAGGGGCCGGCTCAACATTTGACATTGAGACACAGTGTTGTTATCTACAAAGTTGATTCTTAAAAACTGTGCAACTGTGTTACAAAAAATAAAGAATATCACAATATTTTAAGTTTATGATTTTGTGTTGAGCCACACTCATGTTCTACTTCCTGGGGATGCCTTAGGTTGGATGTGCCTATTAGGTCTTCAAGTGTTAATCAAATATGGATACGCAGTTCACAAAAGCATTAAAAAAAAAAAAACCCTCTAAATATGACAGAATAGTGTTATGTAGTCTACTCCTGTACCCTGAGGAAAAAATACATAAAGTGAGGGACACAAAGATACATACTCAGAGAGCTACACCCTTAGCTGTATTTATAGAGAATCAGCATTTTAAAGGCTAGTTTAGCTTCTACTTTATATTAATTCTTTCTTAATTTAAAACAACTATAATTAGTACAATTTTGCAAAATTGTTATTGGAAGATAATATAAAACATTTTGTGTGACAAAAAAAAAAAAAGGAAAGCAATCATGTACAGGAAACTATAAACTCTGTTCTGGATCAGCCTCATGATATAACAGAACCATGTCTTACTAGTACATATAAAGGACACTCCTGTTAACGGGCCATGCACCTAAAAGAGATTAAGCAGGAAAAAAGTAATTCAATCTTACCATAAAATTAAACCCACATATCTTAAGTTAGTTATCTTGCTTGTATCTGATTTGTGTTTATGAGCTAAAAGAAGATTCTGAGAAAATATTGCATTATATTCAAAGAATAATTCCTGATTAACAGCAACTATTCAGTGTAACAAATGTATATTAGATTTAGAGTTAGAAGGTTTAATCTTCAAGCATAATTATGTAGTAATTTGTTTATTCCTTCTTTTATATATTCATATTAATTCACTAAAAAAATGGAAGTTTTTCTAATATCTTACCATGGCACAGTTAGCTTTTCTAGACTATTCCTGGAGAGTCATTGTCCCCCCCTCCAGAGAAGCATGAGATAGCTATGATATGACTACTCCTATAGCCCAAGAAGGAAAAGATAATAAACAGGTGAACTGAGGAGACTTTAAGAGAACAGGATAAGCAGGTGGGGGATTTTATAACATACTTGCTTTTTAATGTGTACCATTGTAGACTGACCATTCTTTAGTCCCTCACTGAAGTATAGCTATGTGGAATATAATATTAACATACAGTGACACAGAGACTTATATTTAACTACAGGTTTGGCATGAGTATCTGATTCTCAATAGGAGTATAGACTTATATATAGCTTAGTGGCAGAGGAATTTTCCAGAAAAATGGGAAGATAGTATTTCTATCAAAGCTGGTCAAATTATGAAATGATGCTCATTTCACTTGCAAGGTAAATGCAGATCAAAACTACAATGAAATATCCTGCATGAAATGTTTAAATCTCATACACTGATCTTGAAAGCATACACTGGTGTAATTTTGTGGGAAACTGGTAGGCGGTATTTACAAATGCTCAATGTATACAAACCCAATTGAACAGTAATTACACTTCTATGTTTATGCCTGACAAACCAAAGGACACATCTAGTCACAGTGATTTTAGTAGCAGCATTTGTAATAGCCAACAGCAAGAAATATAGTATAAGTAGTTCTGTATAGCAGAATACTACACAGAAGAGTGAATGAACTGCAACTTCATATAGCAACATGGATATGCAGTGTATTGTTTTATTTATAAAAAAGCTAAAAGTAGATTATGCTAGCACAGTCAGGTATATTTGGAATGTGAAACACTGACTGAGAGGATCTGGAAGGAGCTACTGTAGTTCTATTTTAGTTTTCGATCTGTATGCTGGTTCCACGGTTAAGTCCATTTTACAAACCTTAATCATGCCTCATACTTAGGAATTATGCACTTTTCCATATGTATGTTTTCTTCCTTTAAAGTATATGCACACCATTGAGGGAAGAAGCTAGAGACTATATGGAGAATTTAAAGCAAACCAAACATCTGCAAAGCAATCAAATACACACTGCCAAGCGATCTAGTGAAACAGAGGGAGTTTTACTATGCAAGAGTTTGTATACTTGTCTTCCATCACTCATTTGAGAATTAAGACAGCATTTCTCGAGTGATAATAACAGGGCTTAAGAGCAGCTTCATGTAAGCTGGATGAGATTAGAGGTAGGATTGGAGGTCTCTGGAAAAAGAGAACATGTGACTACACCATATGGGACTACAGCTGAGGCAAAACCAAGCCTCCCCCCCCCCCACTTTTTTTCTTTCTCAAACAGGGTCTTATGTAGCCCTGGCTGGCCTGAAACTAGCTATGTAGTCCAGGCCTGCCTCTAGCTCACAGAGATTCTCCTTCTGTCTTCTGAATGTGCAGATTAGAGGCATACACCATCAAGCCTGCCAAAACCAAACTTTTAGAACAGATAAGCAGGGGCTCAGGGGCATGAAAACTGCCAAGTCGGGAGAAAGCTGTCAGCAGGCTATGGAATGTGACCAAAATATTGCAGGTTAAAAAGTTATTCTCAAAGCCCTTTCTGATAATTAAAACAAACAGATGTATAGAAGACAGAGCTCATTTCTAGGAAACATTCCAAGTTTCTACAACAGTCCCTGGTCTCACTGACTTCCATTATTTTCTTCCATTACTCACCCTGGGTATTTAGGCAAGGGGAAGAGAATTGAGATCAGTGGACAAAGAACAAGTAGGTTAATAGAATGGAGACTAGCAGGCTGTGTCCAGTTTCCTGTAAGTGCGCAGCAAACAAAAAACCCAGTGCTTAAGAAGTGATGATGGCCTGGACACACACACCAAAGAGGAAGTCACTGCCAAAGGCCACAGTGTGGCGGCAGGTCTGGCAGAGCTTGCCCTGCTCTGCACAGCTAGACCAGACCTTCCCTAATGTGCTGGCCTTCAGTTATTTCTGTTAGCTTATGAAAAACAGAAAAGAAAGGAAAGGGAAAAGGCAGCTGCATCGCTGAAGACGCCAAATCACTTTGAATGCTTTTTCTTGATCATTCCTTGTCCTTTAGGATCCCAGGAGGACCAAGCCAAAAGGTATGAAATGACACTTGCATTAAGTAAAGCTATCTTCATGGCTTACCAATCACCATGAAAGAACTCCTTAAGCAGCTCCACGAGAAGTTGTGAGTAAAAAGACTGCTAACAGACAGTGAAATGATGCCGATGCTAACTAAAATAAAAAGCTATTTTTATAGTTGTATCCTTGAGGTTGAATAGATCCTGAGTTACTGGCTGGTTAGGACTAAACACATTAAGATAGTATTAACATTTTTTAATGCTAACTCTAAACAGTATTCAGTAGCTCTTGCTTAAATGTGGGAATGTTAGTAAATGAGGATTATGTTTTTATCTGCATACTGTATTAGTTTTTCTGCTTCATAAATGCTTTCATGGAAAAAAAGGATATACATATAACTTGATAGGTCCAAGTCATCATATCTCAAGATGAAAACATTGCCAGAATTTTTAACCTTGTGATTGCTCTATCAGACTAGATGAAGGGCAAATGGAGGAATGGCCTTCTTGCTTTCTTTAGCATTTTCAGTGTTTTTCCATTTTCCTTTTCCTCTAGAAACTGGGATGAGGCAGCTCCTTTGACTAATTAACCCAAAGAGGTTTGACTAATAGAAGAAGATTACAGGCATAATTACTTAAATGATCATGTACATAGCACTTAATGATCATTATCATTTATTCTAATATCATTGCTAATAAATGGTAAAACTGTTTAAGCTAAATGCTGTCACTTCACACAAGTGCATCATGGCTAACAGTTATGATTCCTAATTTAAGTGGGAATCAATGAGACATTGTAGCTTTTCCTTAATGCATGTCAATGCTTGCTTCAATTTATAGACTTTTAAAAGAGAGACAATATTTAGTATTTATTCCTTATTTAGAGTACGTAACAAGCAGTCATGCTGGCATTCCCCTCTAAACCACAGCCCAGCTAATACCAGCTATATCCCTGGCTTTCATGAGATCAATGTGATATATGAAAAGTCACTTTGCTCTACAAAAGAGTCAATGATTGTATAGCTAACATCAATGTTTCAAATGCTAATTTCATTCCATTTGCTTGCTTACTAGGATTCAGTGGCTAGAGATTGCCATCAAGTTCTTATGCACCCCTGGAAGGCTACTTTTGCTCTAAAAGGCAAAAACAGTAAAGTGGTACTTGAGTTTTCCCTTGGCTCGTTTCTATCATTATTTTCTTTCATATTAAGAGTGACAAGAGAAAAAGAACTCAGAAGTGTGCTGCAAAATCAATCACCAATGTTATCTACACAATACACACCAAGGTTGGAAGTAAGACTATTTTATAGCATATTTTTTTTCTCTTGAGCAAGAGACACTACCATTACTGCACTCTTATCATCCCCATCGCTCCTCAGGAATGCACTTTGAAGAGCAATTTAGCTTTGAGATCACACACAAATAGTAATCTGAGGGCTAGCGCTAAAAGGAGGTCTCTTTAGGTTCTTAAAGAGTACTGGGAAAGAGAAAATGAAGGGAAAATAAAACAAAACTACAATAGTGTCCATTAGGAAGAAGAGGGGCAGATACCCAATGAAAAGAAGGTCTGGGCAACTATTTTCATCGCTGTCCTTTCCCTTTGAGGCAGGGCCTCATGTAGCATACGCTGCCTTTGAACTCACCTTGTAGCTGAAGATAGCTTAGATTTCTGATCCCCTTCCTCTCCTGACTGGTGGGGTTATAAACATGCACCATATTTACATGGTGTTAGGGATGGACCCCAAAGGCTCCCTGCTTGTTAGGCAAGCTCTCTACCAACAGCTCCAATCCAATCTCCAAGCTACACATCAAAAGGGATAAGCCTAGGAGCTCAACAGTGAAAGCAAGCAAGAGTCTTTAAACCTGGGGCTCTCCAGAGTGAAGTAAGAGGGAAAAGCTGGGCCAAGTCATCTTTGCAGTATAATCTCATTAGTGACATGCAATATTCCTTGCTGTGTCACCATCTCTATTCATTCCATTGCGATATATTATGGTTTCGAGTTAACATCAGTATCATGAGTTGTTTTATTTTTTTTTCTTCAGTTTTTCCTATTGTGATTCCCATGGGGAAAGTTAAGAGTTTCTTTATTATTCTCTTTGAAACAGAAAAGTTGTATAGCTCTTGTATGTGTGTGTTGTGTTTGTATGTGTGTGGACTATGCACAAGTATGCATGCACATTGAAATCAGAGGCTGCTAGCAGGTGTTTTTCTCTAACTGCTCTCTATCATTTATTTATTTGTTTGTTTGCTTACAGGCAGGGTCTCTCAAAGAACCGGAAGCGCATTGACTTTGTTAGGCTGCCTGACCAAGACTCACAGGAATCCCCTTATTTCAAAGCTCTTCCTTCATCCTTACCCCAAGTATTGGGAATACAGGTACAATTTAAATATAGGTTTTCATGCCTATGCTCTGAGACCTTCGCTGCTATAATATTTTCATTTGGAGGCCCTTGGTTATAGGCTCTGAGAAGTACCTTGGCTACTATTCTTCTCGGCCTCCACACAGGACTCCTGATACACAAGCAATCATCCTCTTTATCCCCCTGGGCCATCAGCGCAAAAACTATTTTCTGCCTTCCTGATTGATTTCCTTTCACATTCCCTAGAGGGTATCCATCATCCTTCACTGCCCTTTCCTCCCATACTTCCAGGAAGAGATTTTATATCCTAGTTTTCAGAGGAAATCAATATGATGTGCGAGACCTTTGAACTCTCCTCTACAAACAGCTACTTCCACGTCTAGAGAAGCATCCTTGCTTTGTACTGTCGAAGTCCTATTAGCCCTCATGGCTAAGTTGCTGAGCGCTTCACCCTCACTGCTGAATCTCAACCTCTTCCCTTCATGACGCGTTTCCTTTTCAGTACAAAGACAGAATAATGAAGGCAGAGCTCTGCTGCATGAAAGGGAAAGAAACACAACTCTCATGATATACAGAGTCCTCTAATCCTACTAGCCTTTACCCCACACCCACTTCACTCATATAAAGTACAAAACAGTGTATCTGTACTCCTCTTCCGGCCCGCAAGGCTGCCTGGTCCTACTTCCTCTATCCTGCTACACCTACCCTGTGCCCTTCTATATATGCAGTCTGCTTAGAATTCACCAGGCTTGCTGATGTGACTTTTCTGGCCTTGGTGACTACACTTTCTCTTGACTTCTATGGACAGGACTGGTAGCTTCCAGGGAGACTACTCCCTCGCCAGCACCCCCACCATGGGGGGTGGGATGGGATGAAGTGATATGAATACCACAATGCTAATGTCCAAACTTATCCAGGCAGCCTGCTCTATAATCCCACTCTTCCCATGGGTCTTAAGTGTTCATCCTATGCAACTGGCCACAACTGTAGATCTGCCGGATACTTGACATAGTTTCACTTTTTTTTTTTTTTTTTTTTACTATCTCAATTTAGTTCTTAAATAGCGAATCATTATAACAGAAACAACTTACTATAAATTTTACATCTAAAACTATCACATCAGTAATTGGCTGTGTAGGTGTTTCTTGTGGGTTGGATATGGCCATTGTTTCAAATCATCGGTAATTATTCCCATGAAAACCTTAGAAGACAGGTCTACTGATATCCCCTTGTATGCGGAGTCATCAGGCCCTCACTGAGAGCCCCCTCTAGCTATATAACACCCTACCTCACATGCATGTGGTCTATGGGGATGTTAGAGTAGACAGGAGTTGGAAAGCTGAGGAGATGGGGTAGAAGCTGCCTGTGAGTGACTTCCCATAAAGCAACCCAATAAACTCACTGCTTCAGCAAGCTCGCTGTGGGTGGAACAGTCTCCTTGGTCTGTGAGTGCTCTATCTGGGGGTGAGCAGACATTTCTCCATGTCTCCCCCGGAAAAGTTATCCAAAAGTTGTCAAACAGAATCAGTAACTATTTGTGAGACATTTGGTAAAAATCGATTATCTTTTCACGCATACAGAAAAAAACCAAAGTTGACAGTTAAATTGAAAGTAGGGTTCAGAATTTCTAACATCTGTTCATAGACTCCTTTGTAGAAGTCACATTTTGAACCCCTATTACAAGAAAAAGGAGAAATTCAGAATGAGCCAAAAATTTTAAAAGATTATCATAATCACAGCCCACCATGGAACACAAACAGAGGAGACATGTTAATCATGACAACAATTTCAGGGAAGTCAAGGACATTATTTTCCTTATACAATAGTAGCTCATTTTCTTTTCACTCAATTTAGTCCAGGCTTTAGCATACATTTGTGAATACTCATTACTGGAGACACATTTGATGTTTCCTGCATAAATGGTCTTTGAAAACAATTTGAAATCTTCACTACTTGAGAGTTTTCTAGGCTGCTCATGCTGAAGAGTCTGCCTGATAATGACTATGACAAAAGGTTGTCCTGCCCTGACTATAAAATTAGAAACGAAAAGCCTTTGCTGTCTACCCACAGGGCATTCTTACCTCCACAGGGCCCCTGCTGGTGCCATCCTCCTCCTTCTGCTTGACCACATAGTAAATATAAGAGAATGATATTTGAATAAAATATGGAAAGCACCTAAATTGATTTATGTTCCTGCCCCCCCCAAAGACTACCCTTAAAATATTATAAACAGTTACAAGTAACATTTAATTCTGCTTGAAAATCCAAGCATAAAGGTGTAAAAAAAAAAAAAAAACAAACTAGTATTTTAATAGCTGCCCTTCTATGTTATTAGGCAGGCACAAGTTCATCAGCATGAAAACAAAAAACATCTTCTCAAGCAAAGAAGCCAATAACACAATAACACTTAGAATATTTAAGAGAAATCATACTACTTTATAGCATCTCTTGTTTGCTTTCGATACTAAATAGGATACATTTGAAAGAAATATAAACGGATGTTGTCAACATTCACCTCTTTGATAAAGCTCTTTTAACAAAGACTGTTTTCCTGTTGTGCTCCTTGCTTTTAACTTGTTATGCTATGTTTGGTTGAGATCCCTTGGAAGCCTGCTGCTTTCAGAAGGGAAATGAAAGAAGAATGGATCCAAGGGAGAAGGAAATTCGGAGAGGGGTGGTTGAGCAACTGGGAGGAGAGGAGGGAGGGAAAATAGTGATCAGGATGTAATACCTGAGAGATAAGATTAGATAGAATAGACAGACAGACAGATGCAAGCCTTGAGGTAGTGTAATGCCCAAAAGTAACCTGTAAGCCCCTCCTGCTCAACGCCCTCGAATGCTGGGAGTTGTAGTTCTTCGAAAATAACAGAGGCTCATGGGAAACTGTGGTACTCTATAGATTTGTCAGAATGTGGCTCCAGGTCATTCCAGCTGGGAAATTCCAGAGAATGGTCCTGACCAAAGTCCATCTCTCGGTCAGTATTTAATATTTAATAGAGTTTCCTTTATATTTGGACCAAAATGGTGGAACTGTTTTTTGTTTGTTTTTATTTCTGAATCCCAGGATGAACAGTAATGAACACTCAGTAGACATCCCTGAAAACCTTTGTATTTTCATAATTATACCTCAGGCCATATTCTTGTTGCTCAGGGAAAAGGAACCTAAAAAAAATGAGAGGATCCAAGACTGTATGGATTGGGGTTAGGGGTGGCTGCAGATGGGAATTTTTGATAGACACAAATCTTGACTTATATTTCTCCCTTAGAGTTATTTTGGAAAAAAAAATGCTAATTCAAAGATATTTAACTAGCTCCATATTTAATTCTGACTTTAAATCTTGAAGAGTGGCAGAGCAGCTGTGCCTAGAGGCAATACAATCTTATTTCTATAAAAATCTCTCAAAGCTCCATATATAAGTGGGAGAGTAAAAATAGATAATCAAATCCAAATTAAGGCTATTAAGAACTGATTTACTGTAAAGATAATATAGCAAAATTTTGTTTAGGTTATGGATGTTCACTAAAAATGTGTAATACTTGTTTGCCTAAAATTTTGATTATGTTTTATCTTATTTTGTCACAGTTAAATAGTTTTATCATTAGGGTTTTTAATTGCATACAGTTTGTAAAATCTTTTCTGATTACTCTATATCCATTCAATTTGGAAAAAATCCTACTGTACTGTTTATTGAAAAGAGAAGACATCCAAGGAAGTTGCAATCAAACCACAGGCAGATGCACCATGAGGGGATGACTCAACAATTCATATTTGTAGCCTCTTCCACAAGAGGTTAACTGTGCAATTACAAAAAAAATAAAAT
Source organism: Psammomys obesus (assembly GCF_907164565.1). Classification (NCBI taxonomy): domain Eukaryota; kingdom Metazoa; phylum Chordata; class Mammalia; order Rodentia; family Muridae; genus Psammomys; species Psammomys obesus. The sequence continues at coordinate 23,606,083 of NW_026591086.1, forward strand.
AAAATACGCACGAATAACAGAGGTTACCATATTTAGAAAAGCACTAGCAACCCAGGTATGTATGCTAGATTATAGAGAAAATAAATGGTTAAGAAAATAAAACAAGAACTCAAGTCCTTACAAGTCTTTAAACTATCTTGTTGTTGACATTTACGACTGTGATAAACTTCTCCAGACAAAAAGTGTTTACCAGCTACTTCTTTTACTTTTTTCTGATCCCTCTCTTATTACTTATCCCCCACTGACTCTATTTCTCAAATGTTCCTTCTTTTGGTCTAAGGTTCTTCATTAGACAACAGAATTGCTTATACAACCCAAGCACTTCTCTGGGAGGGACTCATGGGAGAGACCTGTTCTTTTCTCCTGTCTCAGGAAAGCCAGTGACACTTCCCCACTCCCTGCAGCAGTTCACAGGGTCACTGAAACTAGCTTCTAAAGTTTCCTTTGTGCTTTTTTTTAATTGTTTGTTATTATTATTTACATTTTATCAACTCTGCATCCCAGCTGCATCCCGCTCCCCCAGTCCCTCCCAATCCCACCCTCCCTCCCTCAGCTTCTCCCTGCCCCTTTCCAAGTCCACAGATTGGGGAGGACCTCCTCCCCTTTCGTCTGGCCCTGGTTTATCAGGTATCTTCAGGGCTGGCTGTGAAGTCCTCCTCTGTGACCTAGCAGAACTGCTCCTCCCTTGGGGGTGAGGTGTCAAAGAGCCTGCCATTGAGTTCCTGTCAGAAATAGTCCCTGTTCCCCCTACTACGGGGAAAACAATTGGTTATTGAGCTACCACAAGCTTCGTCCCAGTAAAGGTTCTAGGTTATATCCATACATGGTCCTTGGTTGGAGGAACAGTTTCAGAAAAAAACCCTGTGCCCAGATATATTTGGTCCTTGTGGGGCTCCTATCCTTTCCCTGTCATACTAACTCCCCTTCTGCTGAAGGTTTGGTTATGAGTCTTAGTATCTGTTTTAAAACGCTGCTTGGTAGGATCTTTCAGATGCTTTCTGCGGTAGACTCCTGTCATATGTCCAATGCACATCTCATTTGTCTTTCTAAGTGAGCATTGATCATCTTACCTCGTGTCTGCTTTCTTGTTTATCTCCTTTAGGTGTATAGACTTCATTATGTTTATTATATCTTGGAGGTTTATATAAGCGTGTATATACCATGTTTGTCTTTCTCCTTCTGGGATACTTTTATTTGTCCCTTTAGTTCTAGGCTTATTACACAAATACCAAATTAGTCCAAATTCCTTTGCCAAATTCTCAATGTAATTCTTCTTTATGTGATCCTATACTTTCTACTCAACAAATGACTCATGAACTCCTAATTAAGATTATAAGATTTTCATAAACAATGCTTTCAAATTATTACTTTTATCTAAAAGAGTAACTTGGTATTTTTCTCTACATTTGGAAAAGCATGTGGCATAAAGACTTAATGGCTTGTTCTCATCACCAGATATATTCTTTCCTTCCTTTTAAAGTTATACATACATTTATGACAAAGTGAGGGAGAGAATTCAGAAGGGCCCGTGAGGCTCTGAGGAAAAATCCAGTCAAGACTATACCCTTACCTTCTACATCTGATCTAACAACCTTTTAAGTATAGACCAGTAGTGATCAAATTTCTTCTGATGACAAATCAGGTTTAAGGGAGGAGATGAGAAGAGGTTAATTGGACTCACAATGAGAGTACTAGCACTTGGCATATTAATTTCTACTTTTATAGGTCTTGCCTGGTTACAAAAGCCCATTTCAGGTTCTATATCCCCTATTGCTAAGAGTCGTAGAGGTCACCTCATAGATTACTGGAAGTTTGCATTGTCCTAGATTTTTAGTTTTTCCCAGAGGGCCCCACACTGATTCCAGTTCTCTCCCAACATCCTCACCATCCTTTATCCCCACTGTTTTCCTTCCCACCCCTGTCCCAAGCAGTTCCCTCCATCCATCTATCTCCATGTCTGTTTTATTTCCCCTTCTCAGTGACGTTCAAGAATCCTCCCTTGTGCTCCCCTTGTTCCATAGCTTCTTTGGGTCTGTGGATTATACGGTTATCCTGTATGTTATGGCTAATATCCACTTCTAAGTGAGCACATACCATGTTTGTCTTTCTGGGTCTGAGATACCTCACTCTGGATCATTTTTTCTAATTCCATCCACTTGCCTGCAAATTTCATGATGTCACTGAATTTAATAGCTGAGTAATAACAATAAAAGAACTTCTTGAGGTATCATCATCCCTGATCGCAAGCTGTACTATAGAGCAATAGTAATGAAAATCACATGGTATTGTCATAAAAACTGACAGGTTGATCAATGGAATTGAACCGAAGACGACTTAGAACTAAACCCACACACCTATGGACACTTGATTTTTGACAAAGAAGTCAAAACTATGCATGCAATGTAACAAAGAAGGATCTTCAACAAATGATGCTGCTAAATCTGCATGTAGAAGAATGCGAATTGATCTATATCCATCACCCTGCCCAAACTGAAACCAAGCAGATCAAAGACCTCAACATAAAACTGGATACACTAAATCTAACAGAAGAAAAAGTAGAGAACAGCTTTGAATGCACTGGCACAGGAGACAACTTCTTGAACTGAACACTCACAGCTAAGGCACTAAGATCAGCAATTAAAAAATGAGACCTCATGAAATTTAAAAGCTTATGTAAGGCAAAGGACACCATTAAATGGACAGAAAAGATCTTTACTAAGCTTACATCTGACAGGGCCAATATCCAAAATATATGAAGAAATCAAGCAACTAGACAGCAACAAATCAAACAACCTAAATTGAAAAATAACAGTACAGAGCTAAACAAAGAATACTCAACAGAGAAATATTTAATGACCAAGGCGCACTTAAAGAAATATTCAACTTTCTAAATCATCAATGAAATGCAAATCAAAACAACTCAGAGATTCTAATGTTAACACCTGACAGATCTAAGATCAAAAACTTGGGGTCGAGGGTTTGAGAAAGTGGAACATTCCTCCATTGCTGGTGGGAGTGTAAACTGTACAACCATTTTGGAAATTAATCTGGCACTTTCTCAGAAAATTAGGAATGGTTCTACCTCAAGACCCAGCTCATGGGGATATACCCAAAAGATGCTCTACCATACAATGAGGACATTTGCTCAATTGTTTTCATAGCAGCTCTAACTGTAATAGCCAGAACTGGGAAAAAACTTGGATAAAAAAAATATGGTACATTTACAAATGGAATACTACTCAGATATTAAAAAAAAGGACATCATTAAATTCCTAATGACTTTAATCACAGGACACGGTAGTACCAAGAGATGCCCTAAAGGATTTCCTGCACTGCAGACAATCTCTCTTACCTCCATTGTGAAGAAGCAATCTAATTTCCCCCATGGTAATCTGGATCAATCACTACTCTTAATACTGTTATTCCTTTCTTAGCCTATTGGTTTACAGGCATTAGAAGCCCAAAATGGCCGGAAGAAAGTCTGAGTTTCCAATTTAATGGAATGTTTGTTGTGGCTCCCTCTTCTGAAACTAAAATTTCTAGGCCAGCAAACTTAAGGTAAGGGAACAGGGAACAAAACATTTCCTAGTTGGTCACTCAGGTGATGATTAAAACTATTCCCTTTCCCACTCCTTGAGTCCTGGACCTGTAGATCCTGCTAAAACAGAAACACTACCATATATTGGACACTTCTTTAAAGCACTTACTGCCTTAAGAACACTGCCCCAACCCTCTAGTTTGCTGCCACTTAATTGGCAATATAAATGTGTCTTTAAAAGGCCATTCCACCTCTCTTTCAAGGCATTTGCTTCAGGATGGTGGGGAACATGCTAAAAACAGTAGATTCTGCAATGACTTTGAGATGAGTTCCTTGTTCAGGACTAATATTGAGTGCAATACCATGATGGTGGACAAAGCATTCTGTATCTCCATGCATAGTGGTTTTGGCAGAACATATATTCAGGAAAGGCAAATCCATAACAAGAATCAGTATCTACTACAATAACGACAAAACACTGTCTCTTTCATGGTGGAAGTGGTCTTACGTATTCAACCTGCCATCAGGTTGCAGGCTGGTCACCTGGCTAATGGGACCCATATCTGGGGCTCAGTGTTGGTTTCTGCTGTGGGTTCAGCAGCAGCTGTAGCCAGGTCAGCCTTGATGAGTGTAGATGTAAGTTGTTGAGCCCATACATAACCCACATCTCTGCCATAATAGCCAATTTGTTCATAAGCCCTTTGGGCAATGACATGACTGGCTGGGGAAAGAGGCTGACTGCCCATAGAATGAGTCTCTGATCTACTTGATTACTGAACTCTTGGCTGAGGAGTTACATGCGAGCATTTACATGAGGCAAGAGTATCTTCATATCCTTTTCCTATTTGGAGAGATCTATCCATGTACTTCTTTCCTAAATGTCTTTCTTACAACTTTCCAATCAGCAAGTCCATTCCTTGACTGGCATTAGTACTTCTTCAGGATTCTAGCATATAAGAAAATAAGCTGAGATATCCAGCCTAGTGAACTGAGCGACTACTGGATTTCTTTCTGCTCACAACCAGCCACTATTGGATTATCTGGACACAGCCTGTAAGTCATTCTACTAAATCGTTTTTCTCTACATATAGAGATTCATTCTATAAGTTCTAGAGAACTCTAAATAATACTAAGCATATGAAGATATATCTACAAGGTTTAGAACTATAGCTATGATTTTAAAAAGAAAATGATATATGGCAAATAAAAGATATGAAGACAAAAGGTTAAACAGCAACTAATAAGATTACATATGTGGCTTGTTACATATATATGTATGTATGTATGTGCACATGTTTATATGTATGTATATCTAACTTAAATGTTCATATATATAATCTACATTTTCTATGTTATTTCTATATAGCATTTTATTGTTAAAGCTAACGTAGATGTTTATGCAGTGGTTTCATTAAAAGAAATAAAAAGTAGCCATCATTCCAGAAGAATGCTTTTGCAACCTAAGACACAGACTAGCAAAACAGTGCTATCTAGTGGCTACATCTGGGATGAAGAGGCAAAGCACACTAGAGGCTGCAGAACCTCCCAGAGGCTGCAGCTCAATAGCTTTACATTGGGCCACAAGAGAAAACAGGTGCCCAGCTCCTGCCTGGGAACGGCTCAAACCCTGATCACACAGTTCTTCTCAGGATGGTATGGAAAACAGATTATGAACTTAAACCCTGACTTTTCTCTATGAGCAAAAATTCAATTTTTGGCAGAATGTCTTTAAGAAAGCTGTTAGATTTATTTCACTTTTTGATTACTTTCAACTATGACAAGGAAACAAAAATGTTGAGAAGTAGAATATGTGGAAATATTATTCTGTAGACAATAATTCAGTTAATGATTATTCTATATTATTTAAAATATGAATAAACTACAAAACTTAAAATACAAAATCTTATAAATTAAAACATAACTTATGAAGTCAACGTCAACAAATATACTTGTATAAAATGTAAATATCTGGCATTATTTAAAGCATATGAACAAATTAAAAAGTAGGCTCCATGCTGCACAGAGTTCATTGGTAATATCAGTATTCCCAATGAAAAGAAAGTACCTTTTAGAAAGAAAATACACAATTAACTCTAAAATAGCATCTTATTCTACAAATTGTCATGGTGGCCAACAGGGCTGTCAATAGCTATGCTCCTCTGAGATATTTCCAGCTACTGTGGATTTCCATTTACTTCTCTGGTAAACCAAATCATGTCTAAAGTTCAGGTTCCCATTATTCTTTAGACTTTTATCTATTATTCTTCAAGCTATGATTATATAAAATCAATCATAAGCAAAGATCTGGAATTACTTATTACTCATAATGAACACCAGTTATTCCAATTCTTTTTGTTATTGTTGTTTAGAACAAAAAAACCAAATCCAAAGCCAACACATACTTCAAAAAGTTGAAAGATCTCTTTAAAATACTTTTACAGATTTCATCTTTCTGGTCAATACTGAAGCATTTACTAAGAATACATGGATACTAAGCAATCATCAAATCCCTGTGTTTTCTTACTTTACATCAATGATTTAGATCAGTTAGAAGCATGGCACACATATTAATACTTACAGAAACTAACTCCCAAGCATTCCCAAAAGCTTTGAATAAAATCTGCCAGGTAGCTTTCTGTCAAATCTAGCAAACTTTGACAACAACCTTGCCCTGAATCAATGGGACTCACAGAGGATTAACATGATTTTGAGTAAGCAGAATCCAAGAAAAGAGAATTTGACAGAATAGAAACCAAATGAATAAGAGCTAATCTAAATGAGATGGACTCCTAAATATGGGAACAGAGCAGAGGCAAATGACATTCATATAGGATCTTTTAAAAAAGGATTCAAGTTCATGGTGAATATCAGAGATGAAAATAATTAACGTCAATTGTAACATCATTCCATTGTAACATCATTCCATTGTAACAGTACATGAAGATCATCTATATTTACAGTTTCTCCAAAATGAGAGTTGAAGAATTTGTAACTGCACTGACTAAAAAGGCATGAAAACATGGATACAGGTTTCAATATTTCACATGTGTCCTGTATAGTCAATCCACTACTTAAAAGCAGTTACCATGAAATCACAATGCTTTGAAATGGTACACTAGCTGATTCTGATTAGAAATGTGCAAATGTAACCTCAAACAATACTACTATCAAAAAAACATTCACTTGCAACCTGATTAGGAAAACTGAAGAAACAAGGTCAAGGCAATAATGCAATATGGAAAAGCTGAGCCCACAATCTCAGAGCAAAGTCATGCATCTACCATTTTTACTATCTTAAGTTATATTGGAACTTGAGAACTTCAGTAGCAGCATAGTAAAAATTGCAGACCAACAGGATAAAGACAGTTAAGAATAAATGCAATTTAAGAATAAGGTTTATTACCATGATTACAAACTTTAAGAACAGGCCTCTGAGACACTGGACTAAGACTCTGCCGAATATCTGTTGAGAGAGAGAGAGAGAGAGAGAGAGACTGATTTAATTTTATATGTGGGTCTTTTCAACTCAAGATGTAAAAGGGTGCTACTTGATTTTTCGAAACAATGAATGCAATATTTCAATGCCCTGAAATACTTAAAGCAGTAATGCTATGACTTTTACTTCCTGTTTAACTGTACTACCCTAACCTCCACTGGGACAAGGTGCATATGTTCTCTTAATGAGACTTATCACACTAATCAGGATTTTCCAGGTTCAGCGCATTGATGTGTTAATGTGCTGCTGACACAAGCAACTGGAATGTGTATCTAACACCCACCTCTGCAAGAGATTAAGTGAACTTCGAAAACTTAGGAACAATTGCTATCCACAGCACTGTCCCTGTGACATATGACTTTAAAAGAATGAGGAGGAGAACCAGCTCTTCCCTGTGACTATTCCCAAGAAAGCAACATTAAACAAGAAAAGAATTCACCTTTCAGCTTCGGTGTCCTTTTTCTTCTGTCGCGGAAGGCAGCCCCTGACTGCAAGGCCTCCAGCAGACTATCCATCACTCCTGTCTCGTCACCCTCTGTGAAAAGAGATGCAAAGAATTCCATCAGTCCTCAGGGTTACCAAAGCAATGTCAAAGCACACATGCAAACTGGTGATGGTAGTGGTGATGACAGAGAGGAAAAGGACAGAATGCCAGGACTAAGCCAGGACTTTTGAAATAAGAAAGGATCTGACTCTGTCATCAATCAACCATCTTTTAATAAAAGCCATCTCATCAGTGCTTGTGCTCTGTCCACTTCGGGAGTACAGGGTTTCACAGACGCAGTGTAGAGCACTGCTTTTATAGACCAGTGGCACAGTGAGTTTAAATGGAATGTGGTTCCGGTCAAATCGGTGTCTTGGCTTACCATAAATCATATTTCCTCTTGAAGAGATGAGTTACTTTTTAAGCATCAGACTTGTTTCTAAAAGAAACCAGGTATGGTACAATTCCTCTATTATATAGCAGTAAAAACTTTATATATATTATACCCAGACAGGTATTTGTCCTGCTAGATAATATATTGTCCTCTAATTTGAGGTGACAAAGAATAATCACTGCAAGCTTTTACAGAATTAGTTATCTTTTACAATTAAGATATAAACTCAGGGACACTTTTGAAATTTAAAGGATAGCATTTCTCATATTATTGAAGTTGTTATTTTGTAGATAATAAAGAATATAGGTATAGTGGCATTTCTGTCTACAAAGGTAAATTATCCTCACCATATTCATAAGTATTTATAGTTATCAATGTTGAATACTACTGAAAGTAGGCAAGAGAAAAAGCTTCAAAGAAGCTACTTGCCCAACTCTTCTTCAAGGAACACTAAAGGAGTCCTATGTCCCTGCAAGACAGGTTCTTTGCCAGCTTCTCTATTGAACTGTATAACAGAGGTATACTAGCAGGTCTAAATCAGAAGAAATGACTTTCCTAAGAACTCTTTCTCACTGCTTTTTTGTTTTCCTTTTGGAGATACAGTCTCTTCACAGAGAACTGTTGACATGTGAGTGTGGTAGAGTACAAAACCACACTCCTTCACAGTTTATAAACAGTACACACATATAAGTATGGATCAGCTGCTTTTCCATCTGCTTCTACTGCGCATTTTTAGAGAGAACTAAACCTTGGAGGTATGATCAAAAATGGTGGGTGAGAACCAGAGTAGTTGGAGGTTGTCAGTTTAATTTAATTTAATTAACATAAATTCAATTCTAAAGCAGTTCAGTGTCTACTTTAAAGTACACTGAATATTTCAGACAATTTAATACATAACTACCTAATCTTTAAAAATTTACACTCAAATTTAACTATGTTTTTCCTCAACATAAGCTCATGTAATATTAAATAAACATTTAATGTAGTTCATTAGTAAAAGTAAACACTTAAATAAATAAAAGAATTTTCTTTCATTTTTTAGGTATTATGGTTACTTGCAAAAGAGATCAGGGAAGAGAAAAATAAAGAATTGGTTTAAGGGAAAGGAAAATGAGACAAATATAAAACAATGTTTGTTTTATTCCTGGATTATAAAACACCTATAACTGACTGAATATGGCTGGGTGCTAGATGAACTCACTGTACAAACTACAGTGGAAGTTTTGGTTTATTTAATAACTCACTTACACTCTGTAAATATATTTTTGTTGTAATCCCAAGTGTGAGATGTGGGAATGCTTTTAGTTTATCAATAGCAGATAATAGCCTCATGAGAGGGTGAGTGATCTTTATCAGCTGGAAACTGTCTCCTGTGTGTGCTATGAGAACTCTGAGAGGATATAAATAAGAGAGGCTGCTTCGAGATGATGCTAGAGAGAATAGGTCCGGATAATGCTTAGAGGATGAGGATGCTGATTCATTGTTTGCTGTTTGGCTGGGATGCTTGAATCCTTATGATGAAGAGTGTAATCACCCCATCCCTTATCCCTACTAATCTTCTGTTTCTTATACCTAGGGTTGAGGGTTTGAACAGAGATAGAGGTGTTTAAGAACCACCAAAAAGGAGGGTTTAAAAACAGTGCAAACAATGGTTGTTAAGGTATTGGTGGATGTTGATTGCATTGTGGCCAAGTAGGCTGATCCTGCTGGTCCCTGTAGTCAGATGTTGACACATTTAGGTTCATGAAGTGCCGCAGACACCATTGGAAACCATGCCCTGCTCCATGTGTGCTAGCTCAGTGCATATGGCACACCTGACAACACATCTTTTCGAAGTTGTACTGTTTCCTAGATCTATCTATCTATCTATCTATCTATCTATCTATCTATCTATCTATC
>NW_026591086.1:23615903-23637853 GCF_907164565.1 Psammomys obesus
ATCTATCTATCTATCTATCTATCTATCTATCTATCTATCTATCTATCTATCTATCTATCTATCTATCTATCGTTCAAGACACCGTCTCTCTGTGTAGCCCCCTGGCTATCCTGGAACTTGTTCTGTAGACCAGGCTGGTCTGGAGCTCACAGAGATCCACCTGTTCTGCCTCCAGAGCCCTGAAGGCATGTGTCATCTGGCTTTATTTCATAAAATCACATCATCTAGTCCAGGACATTTGCTTATGTTTTTGGTTAAGGACTAATCAAATCTCTTATCATTGCTAAAAAACACCCTCTGGTTTGAAGTATAAAAAGACTTGTGCAAGTAAACTCTATGTGAAACAGAACTCATGTATAAGATGAGAGGATATAAGGAGGATGTTCTTCTCATGTTAGATGTATTTAGTACACATATCCAACACATGTTACCTGGCATGTGGTATTGTGTACTGGGATATCACTGTGCACTTATGGTTCCTATGTTCTGAGCATCAACAAAAACACTCTCCTGTTCTTAGAAGCACAAGACTGAGATAGATGGTCAAAAGATGGATATCATTGGAGGAAGAGCAGTCTTGGCAGAAGAAATGGCAGATACCGAGACAAATGTATACAATCAAAAGACATCTAAAACTGTTTAGATAAATATATGCATCTTTTTACTATAAACCTAGGAAATTGTCAGTTTATATTAAAAATACAGCCTCATTTCTTCTGTGAAAAGTCTTAAAATAAATAAAATACCTGAAATCATGCCCCAGAAGGACTGAATAACATATTGCCTCCCATAACTTGTGAATATAAAGTTGATAACTACAGTGTTGAGTGAAATGGAGAAAGGCAAGTCTGGGAGGAGATATTCCAATGTAGAAACAATAGGGTAAGAATAGGAAGAAGGGAAAGTAGCTGAGGAACACTCCTGAGGGCTTTGGTGCTCATGGATAAAGTATGGGGAGAATTCTGAGTTTGGTGGGTTCTGATGGTCAGGAAAGGGAATGAGATTCTCTTGTTTGCTATGTTAGTGGGAGATGTCAGCAGTGACCACCAGGGTTAAGCTAGAAATTGTGGTCTCAAACAGGTATGGAAAAAGCAAAAGTCATTTTTTTTTTCTCTTACATATAAGCATAACTCCCCTAAGGACTTGTGGGACCCTGGAAGGGCCATGGTCAGGGGAGGTAACATTTGCAGAGACACCTCAAAATAAAGCATGAAAGCCTTGGCACACAGAGCAAGACAGAACAATAAAATTTCACACAACCAAGGAAGAATACATGCTAAAAGTTTCATGAAGGCTAAAGTCAGGTAAACAAACCCAAACAGCTTCCGAAGGAAATAATTAAGAATGGGGTTAGATTTCTCAATAGCATACTGAATTTCAAAAGACAAAAGGGAAATAATTTCCAGCTTCTGAAGAGAATTATCTCCAGTGAAGCAACAGTTTGGTTGCCTGTAAAGTGGGGACAGAAACTAGCCATACTCAGACATGCAGTCACCTACACATGATTTCTTAAAGACAGGAAATTTGTTAGGGTCTGGATCTAAAAATTCCCAGAGGCTATGTGTTAAAGGCTTGAGTGACATGGTTCTGGGGAAGTGATCACATCAGGAAACCCCATCAATAGATCAATCCACTGATGAGATATTTGATGGACTACTGAGAGATGACAGATACTTAGGATGCCTTGAGGGTGTAGACTCTGGACAGACGACCTGTTCTATCACATACTTTCATACGGGCTTCTGGTTACCATGAGATGAGCATTGCTGATCCATCCAGACCTGGAAGTTTTTCTTCTTTACCATGGCTTGGAGACAATAGAACCAGTTGATAATGGACTAAAATCTCTAAAACTCCATGCCAAAATAAATGTTGTTCCTGTAACTTGGATAGCTTGTTAAAGAAATGGAAGTCTGGCTAATATATCGTGCTTTTTCAAAGTAAAGAGGAAAAAAAAACCAACCAACCAAAACCAAAACATTAAACAAACAAAAACCAAAGGGTGGGGGTGGAGGAGGTAGGACATGAAGTCTAGGTAAAGGGAGAAGATATCTAGCAAATGGTAGGAAGATTCCCAAGATTCCCAGGACAGAGACCCAGAGCAGCCTTGAGGCTGTGTGGTAGGAAACAAGCTGGGTCGGGGAAATCAGACTTTAGACCTGATGTCTGACCATTTGGAAAACAAATAGTGGATGTTTATACAGATCTATTATAAGAAGTTTGAAAACTAGCGACAGATAAATACAAATCTTAAGCACTTTTTTTTCACTATGCATTAACTTAAAAATTAACAATGTAATAAGAATCATATGGTCCGAATGTTGGTCCACCACTCAAATATACAAAGTATATTTGAACTACAAAGAACTACAAAGTAGTTCTTAGGAGAAAGAGTCCTCACGAAGTGATTAAGTGAGGAGTAGCTTAAATGGATGGGCATACTGTCTTAAAAATGGTGTTGGGGAGGTGGCCACTCCATGTTCGCCATATACTTTCAAAGGACAAGGTATTATTTGTGGAGAGGAGAAGAGGGGAGGGAAAAGGAGGGGAAGAGAGAAGGGGATGGGAAGGGAGGGGAGAGGGAGCTCTTTGTAAAAACTGAACTCATCTAAGCTCTGGGTTTAGACATCTTCACCTAAAGAATCATGAGTCAATACATCTGTCCTGAGCAGAAATTAGCACATATAAAGCATTTTTGTTACAGCAGCCAAATGTACTAAAGAAGCAAGGAATATTTAGAAAGTGGCAATTTTATAAACATTGGTTCTTCTGATGACCAGAAATTGTGCTGTGATTCTAATGAAAGTTAACAGGGCAAAGGGGTTGGAGCCTGCTGGGAGAGCACAGGTGAGAAAGAACTTTGGAAACCAAATCCTTAAGCCACTTAGCAGGAACTCAGTCACATCTAAAACTAAACTTAACTAAAGTGACTGTTTAGATTGCTGAAAATCAAAAATAAAAAACTGAGAAAAAGAAAAAAAAATGAAGAGGCTGATGTTTAGCCTAAGTCACTCAACTGTGGACAGGAGGAAGACAGGTCACAAATGGTATAACACTGTGCAATAGATGCTGGGTCAGAGACTCGAACATATTCTTGAGGAGGAGCAATCAGCATGGAGCAGGGGGTGGTGCCTGGCTCCTGGCCCAGAGGCTTCTTGGACACACACACCTGAAGGAACGACCTGGAGGGTAGTAGAGCTGCTGGAAGAGGGAGGTTTATTTTGGTTGTCAGAGCCATACCAGCTGGGTTTCAGAAGGATAAAGAACCATGTGGAGAACTGACATATCGGAGAACTGACATATCAACAGAACTTGAGGGCAGAAGGCCAGAGGTGAAAAGGCAATGTCAGAGAAGGGCAGCTCACCAGCACACTGGCTGTACCATGCTGAGGAGTCTGGAGTTGATCTTTAAGTGAACAATGAACTTCTTTTAATCTAGAAAGCATTGCAGTCATATTTCTACTCAGAAAAACAATAGACATCTGATGGCCACGCAAAAATGGAGACATGTTTAGGGGATCAGTATGAAGTAGAAGTGATGGCAGTGAGAGCAGGGAGAAGAGGATGAAGAACAGAAAATTGATGATCTGCATCTAAGGGGCTATTATAAATAAAGATGAGGCTGATTTCCAGGTGGCTGGCTGGGGCTTCAAGATATACATGAATAGCATTAATCAAAACCAGAAATATCTTTGGTAATAAAAGAAGCTGAGCCTGGAAAGGAGCTCAGTTTTGGATGTGTTGAGATGTCATGAGAAAACTAGTTATTAAAAAGTGATTAAAGATGCCTAGATGGCTGATGGATTCACAAGTCTAAGCACATAAGCTGCCTATCTACTTAAGTTACAAGGACACAGGCTACACCATAACCATGGAGAAGAGTGTAAGTACAGTAGAGTGACAATACATAGGTTTTTAATATACATGTTTTATATTAGACCACTGGTCCTCAGCAAATCAATGAACTTTCCTTTCACCCTCTCCCCATGCCCGCTGACCCCCAACTCTCAAATGGGAAAAATGACATCCACTTTAAAAAGTTATTATAAGCATTAAAGGAGATGAATAACATCCAATGTTTGCAGAGTTCCTGGGACACGGGTAGAACTCATTATTTAGAAAGCTAATTTTTATCAGTGGTTATTGATATTGTGGTAAAGTGAGCCAAAAAGCTAACTCATGTGAAAGAGGACTTTAGGAAGCAGTGAAGGTTCTCATCCTGGGGCCATTTTCTGCTGTGTGCAGTGTGTGTGCGCCTGTTTTTTAAACCCGTGATTTTTTTAGGATCCACATTCTTTAAGTCTCACAATTCTGGAACAGTTTTAGAGAAAGTAAGTGTTACAATGATTAAAGTCAAGCCTGGCATTTAACATGGGAATAGGGATGGAAATGCCAGTCTCCTTAAAGAACTGTTTAAAGTGTGCTGCTAATACACAAAATTCACAGGCTCATGTTTAACCCAACCTTCCAGAAGAAAAGAAATACATGGGTGAGTCTAACATGGTTACATGAATTACAGTTCTATGCAGCTGGTTACAGAGGGATTACATGGCTTTTCTTGGTAACGTATTTCAGTCCTTAACCATCTAGAATAAAGCATGAAACACTACTTAAACCAGACAGCAAAAAGGCAGGAATCACTTTAAACAAAAACCCCTGAACTTGTTTTAATACAGACGTGATGCTGAAAATTTTAGTCAAGGGATGTAGAGAGCCAATATTCATTGGCACTTAGCCAATAAGGAGAATATCAGAGCATATCTCTTTTGTATTGCAAACAACCACAAAAACCATAAGCGAGAGGATTCAGGGGGAAATACAATATTATAGTTCAAAATTTCCATTTTGTTCTCCTGTACTCATTGCTTGTCTGAACAGGGGGTAAGTTAGAAGTGAAAATTGTAGTATTTTATAAGGAAAGTCTCCTCAGTCCTGAAATGGACCATCTTGTGGATATGTTTCAGTTCCCATTCTGACCATCTTCAGCCCTCTATGCCTTCTCACAACTATGAGATGGGTTCTCTAATAGAATTTACCTTCGCAAGCTATGGTCAGAATTGAGTTAACCTGTACAAAGCATGAAGACAGTGCCTCTCACAAGATAAGGGCAGATACACATGAGCTGTTATTACACTTAACACTGCGACTATTGTTGTTCAGCTGATTGGGCCATGTAAGAAATCCATTCTCAACTATCTCCTCATCCCTTGTCCAGTTTAACTAGAAAGGCTAGGAAAGCTAAAAACAAGGACCAACCCTCCGCAGCATCCCTGTCAGCAAAGCTACAGTGGCCATGAGATGTACTGCTGTGCAGCGAGGCATGGGAGACATCTGCAGGGTTTCTAGACAGAGAGAGAGTATATGTCCATAACTATTATCCCATTTCTTATGGGATTGTGGCAGGCAAAACTGCAACTGTACAATTCTGCCCCCTTCTGACAGTCAAAACTATGAACAGCAAAGACAGGGCAGTGGTTTTAGTTCCTGTGGGCAATATATAAGAATATTTGTAAATCTAAGTGAAAAATACTTACAAATACAATGGTGCCATGGATTACATTTTATCTATATTTGAATTTAAATTATTTCTGGATTTACAGTAAGTAATATTGAAGAGTACATTTATAAAATGAATGTTCTTTTAAAAAAGTTTTATATCTGTTAACTGTGGGTTTGAATGTGGATGTCAGAGGTCAGAAGACAATTTGCACAAATTAGTTCTCGCTTTTACTATGTGGGTTTTAGGGGTCATACTCATTTTGTCAGGCTTAACCTAACCACATTCTTGGATGTTGCAAATACATATGGACACACAGGAAAAATAGTAATAAATACTAGCATCAACATTACTGCAGAGCATGCAGCCGGGAAGATGATATATGTCTATCATCTTGGCCCTGGGGAAGCTGAGGCAGGATGGCAGGACTCTGAGACCAGTTTGGGTTACATAGTAAAAGCATATCTCAAAAAAATTGTAAAATGGTCCATGAGCCTAAGTAAGGAAAATCAGATGGAAAGATTGTAAAAGCCAGATAACCAGTAAGTTTGCTTTAAGCCTATGTCACCTAGTGATGCCAGAAGCTTATACTCATAAAGCAACTAAGGAGTGTTGGGAGAGGAGAGATAGGCTTCTGCAAGGAAGAGCACACCAACAGGCTATCCAATAGCCAGCAGTCATCCCTAAAAACATACATACAAGCAATGTTATACAGACCTGAGCAGCTTGTATTTAGAAATATATATTTGAATATGTGTATGTGTGGAAAAACTATTAAAGAAAAATGGCCATGGATTTGGAAGAGGGCAAGGAGGGGTAAGTTGGGAAGTAAGAGCAGATGGTTCTGTGGTCAAGAGACTTTGGATAACATGTGTCAAATGCATGAGTCCAGGTGATGCCTATCAAATGCATCATGAAAACAAAAAGTTCATTCATGCTAAAAGCAGTGTCTAAAATCAGCAGGGGATAAGACATCCAGTAACCACTGTCCTGAAAGCAATCTGTTCACCTTGCTAATAACATCAAACTAAATTCCAAGTAGATCGAACGTTCCAGCTCTAAAAGATGAGTCTGTAAAAACAGAGTAGATAAGAGTGAGAAATACATTTTCATTAAGTCTAGAATATGAAGATTTTCAAAGAAAACCCCAAAACTCAAAAGTCATATAAATATCTAAAACTTGAAAGAAATAATAAGTCTGCACATGACGAATAAAAGATAAACTGGGAGAATATTTGAAATATGGGCACCCCATAGGACTGACTGTCATAAGAACACATGCAACTCAGGAAGGAAAGGGCCAGTATGTAGGCAGATAGTACATCCAAGAAGCTATCTCTTACAGTCAGTCTGTGAAACGCTAGACCTCAGAATTCAGATTGATACTATTTTTTTGTGTTGTTTTACATGACAGGGTTTCTCTGTATAACCCTGACTGTCCTGGATATCTCTTTGTACACAAGGCTAGCCTTGAACTCAGAGATCCAGCTGCCTGTGACTCCTGAGTGCTGGGATTAAAGGTGTGCACCACCATGCCTGGCTCACAGAATAAAATTATATTTCAATTAATTATTTAATTAATTACTCACTTTACATCTCAGTCATAGGCCCTCCCTCTTCTCTCTTCCTTGTAATCCCCCTCCCCTACTTCTCAGAAAAGGAAGCTCCCCCCACCTACCAACCCAAGCACATCAAGTCACATCAGTATTGAGCATATCCTCTTCCCTTGTGCCCTTGTGCATCAGCCCTGCCAGGGGAGAGTGTGATCAACAAGCAGGCAACAGAATCCATGAGAGAGACAGGCCCCACACCCTTTATTAGGGCACCCTCATGAATCCTGAGCTGCCCATAAGCTACATCTGCCGAGCCTCACAGCGAAACATTGGGTGAAGCATAGGGAGTCTTGTGGAAAACTTGGGGGAAGGACAGAAGGACCTGGAGGGGAAAGAAGCTACAGAAGAACACCAACAGAGACAACTAACCAGTGTCCAGAGGGACTTATGGAGACTGAAGCACCAACCAAGGACCACACATGGACTGGACACAGATTGAAATCCCCCCCCCCCCCCCAGAGCTTTGAGAAGTGACTAGATCCTGAAAAAAAGGACATCATGAGTGGGACTAGTGTCATGAAAACACCCTAGAGAGCATTTGCCGTCCACCATAGGCATACAGAGGACATCACTGTAAACCATGCAACAGGTGCTCCCCGGACACGGAATACGCCCACTGCAGAACTAAGAGAAGTGAAATTTCGTACCCAACGTTACTGAATTATAGTACTTCATTTAGGAATCTAGAAGGGACTCCATACATAGGAGCATCCCTCCCCATTCTTCATATTAAAATATTCCAAATAAATCAGTGGGGGATCATTTTCATCTATCTGCAAGGCAATAGTTAAAATTCACAACATATCAATTGTGCTAAGTGTTAGGGGCAGAGGAAAAATCAGTATTATAAAGTGTTGGGGCAAGGGGAGACTGGAGAGAGCGGTTAAGAGCACTGGTTGTTCTTCCAGAGGACTGAAGGTTCGATTCCTAGCACCCATACTGTGGCTCACAACTACCTGTAACTCTAGTTCCATGGATTCTAAAAAAGTTCTTCTGACCTTCATGAACACCAGGTTTCCACATGATACACACACATGCATGCAGTCAAGACCCCAATACACATGAAATTTAAGAAAAGTCTTTTTTTTTTTTAAGTTTGTTTTGGGAAAGCAGGTCACTTTACACATTGCTGATTTAAAAAAAAAATGAATGTGATGTCTTTGAAAAGTAATTTAACAATGTTTATCAGAATTTAACTGCCATATAAAAAGTTTTTTTTTGTAAGAGAATTATCCTACATATATAATTCATACGTATGCAAAGGCTATGTTAAATAATGTGGATTATATTGTTTATAGGTGCAGGAGGCTAGAGGAGGCCACAGAGGAGGACAATGCAGCTAGTCCTGATGAGACCTGATAAGCTAGGATCAGATGGAAGGGGAGGAGGACCGCCCCTATCAGTGGACTTGGAGAGAGGAATAGGAGGAGATGAGGGAGAGAGGATAGGATTGGTAGGGAATGAGGGAGGGGGCTACAGCTGGGACACAAAATAAGTAATCTGTGATTAATATAAAAAATAAAAATATAATAAAATATTTGCATATTTAAAATTACTAAATATTGTGTGTTTAGGTAGCCAGATGTGCTGGGTATATTAATTTTGATCCACCCCAGCAATTGGTGAAACGAGCAAAACTGAGAATCCATCACTTACTCCCTGGTAAGTAAGTTCCCTTGGCGGTCCATGCATATCGCATAGGACCCAGAGTGAGGAATAGATGGCTCCTGCTGCTGAAGCACACAATGTCAGGGAATAAGAGAGCGTACCCATATAATCACACCTGTAGGTGGAAAATGAGGATATTGAACAAGATAGGACACACACAGCAAACTCTCATGGCCCTTTACTGAAGGAGTAACCCCAAGAGGAAAAGGTTAATGACAGTATGGCCATCCCTTCAGAAGCTTCAGTTGTCACCAAGAGCTTCACTTACTTCTAGAAGCAAGTTTGACAAGCTTAAGCTCAGCAAACATTTACTTCCTGTTGCAAGTACGTTCGGATATGGTTCAGGTTTGTTTTAATAGCACTTATTATCACTTAATATCATTTATATTCATATTTTCCCATGTAAAATTTTTGGACAAAGAAGGAAGAGATTTCAGATCATGAAAATGCCCAATTCAACATCAAAAAAATAAGAGGGAGCTAAGAAATGGTATCAGTAATTTCACATGAGTAGTTTTCTTCCAGGAGAAGCTGAGATAAATGGACATGAGGCTATGAGGAGCCAGTGGGTGGTTCATGAAACACGCAGGGGGCCCAGAGGGTCCCTGACAGTCATGCTCTGACAGCAGCAGATGGCGTGCACTGGAGGAAGGGGAAAATAAGGTCAGGAAGGCGGGCTGTGGAAGCTTGGATTCAAGGCTGAAGAACTGCCACAGAATAATTTTGAAAGGTGTGAAATAATCAAAACTCTACTTCACTGTGATTAAAGCTGGCATGGTGTGAAGGTGTCAAGCCTGGGTGACTGGGAAAACGGTGGTATCATTAACCCAAAATGAGAACATGAAAATCAGGTTTTATGTGGAACATGATAAGTTAGGTTGTAAATGAATTGATTTTGAGGTGCTGGCAGAATATTCAAACTGTTTTGTTCAGGAAGGAGTGAGAAACATAAAACTATGAAATCTGCAGTTTAATTCAATTCTACAAATAAAGTGCTAAGTACTGAGTGTTAGGCACTGAACCAGCCCAGAGATGCTGTTGTGTGGGACTTACTATCTGAGAGGGACTGTCATCCTCAATTAGTTACTACCTGTACATGAATGAAGCCGAGTGCTGGCCCCTGTGGAGCACAGTGGCAAGAGGGACTCGAACCACAGCTGTGGCTGCTAAGTGAGCACTTCTGGGTTATCATTTTATACCCTCATTTATATTTAAAATCCTGGTTATATATTTTATATATACTTTATTGTGCTTTAAGACACTGAGAACCATAGATACTATGACAGACAGTGGAGACTTGTGGATTACCATATTGGGTTTCCAGAATGTTCTTGGTTAACCTTATTTCCCTATTGTCAACCTTATCTAAACAAAGGAATTTATGGCTTCCAGTTTTTAGTTCATTTCTAGTTTGACTTTGATTGAAATGCAGTAAGCATTCACGCTTTTTTGCTTTGTTTCTAAGGCAATATATGTTTTATTCTATTAAAACATGGAGCTTTTCTGCATGCCTTCCCAAGTCGGATGCAGAAATCATCACATTAGTATTAAAAGTACAGAGTTTTAAAAGTCTCAATTGCAATAACAACAATGTATTTTTGAAAGAAAAAGAGAAAGGATATTAAGGGAAATATGAACTAGTAGAAAGTGGTATTGGTGGGGAACTGACATGCTTCAGAAGCCACAAAATACAAAAATGAAAATGGGAGACAAATGAACTTTCAATGAACTCATTAACAATGGCAAATGAAAAAAATCTGGAGGCAAAAATGTACTCAATTCTCTCAAGAGTACAATGGAAAAGTCTCTTACCAACCATTGCTACAAAAATACTGGCAAAATGAATATAGAGAATCCTCAATGAACGCTGGTATTGAGTGACTCTGAGACAGCTTTATGTCAGAAATATGGGCTAAAGAAGACAAATAATTTAAAATCTAAATAGGAACCCAGGTATACTAGCAACCACTATTTCAATCATATGTGCTATCTACATCTTTATACCTAGTTTCTTGCTCTACCATCTACAAAAATCAGCACAACCATTTGTAAAGTCTGGGACCCTGGAGAGCAGAGGGGACATGCCCAAAGCCCTCTAGCTGCTGAGCAGTAGACAGGATGTGAACAAACGCCTTTCTGATTCTAAAACTCATCTCTTCCATTCAAGTTTCTTAGTTTAGTTAGGTAATAATTGAGAAGTGTTCGGATTCTTGGCTTTGCTGGTTTACACTTCAAAGTGCTATGGGAAGTTCAATAAGGAACAGAGCCACAGCAGTCCCATAGTTGGAACCTTAACCAAATAAGAGATAAGGGCAACTTAAACTCTCTGGGAGCCAAATGCTATTGCAACAGCCAAAATAAAAAGAGATGCAGGTCACCCAGAGACAAGCCCTTCTTCCCCCCAAAGCCATTTCTCCCAAGGAGCAGTATTTGGAAACAGCAGACTCGGTCTCATGAGCAGTGGTTTCTTAGCCTAAATTGTTAATGAGCCTCATGAGACCCTTATCTTCCCCAATTCATCAGGCCATGTATGTTTTCTTTTATTAAGTGGTGATTCGGCAGCTGCCTCCCCACAGCCTGTCCAAGTAATAAGCAGGATGAATACACCGAGGAGCCAGTGATCATTGTTTCAAACCTGAGAACTGAAATACTCCTGTGAAGAGGCAATTAGGATCACATATGTCTCCTGTAGCCATCAACTCCCATCTGTGAGAAGTCACCTACCAGTGTATAATTACCCATCCATACAAACCACCCCCAGCTAGGCAAGATGGCTCATTAGTAAAAGGCTGCCATTCTCAGAGTGGCTAAATAGTCATAATAAAGTTCTAGTCCTATCATTACTTTGCCTGTTGACTAGCCAGATTACACTTGGTGTTGAGATGATACCGCCTTCAGTACTATAGAACCCCACTATGACCCATCCACTGGTAATTGCTACAGTTAGGTGAAAGCCCTCAGGTCAACAGCTAAGGCTCCTGGTCTTTATTCCCTCTAGCAGTACCCTTCCATTAGATGTCACTAGAGCCTCAACTTCCTCAACATGGCCTTCATCTGAATTTGATATGGGCTCTCACTGGAAAGGCACAGATGATCCCTATTGCCATCTCCTAGTAAGTATTGTAAATTTTCAAAAACTCTGCATGCCTAGAATTTAACAAGTGACAGATAGCGGCACCCTTTCTTTCTCCCTGATCCTGTTTGTAACTGTCAATAATAACCTCTTCCCTTTGATCACCTTCCCTGAGTGGGGAGCAGCCTTACCAGGCCACAGAAGATGACAATACAGCCACTCCTGATGAGATCTGATAGACTAAGATCAGAAGGAAGGAGAGGAGAACCTCCCCTATCAGTGGACTTGGGGAGGGGCATGCGTGAAGAAGGGGAAGGGAAGGTAGGTTCAGGAAGGGAGGAGGAAGGCGCTTATGGGGGGATACAAAGTGAATAAAGTATAATTAATAAAAGTTAAAAAAATAATACGTCTTCCCCACTACATAAAAACACTTTCATTTGAAACCCTTGACTTTCATTTGAAACTGCCATTCCTCAGGGTCAATGTTACTTTTACACACCTATTCACCTTCTCATCCAAAACACACTTCAGAAGTTGATTCCATCTTCTTATAGACAAGTTCAGCCATCATCCTGCCTGAATTCACTTTCAATGAAAATGCTAACTTCTTTCTACCTCCTTGGGCTTTATGACATCACACAGCCTATTACTATTCTATTACTGTTTCTATGGCTCCTATTTTTCAAGCTCCTTCTGGCTTTTCTTGCTTTGCCCGTTTTGATACCACTCTTTGCTTCCACTGGGATGAGTTATCCATGCCTTTGGTTCCCTATAATTAAGACTCCTAACCTCTTAATGCCACTGTAAAATCTACACTAGAGCTCAGACTAGACCCTTAAGCATTCTACTTTGTAGACTAGAAGGTTTGTTAGAATACAAAATGTTCTGTAATTGAACTGGATGTGTCTGGTGCAAACTAGAATGGGTCGACCAACCTGGAATGGTTGTTTCTACCCCATCATTCACCAGATAAGGCAATATGGATACCATTCTATAGATGTATCTAACAATATGCCAAACCTGTATTTATAGTTTCCCCTCAGCCTCTACCTGTCCTATCCCAGTGATGACAGGTATCACTTGTTGAAGCCCATCCATGATTTGAAACAGCAGCTGAAGATGAATATAAGAGAGAGATTGATGCACGTCTAAGCACTGTTCTAACTGGAGGGCTACCCAGCAGGATTCCTATATAGCCAGTTAGCAATTTCAAATTCCTGCCAATGAGAAACAACTGAAAATGCTCCTTTCTCTGAAAGTTAGAGAATTCCAGTCACATCAGATTCGATAGTGATTTGTACACCGTCTAACTACTACAGAACTTTCTTAAATGTTCTGGAATATTTATAACATGCTGTTTAGGAATAGTTTTTTCCCCACCCAATAACAACATAAATTTTCTTAAGTATGGAAATTCTGGAAAACAACTTGCGTTCACTCATGAATGCTTCCACAGAGAAGCAAGTATGCATTTTGTATGTTAACAGGCCTCAAACTGGTGCCCTCACAGTCCACTCTGAAAATGACTGCATTTACTTCACTGTTTCAAGCTCTGTGCGACACCACTAAGCCCTGCCTTTAAAACTGCTAAGAAACTGAAGTTCTCCATGGACAATTAAGGCCATGTAAAGCCTCAGGAAGCAAGGCAGAGAAACAACTTTCTGTGTTCTTCGTGATTACATTTCTTTACCTTCATTTGGCACGACACAGCAGATGACTGCCATTACAACCAAAGAATTGCAGAAGTGGGGCTGGGGCTGGATCCCAGGAGTAAGGCACTTGCTTGGCATGCAGGAGGCTCTGGTTTGGGCCTCTATGCCACAAAAATTCCTAAAACAACAAACTTCCAAACTAACTGCAAAGAACTGATTAACACAGAAACTGCTTCTCTTGTGTTGAAGATATCCTGTTTTATTTCCAGGAAGTCTAGTGTAATTGTCTTGTTGTGGTCTTACAATCTAAAACTACTTATCAGTAACACCTACTAAATTAAACAGTTTTCTGTGCTTCAAATATATTTATCAATCTTGTGTGCTCTGGTTTCACCTTTCCTGAAAGCCATTTGTACATATTAGTACATTAATCAGGGATTGTGGAACAGTACTAGAAGTTGAAATTAAATTGATTTGTGGTAAAAAGTCCAATGAGAAAAGGAGATTGTGACTAGCTAAAATGGGTGTGTGTTATAAATGAATCTAAATTATCTCTGTCCCCTGTTCCTTCGGATAACTGAGAGTCAGCTGTGCACACATCTGTGGGTGTTTATAAACATTTCCCATCTGTGAGAAGCTTATGGGTTGTAAATGGTGAGCTAATTAGTGAAATGCTAGTCATTTCTACTGACAGTTGTTATGGATAAAGATTTTATCCAGGTTAAATTGATCTCAGAACCTTGTTGATCACAGGAGGCCATTCTACCTTTTACGATAAACCTAAGTAGTTACACTGCACTGAACATGTCCCACATTAAATATGAATTATAAATCTAGATCAGGCTGCTGGTTAACACACATTAATGAACTCAGTTCTTAACAGACTACAGTATGTATTGAGTGTTTGTCAGGGAAAAGATGGAGTTTTCCCTTCATAGACAGTCAACCAATTCTCTAATACAGGACCTTTTCATCTCTGTCTACATACATACTAAGCCCCTCCCATTAAGAAAATTAAGAAGAAAGCTTTAGCAAGTGGTCAACACGAGTAATCCTTCATTAATAAAAATGATTTCTCTACATACGTACCTTCCTGCATATGTAAATATTATCCTAGGTTCGGAACATAAGTATCTTTTTCTAAGTATCTCCTGTATTTTTTTTAACCAATTATTTGTGTGTGTAGTTGTTTCTTGGGGAATATCTCAATAGTTATAAAGTGCTTATATTGAAAGAACATGGGTACTAAATAGACTCTCAGAACCCATGTAGAACAAACTTAGTATGATACACATGCAAGCTTGAAGTCACAGTGCAGGGGAAGTAGACACAGGGTGCCTGGGGCATGCTGGTCAGCCAGTCTGACCAAAGAGGATCACACTGAAACTTGTTCTTTGGCTTCCGTACACACATACATGCATGCTACAACTACCGCTACCACCACCACCAACCAAACCAAAACCAAAACCAAAACGAAGCAAAAAAAACCATAGTGCATGAAAACGTTGTCAACAGGTAAATGTAAATTTACAATCTAAAGCAAAACATACTCTTGAGATACACTCATACTAACTGCCAAATGAATAAAGTGTCCTATAATAAAACTTACACTGTAGTAGAGGAGAGGGTCACAGAATGAGTGAGTCTGAGGTAAGCAAATTTTGGTTGTTTGGACTCAAACATAGAAGGGTTTTATGTAAAAACAAACGTAAAGAAAACAGGTGTAATTTCCTAGGGCATATGGAATCTTATTTGGTAGATGAAAACTGCTCTAGGGGGCCACTGGCTTGCCATGATTCAGATATCAGGAGAGAAGGGCAGCGACATGGTTGCTTGACTTCTAAGCAATGATCACACTTGCATTCAGAAAGAACAGCAACCTTGTCCACAATGCTTAGAATCTTGGTAAATGAAAACACAAACAAGAAAAACCACCTTAATTACATGCTTGGTCTTTTTGAAGATCATATGCTTCTATTCCTACTAAATTTTGTTCTAGAATGTATAGAAGTCTAACAGCATATGTTTATCTTACATGTTGGCTGTCTCCAGGGTGACTATAAGGCCACACAGGCAGGGTGTGTGCTTGCTTTGTCTCCTGATGTTTCTCTGGAGCACTGGGTAGCAGCATAACATAATATGCACTGCAGAAGCATTTGTCAAGGAAAGTTGTGATAGGAAGGACTTTTGCTACCAATACAATAATAATTCCATTAATGAAGAGGGTATTCTGATGCTCATTATTCTAATTTTTTAGGTCAGAAAGTTAATTGTAAGAACAAATCACAAGGGAGCCTTGGGAAAGTCTTTCAGAATGCTAGATAAGGTATAATTAGAACGTTAAAAAATATTTCAAGAAATGACTAATTACTAACTGCAACACTACCATGTATGCCAAGAAACCAAACATCAGACAAACTTCAACAAGGGTATTTTCAGATTTGGAACTGAGTATCTGGGCCAAATTCAGCTGAAGGAGATTAGTTTGCCATCTGAAGAGAGGTTAAGATATAGTCAGCCTTTTATCCTACCTGAACCCAGAGCCTCACTCAGATTTCCCAGGAATGGGCCACCTCCAAGTTACCTCATGAGCTAATAGCCATGATTTGTTTTCAGGTTTCTGCTTACAAAAAAGTGACTCAGGTAGTCTTTCATAACAAAGGAGTTATTCTTTGCATTCTTAAGTGAAAGAAGTGACATTATTGTGCAGTTGTGTTTTCTATCTGCTACCAGGTCCAGACAGGTAGATTCATCTTGCAGATTAAAACAGTTTAAAACTGAAGAAATGAAATCGATGTGTCCCAAGCATAAGCCCTGTCCACACAGTCACAAAAGTGCTGTCCCTGCCTCTCTACACTCAATTCACTCAAGGTACTGCTCATTTTCTCTGAACTTATTTTGAATCCATCTTGTCTTCTTGTGTTCGGGTATCCCAGCTCCACTATTCTGTAGTTCATGTCTTCTGCATTTATCTGAGTACTACTGCAATAACTTCTAAATTGGTCTTCCTCCTTCTAGTCCTACAACCTCTATTCCATCTGTACTTTTGCTTCAGGGCCATCTATTACACAGCAAAGATACTTCCCTGCCCACCCTTACCACAGGATAGGGCCAAAGGTCAGAAGATCCTCCTTAACTTTCAGTATGCGTCACTTTTCCTCACAGCTATACCCAAACATCCCTTAAGTTCATCAGTAACATCAAAGTACTGACCTAAGAAGGAAACAAACTACTCTCTTTGGCTGTCACTCAAAAAAAAACTTTCATCATTTTTACCAACCACATAAGTTAAAAATGTGTCAACATAGGATGCTGTTTCAGACCCAGACTGAACAAAATCAGGAAGAGGACACAAGATGGCTAGCAAACCTGGAAACTCTAAAAGGAAGGGAGGTAAGCAGAAAGTGGAAAGGAATTTCAAACATGAATACCTGAACTCTTTGCTAGAATTACTGAGAATATGGAGACACACACTCACACACACACACACACACACACACACACACACACACACACACACAAACATGGACACACACATAACACAAGAAAAAGGGGGCTACTCAGTGGCTTAGGAGTGGAGCTAGATCTTATAAAAATAGTACATCTTTGCACACCTGAGATAGGTGTCACGCTATGAAATTCAATTTGTTCCAATATACAAATAGGTAAAACAAACTTGACACATGTCACATCTCATCCTATGATTGGACTAATTTTCTTTTCAGTTGGTCATCACAAATAGGATATTTACAAATGAGGAATTCTTGTTCCTTAAACATGAATTGTATTTATATTTTAGAAATGCTTACTGAACACCTGCTATGGAAACATTCCACATTAAAAGCAGCAGGCATCAAATGGTCTCCTAAGACACTGCTGATGTTGGATAAAAGCTTTGTCTTCATGGTAGCCATCGACAATGAGATGCTTTTTTCTTTATAAAAAATCAGATTCTGTATTTTAAAGAGGAATAGTAAGATAAAATTTATACTTAAAAGGCCCTGGTAAGTACTAATACAAGTGAAGTAAGATAAAATTTATACTTAAAAGGCACTTGTAAGTTTATCAAAAGTTATTTTGTTCCAGATTCCTCATCATAGTTAGCTAAAAGCACACCCCTACACATAGGCAGACCTACATTAGCAAGCTTGTAATGTTCAGATGGAAAAATCCATGTGTCTAAGGCATTCCTTTAATTCTAGGAATGGAAACACTGCTAAGAATCTCATTCCCGTCTCTTCTCACCTTGTCCTTTAGGAGCTGATGACTGATCATTGAGTCAGTGGCTCTATTTCCTTTATGGCTGAGTACAGGCTTTAGGATTAGCTAACATGAAATATTAAAAGGGGGGGGGGTTCTAGCAGTGGATAGAATACATTCAAAAACAGAATTCCTTGCCATGCTCCCCTACCAAATGAATTAGTGATTCTGAAAAGGCTTGGCATCTCTTATATTCTTAACAGTTGTTAAATTTCTACCATGCCTTCAATGCAATACAAAGAAACTACGCTCAGCAGCATCAGCAGATATGATGGTCAAGACACATGTCCTCGGACTGCAGGAGGGCACACTTTAGTCTGTTAAATGGAACATCACAAAACCAAAAGGCCATGTCAAGCTCCCTTATCATTCTTTAGAGAAATCTCTCCATAGGTGAAAGGATGCCAGAGTTAGGGTACTTTTTTAAGGATTAAAGAAATGGTAGTTCCAGTGAAAATACATGACATTTATTATCCACGAAAGTTGGTAACAAAGAATACAATCAGCAGTCACAGCAAAAGAGACTGCCGAGTCTTCCTAAAACATTTAAAAAAGTTAACATTTATCTAAGGAAAATGCCTAACACATTCAAAAATAATGAGTGACCACTCTCAAAAGGCACTGTTCCTTAATTGAGAGAACATTAACAGTGTCGGTTCTTAACAAATATTAAAATAAATAATAGAGGACAAAGGTCACAGAAAAGACGTTAGGCCTGTGTGCAAACACCGAAAACACGTAATTAGCATTGAGAAGCCTGAGCTGACAGCTGCACTGCAGCAGTACCAGAGTCACTCACTACTTCTCAGAACTGGAATGTGGTAGGAGGCTGTCCTTTTCTTAGTTCTTGACCATTTAAATACTTCTTGAGCGAAAATAAGCCTTTTATTCCCCAAGCACTCTTCCTGCAACTGACTTTGCAGTTAAGTTAAAAGGAGGAACTATCACACACTTAGCATCTTCAAACTAATTGCCTGTCCGAAAGGAGCTGGAAAGTCTGTGGAGGGGATCTCTGCTGCTTCCTCAAGCTGCTCTCTTTCACACAGTTCTCCTGACTGTTACTGATGGAACCTCTGATTCAGCACTAATTCCACAAAAATGTTTCTGCTTTGCAAGAGTTCCTTCCTGAATAGCACTAATAGTTTAAAAATAAACATGAAGAGAATTATATCGGACTAAAATTACTGTCGCTTCTCCCCATTAATGATAATTATTATTGGAAGCTTATTGTGACAATTCACTCTGCAGTTCACTCTGCTTAGGCAATAAACTCCAACAGCAGTTAGCCATCCATTTTGTAGTACACTACCTTGTCATATTCTTCCTGCCTTGGGGCATTCTAGTCTGTGTTAAGGCTGCCCTCAATATTAGCCATTAGTATTATGTTGCTTCTAATTTTCTTAAAGAACACTGGATATCTGAAAAAAGGAAGCCATCCAGGAAGCAATATTTTAAAATCCTATTACAAAATAATGTCTAATTTCATCTAAACACTAATGCCAATTCATACCATTACAAGTAACATATAAATATTCAATTTCTCTGCTTAATTTTACATGTTTGCCCGAGGGTATATTTGTTTGGCATCAAAGCCAAAAAATTACTACTGAGCTGATTTTTTTTTTTTTCTTGTCTTCTTGAGATAATGGCTTTAAACTTCAAGAGCAGTTCCTAATCCAGTGAATGCCAGTCCTTCAGCCTGAAGGACCAAATGTCAGAATGACCCAAAACAGGGAGAAAAGAAGAGATGGCCTATTAAGAAAGATATTAAACCTGGTCCTATCTGGCCGTTTGACATACTGGTATTTTCATCCCTGAAGATACAGAAACCACAGGACTGTGGCTGGGACCTGGGAAGTCCACTGTAGAGCTTCTCTGAGCCAGTCAGTCTAGGGCTTCTGAAACTCTCAGAAGTTCAAGCACACAGGTTCCCCTGTCAGACCAACACAGTCTACAAGATCATTTTGTTTCTTCAGAAATATTCTTAAAGATTGAGTTTTCCTAACAATTATAAAATTTTTGTCAATAATTTGCTCAATCATTAATTTGTTCTTTTTCAACATGCTTGCCACTTTGCAAATGTCTGCTTTGTGATAAAGAAGAAAAACTAGTGTTTTTACACTGTATCTTAAAAACCAAAGATTTCTGTCTATAAATTATTGATCTATATCACAAGTCAGTAAGTATTTTCTAGACAGTTAGATACCACATATTTTAGCTTTGTGGAAAGTATTATTTGTGGCACAGCTACTCATAACATAGAGAAAGACATAGACATCGATGCAAAGTAACTGTCGTGAGTACTTTCCACAAAATTGTGAATACATTTGCTGACTGGTTTGGCTCAAGGCCTATAAGTTCATCTATATTTTAACTTCTCATATAAGTAATGATGTGTTAAACTCAACACAAAATAGAACAGATGTCTTTAAATTATCTAGGGTATTTATAATTATTTGACAACTTTTACCAAGTGTCTCCTGTGGTATTTAGGGCATGCAGGTACAAGTGATTGACAGGTCCTAGGAAATAAAAAATGAATAATGCCATGTTCTTAATCAATATGGATTAAAGCAAGTGAAATAAGCACAAAAAATATTCTATACATGCTGTATTGCATGACCTTAATGGTTAATAAGAAATAAATTACTACCACATACACATTTTGTTCAGAAAAACACATTCAGGAGAACACATGAATTGAAGTCAACCATATTTCATATTTTATATTACAGTCAGGTAAGAATTAGAAGGCAGATAAGTAGTACAAGTCTATAATACCAGCTACTTGGAAAAGTGAGGCAGAAAGACCTTATATTCAAATACTGCCTAGGTTATAGAGTGAATTTAAGGCCAGACAAGGCACCTTATCGAGACCCTTTGTCAAAATTAAAAATAAACTGATAAAGAGGGCTAGGGACTGGAGAGATGACTCAGACAGACATTACCATAGACAGTTAAAGACCTCAGAAAACTCAGCTCTAAACAAATTATTTCCATCAAATCTCTCGCCTTAGGGTGGGTGAACTGGGAAAAAGAGGCAGAAAGAGTGTAAAAATAAGTCCCTCTAACTGAATAGAGCTCATATGATCTCACAGATACTGAAGCAGCAAGCACAGGGCTGTACCAGGTCCTCTGCTTATAGATTATGCCCCCAGTTTAGTGTTTTTACAGTTCTCCTGTATGTGGTAACAAGTGGGTCTCTAGTTGTGCGTACTCCTTTCTTGGGCTCTTTTCCTTCTGTTTGTCTTGTCTAATTCCAGAGTGTTAGCTTTTGTTTTATCATACTATATTTTACTATATTTTATATTTATATATTTTATATTATAGTATAGTATTTTATTTATATTTTGAAGGCTGTTTGTTTTCACAAAGGAAGTGAATCTGGACTGGGGGTGGGGGTGAGGAGGAACTGAGAAGAGTAAAGGGAGGGGAAACCGGTATCAGGATATATTATGTGTGTGGGGGAATCCATTTTCTTTTTTTTTTAATTAATTTTTTTATGAATTACTCACTTTGTATCCCAGATGTAGCCCCCTCCCTCATCCCCTCTTTGTCCCACTCTTCCTCCCTCAATCTCCTCCCATGCCCCTTCCCAACTCCACTGATAGGGGAGGTCTTCCTCCTGTTCCCTCTGACCTATCTGGTCTCATCAGGAATGGCTGCATTGTCTTCCTCTGTGGCCAGGTAAGGCTGCTTCCCCCTCATGGGGGAAATCTACTTTTAATAAAAGGGGACACTGTAACCACAAGGCATATAGCCACTGAGGCCAAGAAGTAACTAAGAAACACTCAGTGTGATACAAAAAAGATACCTGTGTTCAATTCTGATACAACACATCTATCTGTTATTACCAAAAGCTATAGGAGGTCTCCACATTGGAATAAGTGCAAAATAATTCACTGGGGTATTTTGGCAGCACAATATAAATAAGGTGAGTTTGAGCTTGGTAATAGAAAAGTCATAGATAATGATATTAAGATTGCAAGGACTATCTATTCTCTTACTAGGAAACCCACCCGGAGACTGAGCTGTCTATGGTCTACATCTGAGCAAGGGGGTCTAGGTTCTCTTTATGTATGGTCTTTGGTTGATGCATCAGTTTCTGCAGTCCTCTGCGAGCCCTGATTATTATTATTATTATTATTATTATTATTATTATTATTATTATTATTATTATTATTATT
>NW_026591086.1:23637863-23667278 GCF_907164565.1 Psammomys obesus
TTATTATTATTATTATTATTATTATTATTATTATTATTATTATTATTGGCTTTGTTAGTCTCCTTCTGTGGATCCTGTCCCCTTTGGGTCCTTTTATATCTCCCTTCTTCCATATGACTCCCCACGCTCTGTCCAAAGTTTGGCTTTGAGTCTCTGCATGTGCTTCAATTTCCTCCTAGTTAGAGTCTCTTAGAGGACATCTGTGGTTGGCTCCAGTCCTATTTCCTGTTTGCTGCTGCTTCCATTGTCTATCCTGCTTTACCTTCTGAATGGGAATTAAGCATCTTCCCTAGGATCCTCCTTGTTGTATAGCTTCTGGCATGAACTCAGTTGCCTGATCCTTGATTACTTCTCTCCGGTGGGGTCACCTAGCCAGCTCATAAAGGAAGAGGATCCAGGCTGTACTGATGGGACCTGATAGGCTAGGGTCATAGAGTAGGGGAGGAGGACTTTCCCTATCAGTGGACCAGGGAAGAGGAGGGATAGGGAAGGAAGATGGAGGGAGGGTGGGACCAGGAGGAAATGAGGGAGGGGACTACAACTGGGATACAAAGTAGATAAATTGTAAATGATGATGACGATAATAACAACAACAATAATATTAATAATAATAGAAAAAGAAAAAAGATTGCAAGGACAAAATTCTTGTATTTAATTCATGCTACACCATAAGAATTTAAATGAGTTTATTCAAAAATTAATAATATGTTAATTGAAATGTAGTCTATTTTATTTTGATATTTGAAACAGGGTTTCACTGTGTAGCATTGTCTGCCCTGGAACTAGCTTTGTATACCAGGCTGGCTTCGAACTCACAGAGATCTGCCTGCCTCTGTCTCCTGAGAGCTGGGATTATGGGCAAGCACCACCACTTGAAGGCTTATTATTATTATTTTTATTTTTGGTATGTGTGGGGATATTTAATCTTTTATTCCATAAAAGATTGGAGTCTTTCTCCTCAGTGTAGTTAATATTAAATAATACTCATAGGCAGAGCAATCTTTTGTGAAATAAGTGATAAATCTGTTAGTCTGACTGAGGCTCTCACAGATGAGGAACAGTGTGGCATGGAGAAGAGGAGAGGAGATCTGGCAGATGGGAGGGAAAGAAAATGGGAAGAATGGGGGTGAGAAGAAGAAAAGGAGAAATCCGTTTCAGGATATGTGGTGCTGAAGATAACTACCTGCCTCCTCTCTTGGCTCACCCCTCCCTTCCGCTCTCTCAGTGGTGGGGAGGCTTGTCGGAAAGAGAGGTGGATGGTATACATGAGTCTTACGCAGCTACACAGAACCAATATGGACAAGTGTGCACAAAGCATGCACTCTAATGAATCTCCACAATTAAAACTACATCATCTGAATAAAGAAACTTCTGCACACAAATGAGATATGTATAACTCCAAGACACTCGGGAAAGCTTTCTAACAAACACCTTGAGGGCTCCCAGGACAGAGCTTTGGTTATAACATCAGAAGAAAAAATTTCATGATGCTGAAATGCTGGAGGAGGAAAAGGTATTTCTGGCATTTGTTCTAGATGAGAGCATGCTGCATTTGTTTAAGTTCTATAGCTTCACTTTTGAGATTAACAGCAAAAGGCTGGTGGCTATATCTATATTCCACAGGACTACTGAACACTGGGCTCTGCCAGGTTCTGGGCTATTTAGATCCCTCTAAAAAGTGAGTGGGCCTTCGATGATCTGGCCCTCTCAGTCTTTAACAGGGACAAAAACAAGCCTTCAGGCCTGAAAACCAAGTGGAACTTTAGGTAATTAGAGAAGCATAACTAAGAGTTAAGTAGTGAAATCTTGGTAATAAGAAGGAAGAGATTAACCTGGTTAAAATAATGATTTAAAAAAAAAAAAGATAGTTGTCCCTCTCTGTTGAGGTCACAAGGACAATTCTCAATCTTCATATGTGAGTAAAGTCTAGTGTGGTGGTTTGAATAGATACGGTTCCCACAGATTTATGCAACTGAATGCTTGGCCCATAGGGAGTGCACTATTAGGAGTTTGGCCTTTTTGGGGGAGTGTGGCATTGCTGCAGGAAGTGTGTCACTTCAGTCTCAGAGGCTTAAGCCTGGCAAGTATGTCTCAGTGTCTTCTTGCTGCCTGAAAATCAGATGTGGAACTCTCGGTTAGAACATCTGCCTGCATAAGTAAGCCCTCCCCAATTAAATGTTTTCCTTTATAACTGTTAGATGGGTAGTCACTGTGTCTCTTTACAGCAATCCAAACCAGAACTAAGATATCTAGTGTAACCAATTATTAGTATTTTGGTTCCTTTTTTTTTTTTTTTCACACCATGGTTAAATCATAGGTTGTCAAGGAATACTACGATGATAAAAAGATGCCATTCAGTCAGGAGATATGAACCTGGGCTTCATTGCCTGCAAAACTATGTGCAAGTTAATTGAATATTCTGAAAAATGTCACAAGTTTTTAATTATCATATGTGATAATAGACATATGCACAGCCTGGAAGATTAAGAATGATAAATAAATGTTAGTTAAAGAAGTAACTGTTACTGTTCCATAAAAGAAGGACGAAAAAAAAGAGAAATGAACCCAGATCAATGAAACTTTATTTGTTCTACCATCCTATACAGAAAGATGACTAAAGCTATTGGCTTACTTATATGCTTTACTCACTGATAACACTAGAAAACTGAAAGCACTACTGCAAAAAACTAGAATCTGCACAATTATGGAAAATAATCTAAGTTTTATGGCATCCACAGAGGAGAGGGTAACTGTCAGAACCTTTCTGAAACCAAATACACACATAAATTGCATATCTGTTGAGACTGCAGAGACAATCCTAAGTGGTGTTTATGCAATATGTATTTCCTCCAAAATGGAAGCATAATTGTTTAGCTGCTCTAAATTGTGGAATGGAAAACAAAGGAGCAGTTCTGACCATGTGGGTAAACAACGAATTCCTAAAAGCTAATTATCTGTTACTTAATAGACTGAAGCTGCACCAAATGAGACATTTAAGCCTAATAAATAATAGACAAATTGTAACCTAAAGACTAAAATATAGGCGCTGCTAGTATAGTGTTTATTGCTCCATTAAATAAGCTCTTATTTACTTCCTCCACAAAACATAATTACACAACACTGAGTCCATTTCAAGGCCATTCTGATATGCTATTGAAAAATTATGTGAATCAGCTTACAAACAGAGGAAATCTTAAAACATAATATTTGCATTCTATTATCAAATGCCCTATTTGTTTCTATGATGAAGAAATAGAAATGAAGTTTGAAAAAAGTTATATATAATTACATAAATCCACTATTCCCATTTATGTCTTTCTAAAAGTGATTATATAAGGTAGTTGTGTACTTTAAATCAACAAATTCTGTCAACTATGCTTAATATATTACATAAATGCTTTATATTTCAGTACTTTCTGAATTAAGATAATTAAAAATTAAAAACTAACATTACAAATTCTTATATTTATGGTTGTAAGCCTAGCCTTTAACGGCTGAGCCATCTCTCCAGCCCTAACATTACTAATTCTATATTCATATAATGATTAAGTAAAGATAGTTTGAAACACATTTGCTTATTTATAAGATACTATCCAAGCATTTGCAGAAACCAACAAACCTGCTTATGTGTGTATCTGAGAACTTGACTCCTCGATTAGAAGTAAAAAAGAGAACATGACTTAACATTAGAAAATGATAAAGGGAGACCTTAAACTCTTGCTTTCAGACTTCCCACCCAAAGGAAATCTTAATATTCAGTTTCCTTTTGGAAGAGATCTAGTTCAGTTTTGCTTTCATCCTATCAACAAAACTTCATTCTGAAAGGACAGAGATAAGTAACACAGGCAATGTGAACACAGCTGCCCATTCTCCATCCAAATGCAGTACAGTCATATACGGTCAGTGAGAAAGTACGGTATTTAACTACTCTACCATCTCAGGTACTGATTAGAGAATCTGTGTATCTGTGAAAAAACTCAGTGCTTATCTCCATGATGGCAATATTAAACTCGGAAAAATCTATGGGGAGAAGGCTCCTGTGAGCTTATGGCAGAGTACCAAGAGGATTCTCCTCTTGCTCAATCATCTCAGGGATTACGTTTTACCAAAAGTAGGTAAAGTAAATAATTCCTGGAACAATCAGGTAACAAGTACTAACGAAAACTCAGTGACCCACACCATTTCTGTACCAGCTAAGTCAGGCTAAAGACTACTACAGTGCTTGTAGAACAGCATGTTCCATACAAAAGCAATACCTGCAAAGAAAAAGGTTACATAAACTTTGAGCTTGTCCTCAGAGAAAGATGCAGAAAAGTAGAAAGTACATAAACAATACAGTGAATCGCAGAAGTGAGTGGAAGCCTGTGTATCCCAAAACAAACACACTAGTTAGAAACAGTGTCAGTTTCTGGGGACAGATTAACTAACATTTTCAGTTAGAAAGCTGAGCTACAGGCAATGCTTTCTTTGTAATATTAAACCAAATTCTGTCAAGGCCAGCTCCCTGCCAGTCACTTCACACTCTTACTATATGTCATATGAACTGCTATTTGAACTTGGTACGTGGTAGTCTCATTTACTCATTCAAAATTTCAGTTTCTGTACAAAAGAAACATTGCTCATCCTCAGTTATTATCTCAGTATAGAGAAAAAAAATCTTGCTTATTGATGAATAAATCAATGAAAAGTCTCCTATATATTTAATTCTTATATATACTATTAAAACAAGAAGAGAAAACCACAATTATTTTTAATACAACACAGAGCTGAGATCTGTCATCTTTAAAAGATACTGTATGAATCCAATGATATTTTCTATTAGAATGAAATCAAATACTGTTAAGATAAACTATGTTAGCAACTTCCTTCAAATGCATTAGCAATAATGATTTCAAAAAAGTATATTCTACATATAATAGAAAAGGTATCTCTTTTTAAAGGCATCTCTCAATTATTAATTCAGAGATACCAGTCTTCAAAAATAATCGCTATAACGAAATAACTCATATAATAATGAAAAGTACTTATTTCTGGCTTGCTTTTTTTTTTTTTTTTTTTGTTTCCTAAGTGATACCAAATATATTGATCACATTGAAAAGTCAGGAAAAGAATTCTATTCTTTTCTTATTTAATAATATAAACCCATATAGATGTGACATATCCAGTGGAACCAATGACATGGTATTTCAGATTAAGAATAACACAAAATACTTGAAGATTAATAAGATGATGTGGACATTGAGGGGCATATTCACAAGGACCACAGTTTGGATTCAAAGGTACCAGCAGGACAATGCACCTGAATGTTAACAGTAATTCTTGGAGAAGTGAAGGCTCTGATCTATGATTGTTTAGGTGTTTTTTATACTGTGTAAGTACTGCTTTGATGCTGGAAAAATAAATTTTTGGTCATTCAAAATGGAAATCACAGAGAAATAAAAAGTAGAATATCTGAGCAGAGGTTCCAGGTTACATTCATACATGGTCCTTGGTTGCATGTCACTCTCAGAAAAGACCCTGTGCCCAGATATATTTGGTCCTTGTAGAGCTCCTATCCTTTCCTCATCAGACCAACTCCCCTTCTTTCTTTTGATTCCCTGTACTCTGCCAAAAGTTTGGTCATGAGTCTTTGCTTTGAAAACACTGCAAGTTAGAGTCTTTCAAATGCGCTCAGTAGACTCCTGTCATATGTTCAATGCGCATCCCATCGGGAATGAGGGATCGGGACATGGCTGGGATACAGAGTTAACAGAATGTAACTGATAAGAAAAAAATAAAATTCAAAAAAAAAAAAAAGAAAATCAGCAAAAAAAAGTAGAATATTACTAATATTCTATTGGGAGGTCCATTAAAACTTGATTTCTATGAGAGTTCAGTTTTCCAAAGTGACATAACAGCATCCCTGAAAAGCTCTGCATCATAGTCCCTCAGGTCAAACCCCAACAATACAGCTCATCTGCCATCAATAATCAGCTAGATGACTTAACTAGGTGAGCAAATGTTCAAATACTATAATTATGTACCACAAATTAGGCTAAAATTTTAATTTAAGATTATTCCAAAAGCATATTTTAACAGCCAATAGTATATCTCTCTGATATTCCTTTTTGGTAATACTTTCAGACAGTCCTTGAACATTTCCTGATTTTAAACATAAACATGGAATTGCCTTAGATGGCTTTTCCCTTCTACAAGAAACAAGTATGATACACTATTATGCTCCTTTTGCTTCTAAACTTATACACTAGTCTATCACAGTGTAGGTAGAGTGCAGGGCAGCACAGCGGCCCCTTCCTGCAGGGAAACCTTAGGTGCATTTCTCCTCCTGAACTGTGAACTACCAGAATTTACCAGTGAAGCTGATGATTTTCATTAAAGCTTTTAATCCTTGGTGGCTTAAAAATAAAATTATTAAGGCTGAAAATAAAACTACAGCACAATACTTTGCTTCCCTGGTTAGTGGCAACTTTTTTTTTTCCTTTTACTAAAAATAGATTTTTAAATAATGTATTCTGATTATGGTTTCCCCTCCCCATACCCCTCCCAGTTCCTCCCTGACTTCCATAACACCTGGATCTACAACCATTTCTGTCTCTTATTAGAAAACTAACAGGCATCTACAGAATAATAATGAAACAAAATAAAATGAGGTAACTATACAAGGACATTTGCTCAACCATGTTTGTAGCAGCTCTATTTGTAATAGTCAGAAGCTGGAAACAACCCAGATGTCCCTCAATGGAGGAATGGATACAGAAATTGTGGTATATTTACATACTGGAATACTGCTCAGCTATTAAAAACAAGGAAATCATGAAATTTGCAGGTAAATGGTGGGAACTAGAAAAGATCATCCTGAGTGAGGTATCCCAGAAGCAGAAAGACAAACATGGCATATAGTGACTCATAAGTGGATATTGGTTGTGTAATATAGGATTAACATACTAAATCTATACTCCTAAAGAAGCTAAACAACAAGACCCTAGGGAAGATGTCCAATCCTCACTCAGAAGTACGAACATGATAGACATCGGAATCAGGGAACAGCACAAGATCCAACCACAGAGGGTCTCTGAAAGACTCTACTGATGAAGGTCTCAAAGCAGAGGCTGAGACTCACAGCCAAACTTTGGGCAGAGTGCAGTAAATCTTATGAAAGAAGGGGGAGATAGAAAGACTTGGAGGGGAAAGGAGCTACAAAAAGAGACCAACAGAGCCATAAAAACTGAGCCCTGGGGTCCATGAAAAGAATGATACTCCAATGAAGGGCAATGCATGGAGAGGACCTAAAACCCCTGCTCAGATGTAACCCAAACTCAGTCTCCGGGGGGGCGGGGTCCCTAATAAGGGGAGCAGGGACTTTCCTGGCATGAACTTCAGTGGCAGGCTTTCTAATCATGTCCCCCGTGGGGGCGGGGGGTGCAGCTTTGCCAGGCCACAAAGGAAGACAATGCCACCATCTCTGATGAGATCTGATAGGTTAGGATCAAACAGAAGGGCTGATAGAGGACCTCCTCTATCAGCGGACTAGAGGAGGCACATAGTAGAAGAGGGAGGGAGGAGTCCACAGCTGGGATACAAATTGAATAAATTGTAATAAATGATAATAATAAAAATTTTAAAACTGAGATAAATAAAAAACAAAGAAAGTGACCCTTTCAACTTTATAAAATATACAGATGTTTCTGTAATGTTGTAAGCAAATATGTTAAGTTTTTGAAAAAGTTTCTATTACCATTAGAAAACACACTATAAAATAAGAGAAAACAGCACAGTGGGCATACCTCTTTCCTCAGGGCTTCCACCCAGCTTTAGAATCCATTCCTAGTTAACCCTGCATCATTTACAGAGACCCCACATCCCAGTCACCCTAGGCTCTTTTCACCTAAACCCCAGACATTGTGTCTTTTTGACTGTGAAGTGTCAGTACAGTGCTTAGAAGAATACTGAAGCATGCTAACACCAATATTGTCATGTCTAGAAAAAAAAAAAAAGTTCAATTTTTTCCACAGTTATTTGTAGAGATTACAATTGGTAGCTATGTCCCTCTAGTCTGTCTCCCTTTGTTCTATCTGTACCCTTCCAGTACTTCCTTTCTTCTCTTCCTTCCTTCTCTAATGATAGGGATTGAACTATCCCTGCATGTACACTGGGCAAGTGACACCCATAGCCTCCTTTGAGTCTCTTTTACTCAGTTTCCTTTTTTTCTCTCTTTTCCTCACCTTTTACTCTCTCCTATGCTGCATTGGGTGGAAGAAATCAGTCTGGGTGTTCTACAGAACTGCCCTAAGTCAGTGTTTTCTGTATGTAAATGTGTTAAAGACAAGGACTGTTACAAACTTGTTATCAAGTAATAATGAAGGAAAGAGAATGTGTTTGACTTACAAGCCTACCAGAGGACCAGTGATAGGAGAAACATAACATACAATGGCTAACTAAAGGGAGAAAGGCCCATGGGAAAGATCTGCTCCATGGCTAGTTTCAGAAACATATGATCACATTTTTTCGCTTGCGGAATACACTAAAATGTCAATGAAGCACCACCCGAACCTTATGTGTCTGCAGCATGAACAGGGAATAAGACAGGACTCACCAGTTTTCATTTCTAGTAAGCGCTTTTTCTCTTGCTGACGTTCAAGTCGTTCTTTCTCTGCTTTCTCTTTTGCTATTCTGGCACGTTTGTTTTTTTCTTCTGCTTCCCGTTTTTTGATGTTTTCATTTAATGCTTGCTAATACAGAAAAATTTTGAAAATGATTAATTTTAACCAGTGACTTCACAAAAAATTATCTAAAAATCTTACACAAGGTACAACCAAGAGTGAATACTTTTTGGTTAACGGTTAGTTTTTAGATGAGTAGCAGCCATGTAATATATACACAGAAACCCTTTTTAAATATCAATAAATAACCTGCATGTAAATGGGATTACTGGAAAGGGAAAAGAGACAGAAACTAAAAATAAAAAAAGGTATTTAGTACACAAATCAAGTCTGCTCTCTAAGCGTTTTCTGTATTTTTCTCTTCTATAAGCTATTCAACTTTAAGGGAAGCGGGTGAAGAAATGATAAAAAAAAATGTGAAATCTTTATCTAATGGTCAGGAACCAATGTTTTTTTTCATGTAGAAAAGGGCATCATGAAGGCAACTGTATAAATATTTGATGTTTCAAAGTAAGATCCTGTGACTGTTGATCAAAACCAATAACATGCAAATGAAAAGAAGATCTCAGTGGATATGTGATTAGTTAATTAGTTTCATATTTCTAAGTTTTATACCAATCAAGCAATGCCTCTCATGTGGCATTAGTGAGAATCAGCAGGTAAAGGTGGAATTTAGTAAGTGCCAACAAACAGCATGGCATCAGATTACATCAAACAGACTGTATTTTATTTAAGTGTCAATGAAAACAAACAGGTTACATGTTAATTACCAATAATATTTTAAAAGCATACAATTAAACTGTAAGTATCCTAGTATTTTTCTTTTAAATGCAGTTCTAGAGATTGACCCCAGGGCTGCAGCACACCAGGCAAGAGCTCTACCAGCTGAACTACATCCCCAGCTTTTTCTGCTTTCTTTTTGGTTGTTGCAGTGTTTGGCATTACTTTTTTTCGTGTAGAAAAGATGCATAAATCATAAAGAACACAGAAGCTGTGAAGTTACTTTATACTAGTTTTACACTACATGAAGCCCCCTCTGGTTTGATTAAAGCTGAACTGTAAAGAGTGTGGTGGTTTGAAAAAGAATGGTCTACATAGGCTCATATACTTGAATGCTTAGTCATCAGGGAATGCTGCTATCTGAAAGGATTACAAAGATTTAAGAGGTGTAATGTTGGGGGGAAGATGGCGGTGGCTGTTCTGCAGCGTGCATGGACCGTGGAGCGGTTGCGCAGCAAGCATCTGCCCAAGAAGGACATTATCAAGTTTCTGCAGGGTCACGGTTCAGATTCATTTCTTGCAGAACATAAATGATTGGGAAACATAAAAAAATGTAGCTAAGACTGCTAATAAGGACCATTTGGTTACTGCCTATAACCATCTTTTTGAAAGTAAGCTTTTCAAGGGTACTGAAACTGTAAGTAAAGTGTCCAAGCAAGTGAAAAACGTGAAGCTTAATGATGATAAACCCAAAGAAACCAAGTCTGAAGAGACTCTTGATGAGGGTCCACCGAAATACACAAAATCTGTCCTAAAAAAGGGGAGATAAAACCAACTTTCCAAAAAAGGGAGATGTTGTTCACTGCTGGTATACAGAAACACTCCCAGACGGAACTGTTTTTGATACTAATATTCAAACAAGTTCAAAGAAAAAGAAAAATGCCAAGCCGTTAAGTTTTAAGGTTGGAGTAGGCAAAGTTATCAGAGGATTGGATGAGGCCCTCCTGACTATGAGTAAAGGAGAAAAGGCTCGACTGGAGATTGAGCCAGAATGGGCCTATGGAAAGAAAGGACAGCCCAATGCCAAAATTCCACCAAATACCAATCTCATTTTTGAAGTGGAATTAGTAGACATTGACTGAAACCAGTGCTTCAGATAAGATGTCAGCAAAAACAAAGACTTGACGTGACTAATTAGTGCTTGTTACTATTGTAAGGGAAAAGCCAACTGGAAAATTTAAGACATTAAAGCTTGTTTACTTGATCTCAGTTTTTGAGAACTGTAAACCCCCCCCCCCGTAAGTTTAAGTCTCAGATATTTTACTACAGCTATGTAAAGTATTAAGGAGAATTGCTTTTCCTTTTACCTCATAAACTAAAAGTCTCAATAAAACTGTCATGGATTGTCTTGGAAAAAAAAAAAAAGGTGTAATGTTGGAGTAGGTGTGGCCTTGTTGGAGGAAGTATGGGATGGGTTTTGAGGTTTCAAAAGACATGCCAAGCCCAGTATGTCTCTCTGTCCATGATTCTTCAGCACCATGCTAGCTGCCATGCTACCTGCCATGGTACTAATGAATTGATCCTCTAAAATTGTAAGCAAGTTCCCAATTAAATACTTTCTTTCATAAGAGTTGGCAGGCATGGTATCTCTTCATGAAAATAGAACGCTGACTAAGGCACTAATTGATGCTCTGTGAAAGAACAGGCAGAGCAAAGTGCTCACCAAGTGACTGAGTTTTAGACATGGAAAGAGAGAGAAAGTAGTAATGAGGTTAGAAGAGTTAAGTTGTACTAATGCAAGTTCTTGGAAAGAATCATACCTTACCTGGAACCTTCTCTGCAAGGTGGGTCAACTGATTAGAATTTCAATTAGTGTGGAGAAAGTTTTAGGTCCAGAGCCTAATTATAATTTATCATGGGCTATTCTTAGCCCACTTAATAGCCATTGCTTGCCCATCTTTCTGACCTAGCATCCTTGTGATTATTAGATAAATCCTTAAGAATATACAAATAGACCACTAGCTTCTACTAACCAAAAGGTTAAGAATAACATCAAATAGCATAAGACCCTTAAGAGAGACTGCCCTGGTTGCTGTAACCCCCTCATGTGATGCTTACACCAACATATTTGATTTATAATTTTCTTATTCAGTTACAATATGAGTTCATGAAACTATGACATACTAAAACATAGAATGAGAAGCAGAACCTGCATTCCCAGGCCATGGTCAAACATCTTTGGCTCTAGATAAACTAATCCCCTCTTTGAGGTGACAATTATATTTTTGCGTGGGCAGGTGAAACCTGATGACTGAGGATTTTCCAGGCCAATATAAGATCATCTCTGAAGTTTTTAGACATTAAACTATGAGACCAAACACTGAGACAACAGCATTAAGCAAGTACCTCCATTCCAACGGTTATCTGCTATCTCACAAGTACTTCAGTTTCTGGAGATGGAGGCAATATAACCCATTAAAGCAAATCAACTTCGTTGTCGTTCAGAAATATAAAAGGGGAAAGGATGCCAGCCTCCCTACGCTCCAGATTCTCTTCTGAAATACAAACCGTTATCTATATAGCTGGGGCTTGGGTGTTGTCACAATGCCTTGTGAAAATTGAGGCTCAGGAAATGTTTCTCTAAGTAACAAACTATTCTCTGGCACTGTCTCAGGTCTTTGGCCAAAAGCCTGGAGAAAAAGTCTCAAACTCTTC
Organism: Psammomys obesus; assembly: GCF_907164565.1. Lineage (NCBI taxonomy): Eukaryota > Metazoa > Chordata > Mammalia > Rodentia > Muridae > Psammomys > Psammomys obesus. Next base: position 23,649,959 of record NW_026591086.1, read on the forward strand.
ACAGTTTGTAATTGATATTAACACCAATTATTGCTAAACTATAAAGTGGTTTCTCTGACTCTTGATGTTTTCATTTACGATCCTGCTAAAATTTGAACTAGATTCTACACTGCTTTTTCTGGCAGAATCTGATCAAGTACTTGTAAAAGCAGTAGGTCAGTAAGTTGCATTTATAAGTGGCCTACGTAAATGTACTATAGCCACATATGACAATAGTCAGTATGATGTGACAACAGCAGATACAGAAATCAACATAATTTGGGATTTTCTTGTATTCCAAATCATAAACTAAGCAGACAGAGATGACAATTCCAAAACAAACAAACAAACAAACAAAATAAACAAAAAGTAAATAGAGTAAAGGTTCCTTGACCAAAAGTGTTCACATTGTAGCCATCTATACTGTGGAAAAAAAGAATAAACAAATACTCTTCTTGAGAAAAATAAATAGAAACAAAGTAAAGCATCTAACATTACATCTCAGAGCTTATTTATGAATTGCACTAACTTCTAAAATTTTATAGTGTAAATTCTACGTTAATGGCTGGATACATTTGAATGTAAACATTTACTAAAACTTCTTTAACCTTATAAAACTACCACACCCTTTTAGGGGAATACAAATTCAAAGGTACTTTCCAAGACCTATAAAAATATTGACCTTTAGAAATATAGCCCACAGTAGTTCCTAAAGACACCATGTTTTAGGAAAAATGCACTATTAATTTTCATTTAAAAGTCTACCTCATTTAAACTTATTTTATTCTGACATTATAACTGTTAGGAGAATTTTAGCTGAAGAAAAACCAAGAGGTAGCATATAAATGCGCACTTAGCCTGCAACTAACATCATAGGACAAATAGTAATTTGGGATTTTCTTGTAGGCCAAATCATAAGAAATAAAAGTAGCTGCAAACAGCAAAACTCAACAGAGAATGATTATTATCTTAGATAAAATTGCCTTTTCGTTATATAAATCCTAAATTCAAAGCTCCTAAGGGTGGCTGAGCAGAAATTTCAACTGATGGATGATGAGACACTAATTCTAAAAAGGAATCTTATACCTGACCTCCTGTGGGCAATCGGCAAACGCGTAACACTACTGACTTCGCTCAACAACATACTTTGATGTGAGATCCTACGTGCCTTCTACCTGATGCAGCCCATATTGAAAGATATGTGAGTCTATCAGTTCACATTACGGACCACAGAGGACTTTCAAACTCCAGCCAGATTTTGACTATTCATTCACATAAAAACCAATAACCAAAACTATATCCTAAGACTCACATACTTTTCGTGACTGTCTACATAATGACACTCAAGTATACAAACAAACACATAAATCCCAACATGTATGCATCTGCTAGCAAATACATGGCTTCTGGAGGGAAATACAGCGCTTCTATATAGTCACACCTATAATGTAACATAACTGGTATAAGAAGAGTTCTTCTATGGGTGGTTCAAATATTTGTTACATTACATACATTTCTCTAGAGAAATCAAAATGAGTCAAAGCCAGTAAATTTAAATGAGTATGTGTATGCATGTAGGTACACGTGCATTTGTGTGTAAAAGTTAGAACTGTCAGACAGAGAGTAATGGGGTATGCATTATGGTATGGTTAATATTATATATATTATCTTCGAATTTCATGAAAATTCCATCCTCATTTATGTTAATTTTTTCTTTTAAAACTGTAATACTAATTTACTTTCATATGTAAATTGTACTTCATTTAAATTGATTATATTATTAAATTTATTCTATCAGTGGGATTTATGTTGTTTCCAGTGCTTGGCTATGATGAACAACATGGATAAAAACAAGAGTATATGGTGGCTACTGCACAAATTATATGAGTTCTTTAGTGATGCTTAACATTGACTGGATCCTAAATTAATATATAAAATCATTGACAGCAAGTTTTTAAGTGAAAGAAAAACTTGAAACTAATACAAAATGAAAGCATATATGTTATGTGTCAAAACTTTTGTTTCTATTCTAAAATACATACATGCAAGAGGACTGGATCACATTGCAAATATTATTTCATGTGTGAAGTAAGGCCATAAAAAAATTACAAGTCCCTGCCCTCTGAAATACAAGTAGAGCTGATTAACCAACAGAACCAGAACTATACTGACCTCTTTAGAAGACATTAAGCTGCTTTTAAATGGTCTGCCAATATACACCTGGACCTGCAGAATACACCCTACAGCCTGTGCAACACAAACTGTGTCTGTGGCCTGACATCACGTTTTGTCTTCTACGCCTCTGGCTACCAGTTCATTGAAGCATCATTTTATGTAATTATAAAGTAATTTGTTTTTATTTCCTCTTCTATCAGTTGACTGTTTTATCTGCTTTTTTAAAATTGAGTTTTCTTGAAGAAACTCCTTCGTTCTCTAGATTTTTGTATACCATGCCTTTATCAATTTATGTTTTACAATTATAATTCCAACACTATTTACACTGTTATTCATAAACTCTAGTTCCTAAAATTTACATAATAAAAAGTCTCCTTCCCTTTACTCCTTGGTCCCCATGAATCCTTCCATGAACGAGCTGTACGTCATGAAAGGTATTTTCTGTACTTCATGAGGCTTGAAGTTATTTTTGAACACTTCAGTATTCAGTTGTTTGAAGTTAATGTTTGTGAATGGTCTGAGGTGGAGATGTATAACCTTTCTTTTTTTTTAAAAGTTCTTCCTATGATCTAATTCTTGACACGAGTTATTTAATATGCTTTTATAAAATTATTAGATGGTTCTCTAAAATTATCATCTTAAATTTCAAATTTCATGTTAATGAGATCAACAAACTAAAATTGATACTTAGAAATTTATTGAGCTTGCTTTCAAATTTTCAGATAAACAATTTCAATGACTGCTCCACTTTGCTTTAGTAGAATAAAATGCATATTCCATAATGAATGCTTGCTTGCCATGCCCATGTACCAACAGCAGTGCCTTTATGGATGTTTTTAAAGCTTCTATGTCTTTAGAGTCTGTCCATCTGACTTTCCAGTAACTGAGAGAGCACTGGTAAACTTTCCAAGCATAATGCTAATTCCTGAATTTATCTCCATAATTTATCAATATTTACATGGTTAGCCAGGTGATAGTGGCACACACCTTTAATCTCAGCACTCAGAGGAAGAGCCAGGAGGACCTCTGAGTTCTAGGCTATCCTGATCTACACAGTAAGTCCCAGAACAAAACAGCCAGAGCTAAAAAAACAAAAACAAAAAAACCCAAACCAAACCAAAAAAACAACAAAAAATAGTTTTGAAAAATACAAAGGCAAAATAGAATTTGCATAGTGAGTTGTGGCTATCTCATGCATGTGTGACATAGGTGAAGTGTGCTTTTCCTTTTTCTGAAGGAACACTGTGTGCTGAGTTACTTTGTTGGTAACATGCCATCCTTTTGTCTCTCAGTAGTTCCTTGCCCAGCAGTAACTGTTGTGTCACTTCAAACTTTTCTATATCTCATGGCTCTAGGCAGGTCTTGTAAATCTGATGAATCTCAGTTTCTTTTTAAAATCTGTCTTTTAAATATCCTTGTGATTTTTATTCTTCTTGATCCTGCCTTGCAGTATTCCTTGGATATACTTACTTTGTGCTATGACTTTTTCTTCATGTACATTTCTTGGACTAATTCTCTCTTATAACTTAGATTTTTTTTAATACCTGATACTTCTAGTCTACAAATTATCTAAATAATTTTACAAGCAATACAAGCCCTGAATTTAATTCATGTATTTACTTTCCTTCCTAGACCTTCTTTAACTGACAACACTGTTTTATAAGTCTCCCTTGGTATGCAAAATAACTGTTACTGTCTATCATTGTTCTTATGCCTTTCACCTCATGTGTCTTTCTTCTAAAAAATGCTTTTGTAAACACATCCTTTGCAATAGGGGAAAACTAACTGTATGCTCTGGGTTGATCACATGTTTCATGGGAAAAATAGCTATCTTCATAAAGCTATGCTGCTTTATACTCAACAAGTTTGAGTAGTATACTCTGAGACCTGGCCTGTTAAGAAAATCTCTGCCAATCTCTTTTAAAGCTCCTTCTGAAAGTGGCTGTTGAGATAGCTCAGTGGCTAAAGCATTTACTTCCAAAGCTGGTCACATGAGTTCTGGTCTTTGGAACTTGTTAAAAAAAAAAAAAAAGCAGAACACAGCATCTGTAATCACAGTGCATTTTCCCTGGGAAATGGGAAGCAAAGACAGGAGAATCTTTTGAAGTCCATGGGCCAGCTGGCCTGACTGTATGCAAGCTTTAACAAAACTGACACCTAAGGCTGTCCTCTGAACTCCAAATGCACAAGGGGCATCCACATACATGCTCACTTTGTTTTTTCACATATCGCCCATCTCTGCCATTGTTTTGGCAGAATACTCCTTATTAGAAGAAAACCTATGTTTTATCAGCACATAAAAGATACTTTCGACTGGCTTTCACCTCTCCTGAAATAATATGTATCAAAGAAAGTGTTGGGAGTCATGTCTTATTCTTTGCTTTGAAGGATACTTGTCTTTGGCATCCTGTGGTTTCACTCACAGAATGAATACACATATTCACTGTGCATATATACTATAATATTATACATGAACTGTCTATACTCTTTTAAAATCTTTTCTTTCTTTAAGCACTCTGTCTATTCTTTCCTGTGTGGACTCTTGCAGGAGGAAATATCTATTTTGTTTTTCCCTTGCCGTGTTATTATGTTACTCAAAAGTTGTTTAGTACTTAGGATTGTGTTCTCATTTTGCTGAGCTTAATTAGTAAGAATCTTGGGGGGCATGAGTTGTGATTGTCTTTTAGCACAGAGCTCTGAATTAGCTTTTGAAAATAACCTGTTTTGTATTGTTTTGTTTTTCCTAATCTGGGTGAGATTAATATTCCCCATCTCATGCTTATTTTGAAAGCTTTATGCGATATCCTTATTCTACACAAGCCATAGCTTCCAACTTTACAGCTCTTGGCAACTCTGCTTTGCTCTTTTTCTTTAATCCTTTTTGTCCTTGGATATTTCTTTAACTTTCTAATGCAACAGCCAATTTTTGAAAATGGCTCATCTCGGATTATGAAGAAAGCTTGGTAACAAGAATGTAAGAACTTTAAAGTACCTGGATAAATTATTGTAGGCTAGATCTTCCAAAGTCTTCACTAAACACCTGCCTGATAAGGAAAGTTCTCCAGTGTTTAATAGTGTGAGGCTAAATAACAGATCTCATTTAATTTTATATGATGTTGGAGCTCGTCGACACTAACGTAATTCTGGGTACCTTAGACATATGTTTTAGGTTTCAAGATTAAATGAAGGTAATTGAATACTCGTAATTCTAAGAAAGCATTCATATGTTATATAGAAACTTTATGAGATGTTTCTCTGATAATAGAACTGATATGAAATTTGATTGGTTATATAAAATTATTTTTCTTAAAAATGTTTTTTTTTGCCACATACTTGAATGATGGTATAACCTAATGAGATGGAAATCTAAAGTTATATTCTTTTACTTAAATGACTATCTGGCACCAAAAGCTGCATGGCATTGCCTCAGTTGATTCCTTAAAGAGGATAATATATGTGGATATTTCAGGAATTAAAAACATTAATTCATATCTTTGCCTTACATCAAGTTCCTAGTATAAGTGAAAGGTATACACAATGTTATCAAATATCTTTAATTATGTCACTAATTTTAAATATGACTTTCATGAGTATAATCAACCAAGTGCCTCAAGCACATTTATTCAGCCACAACTCATGAGACCCATGTTCTAGCTTCTGTCAGTATCACACACTTCTATCAGGGATTGGGGAGTGCCAAATTTCATAGCTCCTATGAGAATGTAAGTGTTTCTATTCAGAGATGTTGGAATATGATGCTACACTAAGTTGAATGGGAGTGAAGTGCAAGCATCCAATGCAGGCTGGATGTCTTGGCAGGGAAGGAGTCGTGATGAATTAAATATGGAAGGCAAGATGTAGTTCTCAACCTCAAGTCTAGCCATTATTCCTCTAAGGGCTCAATTTACATATGTATGCACATTGTTTTAATATTACCAAATCTAATGAGCTCAGGAATTTTATTCTGGAAAAGAGACTTAGTTTTGTACCTAATTTTCCCTGAAAATTAACCTGTTTTTGAAAGGAAGGTAAGATATATATTTGTCATTTAACATTTGAAAGTAAATTTTAGAATGACTGTTAATTGGGCAATGTTTTAAGTTACATATGAGGAATGGATAATTTCAAATGAAAGCAATAGATTATTTTGTATAGTAATCAATCTTATAAAAAACAAAATTCAAAATCATAGTATTAACTATAAGAAGCCATAGATACTGACTTTTAAAACATTTTTATTTCATCTTTATTCAAACTATTTAAATAGCTTTATATATCCATCTCAATATTTTCAAGCTAATTTAATGTCTTGTATCTTTTTGTTCCATAAAACTAGAGAGATCTCATTTTAAAAAAGGCTTAAAAAGCTGTGTCCATTCAGTTTTTTTTTTTTCAATATTCATGTATACTCAAGGTTTGTAAGGCTCAGATGGACCTCTGTAAGACAAGTTTAACTAAACTCAATTTTTGTTGTTTACGCATTTACTTGATGTCTTGTATCTCTAATTACATGAACTCAATTTAACTCTCCATGCATCCTAGCTGTGGGACGTAGGCAATGTCCAAAGCAGGCTAGTGTTCTGTAAATAAACAAATGCTTATGGGCAGAAGCTGGTGCCTGTGAATGCCTCATGTAGGTGTGTTGACCCTCATGTGGAGGTATGCTTTCTGGAAACTACCAATGGCTTCATCATCAGGAACGAACAGAAAACAGAAGATATTTTAATTTGAAAAAAAATTAAAAAGGATTCTTGTGCTCCAGTAACATTCCCATAATGAACCACGAAGGAAAATATTTCAAGCACATACTCACAGAATTTGTTAGGAATTCAAAAGCATGTGGTTCTGCTTCCCATAAAATATTTTTCTTAATAACTAGTAAATTTCCAAAAATGTAAAAGCAAACAAAATAAAAACCTAGTAAGCTGATTACTAAATGAATCCTATTTTATAAAATTAATAACAGGTTTTTTAATTCTAGTATTACCACATCTCATTTCACAATGCTACCAGTGAGAACGAGTGGGTGTGACACACTCTGCTCTGGCTGAAACAATTCAGCATCTGAACTTTATTCAGATCGGAACCTGCTGACATAATATGACAATGGACAAATCTCCCCTGTGTGGGGAGCTAAACTAGCCCATCAGCTATGCAGATGCTTGTGTTTATCTGACTCCTCCTGAAGTGCCTCTTTAAAGTCAGCCTCAGAGAAATGAATGAATCCCTCATTAGCTCACTAGGAGCATTACTGACCCTTCATAAGTTTTCTATGGATTGGTGTGCAAAACTCGGAGGTATGAAAAATACTTCAACTAGTACATAGGCTCAAAAACAAAGCAGGATACGATTATAAGGTTCTTTCCAAATATAATTAGATTCTCCACATTGTACTTTCTCTCCTTGAGGTGACATAATGTTCTTTTAGTTTCTCCATTGGAAGGCTCAACAGTGGCAAACCAATGGATAGAAAGGTACATGTGCAGTACTGAAAAGTAGGCTGGTGACACCTTAGCAGTTGGCTGAGCTACCGTTAATCCCTTTTTTAGGAAAAAGACAACTAACAACTCATGCATTCCACATGAACCAGTTTCGTTCAACACATAAAAGTAATCCTCTGGGGCACATCACCTTTTTCAATCTTCCCCTACTGTCTCCTATGTCTGTGTCTGGGTAAGTATAGGCAGTGGGAGAGAGGATTACATTTATGTAAGAATGCAATGTTATTTTATGCATTTGTCTTCACTATGCAGGTAACTTCTTCAGTTACACAGGTTGGCATGTGCTAATATTATATATGTTGCCATTGTTATTCAAAAAATCCATCCTTTAATTGTTGTTTTTCTATTTATTAAGCAAAACAACAGAATGCTTCTTTGAGGGAAATACAAATTGCTAGTAATTTAAAATATAGAAGCAGTCTGTCAAATACATGTATTATCATCCTCCTGAGTAAGGCAAAGTAAGAATGAATCTTATCAATAAAGAAGTTCACATCAGTTACAGTGGGTATATTTTCATTGTGAAAAACCTAAAAGAATAATGATTAAGAAATCATCACAAATATTTTCAAAGTTGCAAAGTCAAACAGAAGGAATAATCACATTGGTTAAATAAACAAACATCAATGGATGGAGGGAGGGAACCAGAATATTTTCTTCTATCTGGGAAGCCTTAGCGCTCCAAGTATGATCTCAGAATAGCAAAGGTGCTAATGAAGACAGAAGCCCTATGTGAAAAGGCCCCAAATGCAACTCTGAAGTTGTAAGCCCACCAACATATGCATGGGAAGACTCTTTCTATCATAATCACAGAGGCTGGCTCAACACCCCACCATAAGACTTGTACATGATTTCCTTTGCCTCTGACAACATAAAACATATCAATCTACAAGCTTCAGGGGACATTCAGGACATGTTAAGTCCTTTGTCCTCCTGCTATTCTCACACAGCAGTTAGCACAAATGGCATTCAGAGCTGACCAGCATCAAATTTGTGTGATTAAATGGTTGGCCAAGAAAGGTTGTGTTCTAGCTGTTCTTGAAAAACAAAACAAAACAAAACAGAACAAAAGAACCAAAAAAACACCAGTAAGATGCTTTCTCACTGGATAATGGGATAACACTTTATTCCCTTAGACTGAGACTTGAGGAGAAATTGTTTTTTTTTTTTATTTGACCAACAGCTACAGTAAGATGCTAGGAGTCATTCTTACTTTGGTATTTGTTCACAATATATATTTCAATTATATAAACCCAAAACCAACTAATCTAATATTTGCCAAATATATGAATATCGCAACTTAATTGGATGAAACATAAGTCATAACCTGTAGAATTCATCTAATGCCAGAGCTAAACACAAGTTGGGTGCCTGCTCTGCTCACAGTATTCTATATGGAAACACAAAAAAGCGGAAAGATACTTAAAAATCCCGGTGTTGGTATAAAGAAATAGGAAAGACGAGCTTATCTGTTATATGCCCACAGCTAGCTTGTTGCAAGGCTTTATGTGCATTTGGTCGTTAATTCCACTACATGCAGTTACTACATAGAGGCTTAGTAAGGTTAAGTAACTTGCAAGTTACTGTCACGTATAATCTACAAAGACACAACTCAATATACTGTACTAGATGCCAGAGTCTGCTCATGACCACTATTCCCTCCTATTTATGAAACAACCATGTTTCACAATGGAAGACAGAGAAATGAAAGTAAAGTCAATCAGATAAAGAATTCACTAAGCTCTTATAATATAAAGATTTAACACTTCCCTAACTTAAGAGTATTCAATAATAATAACAACTTTAAGGCAAGGGCTGTGTCCGGCTGCCTTCTAAATCCTAGCCCCAGAGTGGAAGGTCAGGTCTCAGGGTCTTACACACTAAGAATAAGAAATGGATGCTTAGTGCAGTGCCATCTAAGAGAAAACATCCATATCCTCAGCAATCACTTACATGCAAAAGCTGCACAAGTCAAAAATCATTCCAAGTGAGTCATCTGACACTCAAGACCCGGAGGATTCACAGTCCTAAAGTATGTTCGAAACACTAAATAACAGATTTTTTCATAGCGTGTATAATTTGGTTTAAACATTACAGAAAAGGAGCTTCACAACAAAAGGAGCAGCAGAAATCTTGCTACGTTAGGTGCCCTACAAAACAAGTGAGGACCGAGACCACACTGCTGAGTTTGTAACAAGAGTTGAAATGTGCTAATAATGTAGAGTAAGGAAATCTAAGAGCAAAAAGAGTTTTCACTGAAAAGGAAGTAACATCAGGTAAAATGACAACATTAAAGATAACATCCGGCAATTCAGACCAGGAGAGTCAAACCAGGGCCCAGACCTCTCCTAGGATACAAAGTGGGGCAGGAATATACATTACACCTCAAGGCTACATTGGCAAGGACAGAAACAACAATTAGGTTTAAATATGAAGGCAAGCATGAATATGATTTTGCTGTTGAATAAGATAAGGGAAGATATGAGGTCACCAGCAGGATCTGAGAACAATAACATGCTGTATGCAAATGACCACTTCAAATCATGGCATCATCTACTAGTGACAGGAAGATTGGTCACAGCTCGTGAAGAGCAAACCTTAAACAACTCACAAGTCTTAACTGATGAGTAGTTTTAAAGAAGCAGGGTAATAAGTGCATGAGTACCACTTGGTGGAACTTGATGCTGGGTAGACCACCAACTAACTGGCACAGCCGACAATTTGCGGTTAATATTTCCAGCCAGCATCTCCAGTCTTAACTTAGTGCTTGACACAGTCCCACAGAAAGTTATTGCAGAAAGGCAGATTCGCACCCCCACACTAAGCCCTTCTTCATTCTCTCCCCAATCCTGGCCAGGCTTCATGTTAACTGTCCTTAAAAGAGAACATTTTATATTCTGAAAGTAAAATTGCCCTGAAATAATTCCTTCTAAAGCCATCGATGGAGATGGCACGTATGAAGAAACCAAGCATGCTGTGTGCTGGCACTTACCAGGTTGTAAAAAACAAACAAACAACAAAACAACATCAACCCACACCTGAAAGTCATTACTTCCAACTTTCTTGCAAACTTAACAGCAGGGTGCTTTAAGCCACTAAAGTGCAGGATTCAAGGTTTTCCTTGTTGCTAAAATAAGATGACCTGAGTTCCATCCTTTGGACCCATGTATTCCAAGGAGAGAACTGACCTCCTGACCAAACTGTTCTCTGACCTCTACCCATGTTCCACTGCACATACCTCCCCTCTACCTAGTGCATAAGTAAAATACAAGTCTAAACAAAGAATTTGCAGGTAGGCAGGCATCAGACATGTTGTAGCTCCTCTCAACGTGGAAGCCCTTTTACAAGAAGCCTGAGCTTCTTCCCGACACATCCCTCACTTGTAATGCTGGCCCTCACAAAGCACTGTGGGGACCAAGTGGGCCTTCGTGTGTCCATATAGTACACAGGGGCTAGAGAGAAACTAGTTCTCAACCATGGGTTACTTTGAGGTTTTTTCCTGGTGTTTTTGGGGTTTTATTCCTGGTGTTGATGGTAAGAAAAACAAGGCCTAACAAAATTCCATTTCCTCATTTCCTCAGCCCTCATTTCTGGAGAAGCTGGATCAGCAGCTTTAAACAGACTGGTGCCCAATAAGCACACAGCCTTGTGGAAGAAAAGGGCAGCAACACAACCTTAACCCCCATGTTGGGATTCTTGGTTTTAGCATGTTGAGTTAAAGCACTGTCAAATGAACAGCTGTTCTTCACAGGAGCTACAAGATCTTGAAAATTTCCCCTCTTGGTCTACATGGCTTGTGGCAGCAATCTGGAACAGATGTTGCCTCTTTAGCTATTGTAACAAGGCTCTTATGGAACAGAAAAATAAACCTGAAGAGGAATATACAGACAACTTAGTTGTGACCGTAGTAACACTTAGAAGAGATAATGTAAGTTGGCCAACAGTATACTACAGGGACTGGACTACATAGCGTTTAACTGCTAAAGTTCAAAAGCAGAAGTAGTTTGAAAACATTTCAGATAACTGATTACAAATTAAATGACTTACAACAAATGACACTGGCCATGACCTTTATTTTGGGAATAAAGGCTACATTTCAATTTAGTCCAAATTGAAAGTGTTGAAGATAGCACATATTTACTGGTTCATGCAATACAGGCCTATATGGTATAGAACCAGGATCCAGACAACCTAGCTCAGCACGCTGACTCCTTGCTAGCTACATAATTATGGCTGAACAGATTTCTCTATGTCTTAAGCAAGGCATCCACTGATCACCTGATACTACTGTTTACCAATTTTTAAGTGAAACATTATGTATTAGATACACATGGTAAATAAGAGAGACCTAAATCCTAAATCATAGCAGAGGAAGGAAAGCCTGGAAAAGATGAGTGGAAAGAGGTGAATGTAATGACCCAGCTAAGAACAAAAACAAAAACCAGAAGACGCAGTATTTCAGGCACTGAGCATGGATGGTAGAGTGGCCTGAACTAGAGCCAGTTCTCCATAGAAGCCAGCCAAAGCAGCAGTAGGTCTGGACCAAGGACCTGGTACTGTCCTTCATCACATAATACAAAATAAACCTTGATCATTTATGTACAGAATAGATCAGTCTAAACAAATGAAGTGATACTGATGTCACTCTGGAATCCAAGCCTACTTTTCTCAAACCACAAACCTTTTAAAAATTTACTTCTACTAAGTGTGTTGCCTCCCAAGTAGTTAGAAAATTCAAAACAGTGTATTACACAGAAAGTGCACACACACGTGTGTATCATAAGACAGAGTTAGTACAGAGCCACTAATTAAAACAATTCAAAGGACCACTGAATTTTGGGAGAAAACAGAATGAGAAGTGTTAGTAAATAAAAGGGGGTTTTCATTAAAAGGTCATCAATTCATTTTTACGCAATTATAACCAAATCCAACAAAGTTAGCAATAAAGTTTGCCTGAGATTTAAAAAGCAGCTCTTGAAACCCGATCTTCTTTTTCTTTATACTTCAAAACTTTTAATCCTCACAAACATTTGCTGAAATATAAAAATGACTTCCCCATTTATAACAGTTTTTCCCTTGCCATACTGAATCCCCCGTCTCCCAAGGGAAGCAACAATACCTTCTCACTTTAATATGTGTGTGTGGCTTTTTTCCCCAGCTAATCAGCTAATACTTTTCAAAAGATCTTTTTAATACTTAAATGAAAGGATTCTACCTCAAAGACCTGACCTCACTATTAAAGTGTCTGAAGCAAACCATAGGAATGTAAAATCTACTCAAAGGGAAATGGCAGGGAGCTTATTGTACAATGCATTAAAAAAAGAGGGGAAAAAAAGCTTCGCAGGAGCTGCATGGAATTTGGTAAAATTATACCACAAAGATACAAATTGATCTTAAGCATAAAGAAGCAAATTCATAGCCAAAAACTTATTATAAATGTACTCTGTAATCAGCCAGGAGGGGGCCTGTATGAAAACCATCAGAATTTGTCACGTTTTCAATCAAATTTTCTGATTACAGTTTCATGTTTAAAAAGGCCCAAAGGGAACAAACCACATATTTTTCAAAAGATTTAAAATTTGAAAAATTTAATGCTAATACCCAACACCAGCAAAGGTAGGTTTCACTGCAAAAACCAATAACAGAATTAAATAACACAGTAACAGAGAGAACAGGCAAAAAAATTATTACAGGAACACTTTTCAGGAAGCAAATGAAAGATTTTCCCATACCATGAATGTAGTTCTGAAGTTGTTCAAGTCATTAAAAAACTCTTCCACAGAAACCTTCTTCATGTCAACAGCATAGTAGCGCATTGCACTCTGGTACAATTGTGTCATGTTGTCGAGGAGCTTGGAGAGTTTTTCATACTGCTCTTTTGCACTGACAACAAAGCTGTATATATTTAGTTAAGAATTTTTGAAATATACAAAGTTGGGAATATAGATAATATTTGATATTGTTACTGGCCACTTACTCAATTTATACTGAAGATTTTAAAAGCAAGATGGTTTTATAAGTTAACTAATAACTTCATTATGCAGGAATATTGTTGACTTAAATTCTTGTCTATAAAATTCCTAGTTTCCTCAACTACATAGTACATGATTGAAATTTATGCTTGCACACACAAAACATAGTGGGCAAAGTTAGAGACAGATATATGGAATTGTGCTTTCAGTTTCTGACAATAGAAATTTCTGACAATAGAAATCATACCATTCTGAAAGTCACTATAGTAATATGAGAATGGTTCAAAAACCGACCACAGACTATTTTTAATTTCACTACAAAACCAAACCCTGCCGCTAACATCTGATATAAAGTCATCACACCATACTCTGCCGAGAGACTCTTGGCGTATTAGTCATGCTGCCCAAAGACACTTGTAACAATGTGTTATTTCAACCTTGGTGGGAAGGACCTCCTCCAAAACGGCAAACAAGAAGACACTTGGACACAGAGTTGAGATATAATGTAATGGTTTAGGAAGAACCTGCTTTGTTGAGGGTCTTTGAATGATTCTGTTCCACTCTCCTTTTCTGCCCATATAACTGCTTATTAGGCTTTGAGTTTTAATGATAACCACAGCACAAATACTATTCATTTTCTCCCAACATGTAGGAAAACGGATTGCCAACAATCCATTTGTTAAACAGTTTAAAATAAAGCAACAGTACTTTTATTTTGAGGTAAGAACTGTAAGTAAGGAAACATCAGAAGTACACCTGCATATACTTAGGGCAAGAGTGCAATTATATTAAAAGATGGGATGGAAAACATGACTAAGAGCCAGAACTACAAAAATGACATGGTTTTATCCTAACAGCCAGGAAGTTTTAAAGTTAATTTTTTTCTTCTTATTATTATGTATAAAACAATTTGCTCCAAAATGAAATGAATTGGAGCTTTGAATAATGGGAATTACCCAAAATAATAATAAAGTCAGCCGTGATTAAACTAAGAAAATTTTGGAAATAGCGAGATTAATCCTTAGACATTTGAAAAAACTGTCAGGCAGAGCAGTTATATAATAAACTGGTTATATGAATAAGGTATACTACTTTAGAGCCGAAAGTCCCCTCTTTTACGGGACAGTGAACGAATAATTATCATCTCAAAGAAGATCCAAAACTAGATGTCCTTGTGACAACTCTTTCTTAATCATTTTATTAATTAGTTTATTCACTTTCTATCCCAGCTGTAGCTCCCTCCTTCATCCGCTCCCAATCCCACATCCCTTCCTCATCTCCTACCATGCATCTCCCAAGTCCACTGATAAGGGAGGTCCTCCTCCCACTAGCCTATCAGGTCTTATCAGGGCTGGCTGTAATGTCTTCCTCTGTGGCCTGGTAAGGCTGCTCCCCCCTCAAGTAGAGGTGATCAAAGAGCAAGCCACTGAATTCATGTCAGAGACAGTCCCAGTTCCCCTTACTAGGTTATCTACTTGGAGACTGAGCTGCCATGGGCTACATCTGTGCCAGGGATCTATGTTATCTCCATGCATGGTCCTTGGTTGGAGTATCAGTCTCAGAAAAGACCCCTGTGTCCAGATTTTTTGATTCTGTTGCTTTCCTTGTGGAGCTACTGTCCCCTCCAGGTATTTCTATCTCTGCCTTCTTTCATAAGATTCCCTGCACTCTGCCCAAAGTTTTGCTATGAGTCTCAGCATCTGCTTTGATACCATGCTAGTTATAGTTTTTCAGAGGTCCTCTATGGTAACTCTTAAACCCAACTCAGACAAAGTATCTAAGACTGGCAAGCTGATTCACATCTGTAAACTCAGCAATAGGTGGGCTGATCCAGGATTAACACTATGGATTTGAGGCTAGCCTGGGTTTCAAAGTGAATTTCTGTCTAAAAAAAAAAGAAAAGAAAAGAAAAGAAAAGAGGCAGTAAATGTGTGTTTATCAGTAATAATTAGCTGAATCATTTTTCCTAGCATCAAATTCTATATTAGTTCACAAAAACATAGGCAACATGCAACACAAAACACTTTTGATATAATGCAAAATTATTCACACACACACACACACACACACACACAAACACACACACACACTAAATCTACATCATGTTTTGAGAAATCTATTTTTCCTTTGTCTTTATCAAAACTACGAAGAATTCCTCACATATCTCAGCTTGAATCACTGTACTTGTTCTATTTGGAAGATACACGAGGTGCAGATCCATGTTCATATGATCTCAAAACAAGTCATTAGAGCTAAATGAAGCACAGCTTGGGACTGTAGCCCTTGTCTACTTCTACTGTTGACCGTCGAGCTTCTTCCACAGATAGAGTCCACCTTGTTCACAGACCACTATTGCCATCACCAGAAACACACTGGTTCCATGGAATAGGGAAATAGCTCAAATGGGTAAAATGTTTGTTGTGCAAGAAGAGTGAGGTCTCAAGTGGGGATGGCCGAACCTATGTAAAAAGCCAGGGCAGTGGAAAAGATCAATAATTCCAGAGCTAGTAGGCAGAAAGAGTTATATACCTGTAACTCACTGTCCAACCAACCTAGCCATATGAGGTAATCCCTAGGTTTAGGAAGAGACCGTCTCAAAATATACATTGGAGAAATACTGAGGAAGACAGCAGAAATAAAATTCTAGCTTCCACATACACAAAGATGTAAGCGTGTACACAAGTGTGTGCATGAATGCTATTTACACAGGTACACAGATGCACATGCACACACATGGAATCACAACCCTTCCACTAACGTAAGGTTCAAGAACCAACTTCAGGGAGATCTATATACCTAATACCTTTGAGGAACTCATTTTAGAATCCAGGGTCTAGCCAACCATTTCAGGAAATATTCCTAAGGTCCCTGTCCATCTAGGTTAGACAGAACAGTATTTACAAAGAGTCTGTGGTCTGAAATGCACATTATACAATGTGGAGACAAGTAAGTATAAAAAGACAAAAAACCTCCCTAAATAATTAAATGAAACAAATGAAAATTTCCTTTGTTACACAGCAAGACAGATGTGAGAAAGGAGAAAATCCTGGCTAGGAAGGTGTTCAGCTAAAAGATGTAGGCCATTATGTATAAAAACAGAACACCAAGCTTTTGGCTGGTGGAGTAAGGTCACTGTAAATTAGATTCAAGGAAAACCAGGAGGGAGATATTTAATTCAAGTCTTTAAAAGCCAATATAAATAAGTGATAAAAATGAAGAACAAATAAAGAAAAATTACAAACAGATAGTGGCCACACAAAGAAATTCAAGAAAACAAAGTCCGTTTACTCAATAACCCATCCCCCCATTCTTCAGTTAGGTCATGAGTACACAGAACTATTTCACACATTATAATGTAGTTTTACTTCTTTGACAACACCCCCACCACACACACACAAGCTTTTAGATCCTTTTCCTACAAAATGTTCTTTCTACATACAATGTTAAATATTGTAGATAGGAATCATATGATGAATTTACTGGACTAGTTTTAACATCTACTCTGTAATTTCAAAAACATGCAATGCTATCTTGTACAAAAACTAAACCAAAAATGAAAGGAAGGTAGGGAGGAAGTTGGATTTCGATGATGACACATGAAAAAGTATCAAAAATTTCACATAATTTGTACTAAATATAAATACATTATATATATATATATATATATATATATATATATATATATATATATAT
>NW_026591086.1:23667288-23721395 GCF_907164565.1 Psammomys obesus
TATATATATATATATATATATATATATATATATATATATATATATATATATATGTCTAGTGAATTAAGTTTTCTTAAGAGACGAAGAGGACGGAGGAAAGAGAAGGGCATGCTCTATGATCTATTTGCTGGTTTTCTGAAAGAATGCAGAATTTAATTCCAAAGAAAGGAACAGGTAGCATCCAGCATAAACCCAGGCATTTACTCATGTTTCTCAGTGATAGGAATGTACACTTCACATATCTTCATACACCTGCTTTTGAGCATACTTCAAATTACGCTTTATATTTATTATATAAATGTTTACTATGGAGCTATTCAATTAATGATAGTTCTGGCCAGGCTTAGAAACTGGAAAATAATATTATGAAAAGGCTGATGGCATTTGAAATAACTGTGTATTTATTTAAATGATGTACCACAAACATTTTTTTTTTTTTTTTTTTGGTGGAAGGCTTCAAACATACTTGGTGAAAATATGCTTTAAGAATAAGAACACTGTATGAATGAATGACATTAGTAAAATCTCATAAAAGAAAACTGTATCTGCCAGCTGGCTAGTTTTATGTCAACTGGACACATAGCCTAGAGTTATCTGAATGGAGGGAACCTCATCTGAGAATATGCCTCCATAAGACCTGGCTGTAAGGCATTTTCTTAACTAGTAATTGATGAGAAAAGTCCTAGCCCACTGTGGGTGGTTGTATTCCTGGGTTGGTGGTCCTGGGTTCTATAAGAAAACAGGTTGAGCAAACCAGGTGGAGCAAGCCAGTGAATAGCATACTCCATTGCTTGTGCATCAGCTCTTGCCTCCAGGATCCTGCCCTGTTTGATTTCCAGCCCTAACTTCTTTCAAGGATAGAGAATGGCTCTAAATTGTTAAGCTGAATAAACCCTTTCCTCCCCAAAAGGCTTGTTGGTTATGGTGTTTCATCACAGTAAGAGGAGACTTAAATAAGACAATCTATTTCTTTAAATACTACAACTAAGATGATAAACTCACGTGACAACACATGCTGGAGAGAATGTGGAGAAAGTGGAACCCTCCTCCACTACGGGTGAGAATGTAAAGTTGTACAACCACTTTGGATATCAATTTTGTACTTTCTCAGAAAATTAGGAATAGTGCTTCCTCAGATCCAGTTATATCACTCCTAGGAAAATATATCCAAAAGATGCTCAAGTATACAAGAACATTTGCTGTTCGTAGTAGCTTTATTCATAATAGCCAGAACCTGAAAACAACCCAGATTGTCCCTCAACAAAGGAATGGATACAGAAATTGTGGTACATTTACACAATGGAATACTACTCAGCAATTAAAAACAAGGAAATCATGAAATTTGCAGGCAAATGGTGGGAACTAGAAATGTTCATCCTGAGTGAGGTATCCCAAAAGCAGAAAGACACACATGATATATACTCACTTATAAGTGGATATTAGACATATAATATAGAATAAACATACTAAAATCTGTACACTTAAAGAAGCTAAGCAAGAAGGAGGACCCTGGGTAAGATGCTCAATCTTCATTCAGAGAGGCAAATGAGATGGACATCAGAAGAGGGAGAAAACAGGGAACAGGACAGGAGTCTACCACACAGAGACTCTGAAAGGCTCTACCCTGCAGGGTATCAAAGCAGATGCTGAGATGCATAGAGCCAAACTTTGGACAGAATGCAGGGAATCTTACGAAAGAAGGCATAGATGGAAAGACCTGGAGGGGACAGGAGCCCCACAAGGAGAGCAACAGAACCAAACAATCTGGGCATAGGGGTCTTTTCTCAGACTGATACTCAAACCAAGGACTATGCATGGAGATAATGTAGAATCCCTGCAAAGATGCAGCCCATGGCAGCTCAGTGTCCAAATGGGTTCCCCAGTAATGGGAGCAGGGACTTTCTCTGACATGAACTCAATTTTTTGCTCTTTGATCACTTCCCCCTGAGGGGGGAAGAATCCTTGATGGACCACAGAGGAAGACCCTAAAGCTAGTCCTGATGAGACCTGATAGACTAGTGTCAGAGTGAATGGGAAGAAGACCTCCCCTATTAGTATACTTGGGGAGGGGCATGGGAGGAGAAGAGGAAGGGAGGGTGAGTTTGGGAGGGTTCAAGTGAGGGGGCAACAGTTGAGATATAAAGTGAATAAACAGTAATTAATAAAAAAATAAATTTAAAAAATAAGTAAATAAAATGAAAACATAAAAAATACTACAATTAATAGATTATTTGAATCGTAATTGTTCAAAGTAAATATTTACTTGTAGCCAGGAGTAGTGCCACAAGCCTGGAATCCTAGCACTCAGTGAGGCAGAGGCAGGCAGATATCTGTGAGTTTGAGGTCTACAAATTGAAACTACAACAGTCAAGGGCTGCACAGAGAAATCCTATCTTGAAACAAAACAACAAAAGATGAAAAATATATACTTGTAAAGATGAATTTTTAACAAATTAAATGACATACAATATTCCTCCAGAATTAGTTGAAGAACTATTTCATATGGGCTTCAACTCATAAGCATTTAGTCATAAAACATAAACAAAGTTTGAGTGCTAATAACAAACTTTAGTTAGTACATTTTTATTCATTGTGCATTTTTTGTTTTCTAAGATCCAGGAAGCTCGCAATTTGCCGTTTTAATAAGTTCTGTATAAATGCATTTAATATTCAAAATCTGACTTGTCAGTCCTAATTAAAGTAAACAAAGTCTTGCAATGAATGAATTTAATTACTTCAAAACTAGTATGTCTAACTAAGATGAAAAGCAAATGAGTACAGTTTAATCTTGGCAAAGAATATTTATGATTATAAGCTTTGTCAATAGCAAAGTGCACCAACTGTTCATATATCTGACTTCCAAGAGACACATGAATGCTAATCAGTTCATTAGAGGCTTCTAGGTTGTGATATTTAGCGACAGGATATAGTAGCTATCCTGTCCATGGAGTGTAATTTTGCTCAGAATGAAAAACTGTTTCCAGCAAAGCCTCATCCTTCCTGGTTCTGATTTCATGCTGGCTGCGTTTTATGAGCTGCACACCTTTCAGGAAGCTGACATCACTCAGTACTTTGTCATATGAATACAGGCAGGGTATGTCTTGAGACTGGCTGCTGAGCAGGATTTTCCTCCGACCTCAGGAACTCATGCTAGTTTGAGAAACCCAAACTTCCTAATTAGCTACTCATGGTGTATGACCAAAAGCTACATGGGATCAAAAAAATTTTTAGATGCTATTTATAGCTATAAAAAACAAAATGCATCAAGTTCAGTTAACAATACTTATGGATTAAAAAACAAAACAAAACAAAACAAAAAAACCCACAGTCACATAACATTCGTGTTAACATGATAAAATAACTGAGAAACAAATCCAAAAATAACTACACAAATATAACTACAATACATTTATCTTAAAATGTATAATTTTTCAGTTGAAACAACAGTGAAAATCAATACTCTGACAGATATCTACTTAATCTTTACTCTTAAAAGAAAGGAAGGAGAAATCCTTAACAAGTCTACAGAAACAACCTCTTTAAAAGCAGCTGGGTAGAAGATATGATTCAAGAGGAAACAAACACATTATCCTTAACTGACTGCTACTTAGTGCATTTTTATGATATTTCCTGACATAGACAGAGAAGCAAGACAAAATTGAACTAATTCACAATTAAGCTGAAAGCAAATGCAATAAAGTCAATGACAAACCAAATAATAATCTTCTGATTCACTAAATCTCAAAGGAGAAGTAGAAAGAGGATGTCAATTAATTTCAAGTACATCAGTAGAAAATATTAGGAAAGTCTATTTATAAGTTCTTCTTTAAAAACTGGGTTGTCCTTTCATATAGAATTCAGATATCCATATGGGATTTTAATAATGCATTATAACAATACTTCATTATGATAGAAAAGATAGCCATTGCTGATTTCATACGGTGGTCTGCATGGCAACTCAACATTACTTCAGGAAAAAAGTTAGTTCATTACTTCAATTACTAATTAGAGACTAAGCTACAAAGTCACTGATAACCAAGATAAGTGAATATAAAGCAAGCTGTAAATCAAATGAGAAATAAGCTTCATGCTATTAATTAGCATACACTCTTTTCAATCTCATTTTGAATTAGGAGGAAACACACACAAGCTCCTTTTTTAGTTTGGAATGGGCAAGTGTTTCTAAAGGAAACATTACATTGTATGTAACCAGTTAATTTCTAATGTATATCAGCCCTTGAACTGATCAGTCATGCTGAGATTTTATAGTCTATATCTGATTCCTGAAATAGTTCAAAAGTAGCTAAATCACATTTCATGAAATTAGATTCAAACTTCCTCAAATTAAGTTTTAACATTCTTTATCAGACGAAATAAGGCTAACAGAAGGAACAAGATGAAAAAAACATTCTATTATTCAAAAAGACAAGAAGAAAATAGAAGTTCTCGGTGTGTATTTATGATAAAATACACCTTGGTTAATTTACCTGAAAGATAAAAGTTAAATCCTTGATAATTTGGCACTATATAATGAACCTTAGCTATACAAGCACACTTAAAACATTAAAAAATTATAAATCCAGTTGACTACTGACTTATTTAGATATCAAAGGATATGGACATCTTTATCACAAACTTGTCATGCAAGTCCTCAGGAGGGGGAAAGGTTTCCAAATCCTTCTCAAGCTGTTGAAGCTGCCTTCCCATCTGCTTCAAATTTCTTTCCAGCATTTCTACCGAGACTAGAAGAGAGCATATTAAATGCCTTGAAAGGACAAAATTATAATATAGAAAAGGTAAAACAATCTAGCAACAAAACATTTGTTAAAACCTCATAGTAAGAAAATTCACCCTAAAACATTTAATTTCATCAACTTTAATTTTTAGCCTTTTGATTTTTAATTCCAGATAAAGGTAATCAAACAAGATAGTCTTTATAAAAATTGGGAAATAGAAGAAGATTCTAAGTGATCCAACTGCACAAAAAAATAATTAAGGACATGTTCACTAGAAAAATCTAGTCACATGTGAAGAAGTTCATTATTTAATATATTGAACTCAAATATAATTGTTACATTTTCCAAGATATCTGAGAGAACTGGGGAACAGTTGGAAAAGTTGTAGGAAAAGTTTTTCTTTTGGTCAAACTAATCTCTCATAGGCAAGAAAAGGTAGAAGAGGACATTTAAGATGTCAAAGTCTTTCTATAACCATACCTGAGCACTACCTATATTTATTATCCAATCACTGACAGGTTCCATCTTTGAATAGTCTGCTCTCACAGTATACATGAACACCACATAGTAACCAAGAAAACTGGGGCATCTACAGCATGAATTGGCCTTGCAGCCAACAGTGAGCATTAAGATTTAATTCTCGTTCTAGCTAGGACTTCTAGTACTATGTTGAAGAGATAAAGAGAAAGGGAAGCCTTGCCTTGTCACTGATTTCAGTGGGAATGATTTAAGTTTCTCTTCATTTAATTTGATATTAGCTATAGGCTTGCTGTATATTGCCTTTACTATGTTTAGGTGTGTGCACTGTATCTCTGAGTTCTTCAAAATGTAAAACATGAGGGCATGCTGGATTTCATCAAATGCTTTTTTAGCATCTAAGGAGATTATGTGGTTTTTTTTTTTTCCCTTTCAGTTTATTTATATGTTGGGTTACATTGATAGATTTCCATATATTGTACCACCCTTGCATGCCTGGGATGAAGCCTACTTGGTTTTGGTGGATGATACCTTTTATGTGTTCTTGGATTCAGTTAGTGAGTATTTTTACATGATTGTTCATAAGACAGACTGGTCTGTTTTATTCTCTTTCTTTCATGGGTCTTTCTGTAGTTTAAGTATCAAGGTAACTCTGGCCTTATAGACTGAGTTTGGTAGAGATATTTCTATTTTGTGAAATAGTTTGAAGAATATTGGAATTAGCTCTTCTTTGAAGGTTGGGTAGAATTCTGCACTGAAACCATCTGAGCCTTATTCTTAGGAGATAAAGGAATATTTAATTTATTTACCTGGTCTTGTTTCAACTTTGGTGAGAGTAATCTATCAAAAAAAAATTGTTCATTTCATTTAGAATTTCAAATTTTGTGGCATATAGGCTTTTGAAATAGTACCTAATGATTCCTTGGATTTCCTCAGTATCTGTCCTTATGTCTCACTTTTTAATTCTGATTTTGTTGATATGGATAGTGTCCCTTTGCCTTTTAGTTATTTGGATTAGGGTTTGTCTATCTTGCTGATTTTTCTGAAAGAACCAGCACTTGGTTTCTTTCATTAGTCAAGGTGTTCCCTTTGTTTCTAATATTGACTTCAGTTCTGAGAATGATTATTTCCAGCTGTCTACTCACTTTGGGTGTGGCTACTTTATTTTTCTTTTTCTAGTGCTTTCAGGTATGCCATTAAATTGCTTGTATGAGATGTCTCAAATTTCATTATGAAGGCACTTAGTGCTATGAACTTTCCTCTTAGCACTGCTTTCATTATGTCCCATAAGTTTGGTTAAGCTGCACCTTCATTTTTCATTGAATTCTAGAAACCTATAATTTTTTTCTTTATTTTTTCCCTGAGCCAGCAGTCTTTGAGTAGAGAGTTGTTCTGTTTCCATGACAGTGTATGCTTTTTGCTTTTTCTGTTATTATTGAGGTCTAGTTTTAGACTATGGTAGTCTGATATGATACAAGGGATTATGTCAGTCTTCTTGTATGTGTTGAGGTTTGCTTTGTGCATCACTATATGGTCAGTTTTGGAGAAGGTTCTGTGAGGTACTGAGAAAAAGGTGTTGTACTCTTTTGTGTTTCGGTGAAAAGTACTATAGAAATCTATTAAGTCCACTTGGTTTCAATAATACAACTAAAGGAGACAAAGGGGATACAAATCGGAAAAGAAGTCAAAGTATCACTGTTAGCAGATGATATGATAGTATATATGAGTGACCTTAGAAGTCCTACCAGAGAACTCCTACAGCTGATAAATACTTTCAGCAAAGTGGCTGGATACAAAATTAACTCAAAAAACAAAGCAACTCATGGATTGATAGGATTAATATTGTGAAAATAGCCACCCTGCCAAAAGCAATCTACAGATGCAATGCAATTCCCATTAAAATACCAACTCAGTTCTTTATAGACTTTGAAAGAAAGATTCTCAGCTTCATATGGAGAAACAAAAATCC
Organism: Psammomys obesus; assembly: GCF_907164565.1. Lineage (NCBI taxonomy): Eukaryota > Metazoa > Chordata > Mammalia > Rodentia > Muridae > Psammomys > Psammomys obesus. The sequence continues at coordinate 23,674,471 of NW_026591086.1, forward strand.
CAGAATCTCCAAAGTGATCATGTATAATAACAGATCATCTGGAGGTATCTCCATCCGTGATCTCAAGTTGTACTACAGAGCAATAGTAATAAAAATTGCATAGTATTGGCATAAAAACAGAAAGGAGGATCAATGGAACTGAAGACCCAGAAATAAACCCACACACCTATGAATACTTGATTTTTGACAAAGCAGCCAAAACAATTCAATGGAAAAAAGACAGCATCTTCAACAAATGGTGCTGGTCCAACTGGATGTCTACATGCAGAAAAATGAAAATAGAACCATATTTATCATCCTGCCCAAAACTAACGTCCAAGTGGATCAAAGACCTCAATACAAAATCAGATACTCCAAATCGGTTAGAAGAAAAAGTGGGGAATACCCTAGAACTCATTGGCACAGGAGACAACTTCCTGAACAGAGCACCAACAGCACAGACTCTAAGAGCAACAATCAATAAATGGGACCTCATGAAACTGAAAAGCTTCTGTAAAGCAAAAGACAGTATTTTCAGAACAAAACGACAGCCTAAAGACTGGGAAAGGATCTTCACCAACCCTGTATCTGACAGAGGGCTGATATCCAGCATATATAAAGAACTAAAGAAGTTAAACAACAACAAATCAAGTAATCCAATAAAAAATGGGGTATGGAGCTAAATAGAGAATTCTCTGTAGAGGAATATAGAATGGCAGAGAAACATTAAAGAGATGCTCAACATCCTTAGACATCAGGGAGATGCAAATCAAAACGACCCTTACACCCATCAGAATGGCTAAGATGAGTAACTCAAGTGACAACACATGCTGGAGAGGTTGTGGAGAAAGGAGAACCCTCCTCCATTGCTGGTGGGAATGTAAACTGATAAAATCACTTTGGAAGTCAATCTGGTACTTTCTCAGACAACTAGGAATAGTGCTTCCTCAAGATACAGCTATACCACTTCTAGGCATATATCCAAAATTTGCTCAAGTACACAACAAGGACATTTGATCCACCATGTTTGTAGCAGCTTTATTTGTAATAGCCAGAACCCGGAAGCAACCCAGATGCTCAATGGAGGAATGGATATAGAAATCGTGGTACTTTTACACAATGGAATACTACTCAGAAATCAAAAACGAGGAAATCATGAAATTTGCAGGCAAATGGTGGGATCTAGAAAAGATCATTCTGAGTGAGGTATCTCAGAAGGAGAAAGACACCCATGGTATATACTCACTCATATAGTCCTATAAGATATGATAAACATAGTGAAATATATACACCTAAATAAGATAAACAAGAAAGAGGACCCGGGGTAAGATGATCAATCCTCACTTAGAAAGACAAATGGGAGGTGCACTGGACATAGGAGAAAACAAGTAACAGGACAGGAGCCTACCACAGAGAGCTCCTGAAAGACTCTACCTAGCAGTGTATTAATGCAGACACTAAGACTCATAACCAGACCTGCGCCAGAGTACAAGGAACCATATGAAAGAAGGGGGAGTTTGTATGACGTAGAAAGAATAGCAGCTCCACAAGGACCAAATATATCTGGGCACAGGCGTCTTTTCTGAGACTGACACTCCACCAAGGACCATGTATGGATATAACCTAGAACCTCTGCTCCGATGTAGCCTGTGCTAGCTCAGTAACCAATTGGTTTCCCATAGTGAGGTAAACAGGGACTATTTCTGACAGGAACTCAATGGCAGGCTCTTTGACCTCCCCACCCCTCAAGGGAGGAACAGTCCTGCTAGGCCACAGAGGAGGACTTTGCAGCCAGTCCTGGAGATACCTGATAAAACAGGGTCAGATAAAAGGGGAGGAAGTCCTTCCCAATCAGTGGACTTGGAAAGGGGCAGGGAGGATATGAGGCAGGGAGGGAAGGTTTGGGAGGGAATGAGGGAGCGGGATACAGCTGGGATACAGAGTTAATAAAATGTAACTAATAAAAAAATAAAAACAAAACAAACAAACAAACAAAAAAAACAAAGCAAAAAGAAAAAACAAACCAGTAGCTCTTCTATATACAAAAGACAAAAGGGGTGAGAAAGAATTTAGGATTCACAATAGCAACAAATAACATAAAGTACCTTGGTGTTAACTCAAACCAAGCAAGGTGAAAGGCTTGTATAAAAAAAAAAAAAAAAAACAGAACCAAAAACAAAACAACAAACAACAACTTCAAAAGGAAAGAAATTGAAGAAGATATCAGAAGATGGTAAGATCCCCCATGCTCAAGGTTAGTAGGATTAACATAGTAAAAATGGTCATCCTACCAAACACAATTTACAGATTCAATGCAATTCCTATCAAAATACCAACACAATTCTTTTCTAACCTTGAAAAATAATTCTCAACTTCATTAGGAAAATAAAAAAATTCCAGAGAAGCTAAAACCAACCTAAACAATAAAAGAACTTCTGGAGGTATCTCCATCCCTGATCTCAAGTTGTACTATAGAGCAACAGTAATAAAAACTGCATGGAACTGGCATAGAAACAGACTGGAGGACCAATGGAATGGAACGGCAGACCCAGAAGTAAGCCCATACACCTATGAATACCTTATTTTTAACAAAGGAATCAAAACCATAAAATGGAAGAAAGAAAGCATCTTCAACAAATGTTGCTAGTTAAACTGGATGTCCATATGTAGAAAAATGCCCACTGGGCACAAAAGTAAAGTTGTTGGTATAAAGTTCTTGTGGAATTTATACAATTTACCCCTCTTTATTCAAATGCTGATTTCTATACCCCACTCTCTGTTTTCAATTTCATTTGCATTGCATCACTTGTCTCCAGTCTGTGTAAACATGCTACCATTTGTTCTTGGTATTGCCAATAAAAACAAGCAGCCAATGCTGAGCAAAGGAGAGAATAGGTTGGGACATCCTGGTTCCAAGGGGAGGAGAAAGAAAAGACGCTGGAGGAGAAATCCCAGAGGAAAGGCCAAAAAACATCAGGACCAAAGATATGACTAAATAGTAAGTATAATGTGGTAAATCTGAAAGGGAGGAAGCTATGTGGGCTTGGAGGTTTAGGATAAAATAATTATTGCCCAGCATTATTTTCTAGGGCAATTAAATGAGTCCTAGTCTCTGTGTGGTTATTTGGGTACACAGCTGGTTTAGAAATAATCACTATTTGGTTAAAAGATAACTCAATATTAAATATTAAAAAACATCAACAAAAAGTCCAAGTGGATCAAAGACCTCAACATAAAACCAGATACATTAAATCTGTTGGAAGAAAAAGTGGGGAAGAGACTTGAATAAATTTGCACAGGAGACAACTTCCTGAACAGAGCACCAAGAGCACAGGCTCTAATATCAACAATCAATAAATGGGACCTCCTGAAACTGAATAGCTGGACCTAGGGAAGAATGCAGAGAATGATTCATCACCCAACAACCATGCATAGAGAGGACCTTGAACCCCTGCTCAGATGTAACCCATAGACCTATCAGTCTCAGTTCCCTAGTAAGGGGAGAAGAGACAGTCTCCCATATGAATTCAGTTGCCTGCTCCTTGATCACTTTTTCCAGGTGAGCCAGGCTAGAGTCAGACGGTAGGGGAAGAGGATTTTACCTAACAGTGAATTAGAGGAGAGTGATACATAAAACCAGACACATTAAACTCTTTCATTTTTTTAAGTGAATTAATTCTGAGGAATGAGTACAAGTTTACTTATAAGTGTGAACATACCCAGTCTTGTAACCTAAATGCCCAGGAAACTGTTTTAAGGGAAAAAAAAAAAAATACAAGCACAACAAAAATCAACAATTATGGCTTACGTTCTTGGTATAAAATGTGCATCAAGAAAAAAATGATGTATTAGAACATAAAGTTGCATTTGTTTTATATAGTTGAATATAAAACAACCAATCACACATAAACAGCATTTAACAAAATCTTAACATATACCTTTATTTTATTAACAACTTAATTGTTAGATAAAATTTCTGAGTTACAGGTATGTTTTCTGAAGAATGGTACTATAGCCTTGGCTTACACCATGGGGAAGTCATTCTCAATTTATATTCATGTCCATTATTCCTTATGATTTATTTTTTTCTTTTCTCTTTTAAGTTTCTGATATATATATATATATCTTATGCAAAATTTTCAAAATGAGATAGGGCTAAGAATGTAACCCAGAGACTGAGCACATGTTTAGTTTACAGGAGGCTGTGCGTTCAGTTTTACCTAACAATTTTAAAAAAGTAACAGACAATGGTTTGCATGGAATGCTTCCACTGTAACAGCAGTTAACCTAATAACTGATTGTAGCTAATTCTTGCTGCCAGCTAGCATGTTACTGCACACTGCTCTTAATGATAATGTATTATCTTATTCTGCTCATCAATGTATCCACAATCACAGTATCTATTTGAGCACAGCTATAACGCTTCATTTACTTTTCTTACTTTCAAATGCTTATTTTGCTACTTTCTAAGTTCTCCCTATGAATTACAAAAAAGATACCTTTCATTCTCCTAGTCCATTTGATCACCCTTCTAATGTGTCATTAGCATCTGCTTTATAATTTCTCAAAAAATATCACTGGTGGCTCATTTGCTTTTATACTTTGAAAATGCTATTATGTAAAGAAAAAAACATTTTTTTTATTAGTCAAATAAGTGGTCAGGAAAATTTAAATTCCCTTACCAACTGTGTGCTATGCATTGTACTTTGAAAAGTTTCCTACTGCTACAACCAAGTAGTAATCTCTGCAGTTGTAGCTACAGTATAAACAGTATCAATGAAAGTAGCCTTTGCTGAGTATTGATGTATGCATGATCTCTCTTGTATACCTTAATACTCAGAAAAGCATCATAATCTAGGTAGCATTAGTGTTTCCAGTTTACAAAATGAGGAAACTGAGGCTTACTGTGCAATAAAGGCATAAAAAAACTGAAAAGTGAAATGTTACTTTTTATAAAAGAATACTTAAGTGATATCCTAAGATTGAATAAAAACATATGCTTAAAATATTAGAAAAAATCTAACACAACAAATATGAGTCTGAGGACCATCATAAATCAATGGATACCAGGAAGATGTTGGGAAATGTGCCTAATGTATAGCACAAAACAGATGTACAATCTGAAGCTTGACTGAGAACATATTTACTTAATAAAATGTGTTCATAAGTTTTAAAGCTTTATAATAAGCAGTTCCAAAGATCTGTAAGTATAAACGTTTCTGAACCACCTGTAGAATTTCTAAAGAAAGAATAAAGAATGGTTACTGACCCTGTTAATCAGCAACTATGAGTCTGTGTGACACTTGGAAACCAAAAGACACAAAACAAGGGCTAGAAGACAATATAGCTGCAGGTGTCAGTGATGGCTTGTTGCTATATGCTTAGGTTGCTCCTTTCTTGTACCATATAAAGTTTTCCAACACCAACTGAGTCTCTTAACCCTTTACAACTCGATTCCTTACAATTCAACCTTAGGCTAACACTAATTATAGAAAGTGGTACATTCAGAACACAGATTCAATCTCACAAGGCAACCTTCATTTCAGGTGCCAATTTCAATCCAGGCAATCAGTCATAAATACTGCTGAACTAGCTCAAAATTTTAGGATCTGTACAAGGCTCTTCCCTAAAGTACCAATGTTTATTGGGATGGTTTATGAACTTGGGAGAGCACAAACCTTATAGTGACCATGTTGTTAAACTGGACAAACACAGTAATAACCCAAATTAGAAGACACCTACTACAGAGGGCAGGAGGATTGGGAGAGCTCCCTGATCTCTTTAGGAATGCCACCTTCCCAGGTTCACAGACCTGGAAGCTCCCTTAGCCTCTTTGCTTCTGTATTTACCTATTACAAGGTAAAGGAAGGGAGGGATGTGAGAAGAACTCATCCTTTACTCAAATACTTAATACACTGGTACATCAGTCCCCACTGAACAGATGGCTTCTATAACTATCCTGTACAGTGCAATGTGGATTCTTTTCTTGTGATGGGAAGCAAATCTTTTATGTTCAGTTTCAACACCAGTGAAAACAGAATATCCCATCTCATATTTTTACCTCACTGACATTTAACTTCTCACATAGGACGAAGCCTTTTTTGGGAGATGGGAGAATATATTATGATTTTCTTATTTGTAGAAATGAGTAAGAAATGCCAAAAACTCATGGTTGGAATAAGTCATGCCAAAATGTAAGAAACAATAAGAAAGGCATTGTGTTCATCACTTCCACTCCGCTACAGGTCAAGAGGAAAGTGTGAAATTGTGGAAATTAGTCTAAAGATGCTGTGTTCCAGAGAAAAACATTAGAGGTGCTTGGGGGCACATGTAAGGCTAACAGCAGGAATAAGAAAGCTACCTTTTAGAATAGTGCTTGTGGCTACTCTACAGACAGAGATCCTACTAAGCCATTTCATCTGCTTCATCTGCACTCTGATTACATTACTCGTACACTGTAGTTAAGTGAATTTAAATGTAATTGACCAACCTCTCTCACTGCTAGCTTTTAAGTAAGGACCAAAACACATTTGGAAGAGAAAACGCAGTGTGTAAATTCTAGGCTAATAAAATTCAGTCTAACGGTTGGAGCAATCCATTAGATAAAACTAAAGAGTTTTAAGAATCTCTGCTTCTTTTTCAGCAATTCTTACACTTCTATAAACAGTTTCTTTCATCTTCGAATGATATTTTACCCTTAAGGGTCAATGATGGTTTTTCCTGAGAAATTTCAAATAGGTAAGGGAATTTTCAACTGCATACTCTCAAGGAAGTAGAAATGTACAGGTGTACCTGCGTATGACCTAGAGAGAGCACACTGTCTGCAAGAATACTGTCTCAATCTCAGGAGATGACATCTGTTTAAGTAGCCAGTTTCGGGGCTGAGGATTTAACTCAGTGTTTGAGAGATTGGCTAGCAAGCCAAAGGCACTGTTTGGTTCTTAGCTCCAGCAGCAGAAAAGTACTGGTTTCAAGTCCAGACAGCTGTCAACCCTGAATTTGCTATACATTTCAAGATTCTTAGAAATTCCTTCTTATCTTTCACCTTTCAACTTTGTCACATCTCTCAACTAAGAAATGAACCGTTTATCATTACTTAGGATAAACATAATAAAAACAGAGCGGTTACCAAAGTTGGCTAAAATATTGTAAGGCACTCTGATTTGTCTTAGTGAAGATTCTCTCCAACATCATGTCTGCACTGTGCATATAGATTTCCATAGTAACTAATCCCTAAATGACTGTGGTTTCTTAACATTTGAGTATGGGAACTGGGAAATAACCAAAATGTGGCTGATCTAGGTCACAGACTAGTATTGAGAATATACTAGACTAGACTAGCTATATATTTTTAGCTCTGTTGCTCCCATTCATAGTCATCATCCATCTTGCACCTCATCTACACATGACATGTATCTACACGCGTTGCCCATTCCATTACTTTATCATTCTTATCTGGGATCAGAACAAAACTGAAAACCCTATCAAGTCCCCTAGAAGGTGTGCTTTCTAGTATTAGAACCACACAGTGTCTCAAAATTTGCAACTGGTGTGTCCTACCAAATTAGTGCTTCACATAGTTCTGTTCCTGAGGCTGGAGGCTGGAAGTACTGTAAAGGAGGTGCTACATTGTGCACCTCACAGTTGTTTGATCCTCTGCAATCAGCAAAATGCAAGTGAGCCTCATTTATGTGACTGAAGGTGTTAACAGTTCGCCTAATTACAATTCTTATTAAATTTTCTTCTTTTTTTTACAAAGCAAAACAACAACAAAAAAGAAGACACCTTATTTTATTTACTTCTGTATCTCCAGGGATATAGCATATGGGCAGATACTGAAATGTTTGTTGAGGAAATGAAATTTGAATTTATCTTTAACATTTCTTGATAAAATTATTACAAATAAAGTATAAAAACAGCAGATTTACTATCTAACTCATTAACATCTATCACCCTGCATTTTGTCAATTGTGCTGTCATTATGACAAGTATATACCAGTAGTGAAGAAGCATCAGAATAAAACTTAAATCACCACTATAAACATTCAAACTGAAACCAATTTTGAATGTAAGGTTTTCAAAATACCATAACTTAGTATGATGAAATAATTATAAAAGATCAGAAATTACATATATTTAAGTAATCTTTGCAATGAAAAAAATCCATTATGAATATTCATGAGCCTTGATTATCATTTACTAACAAACTATTTAAATAATGCTAAATTCATTCTTATAAACCATGATATAACATAAGAAAAATAATTTCTTTATAAAACACTTAAACCTTATTACCACTGTCAAGATAAATGTTTGCACTAACTTTTTTTCGATAGAAATATTTTTAAGTGAGAAACATATTTCAGACTACCAAAAAAATAAACTTTTCCTTGGTAAATGCAATAATAGATGCAAAATAGTTTATGGATGTCAAATTAAAAATAATAAAGCCAGTTGGATAAGATAGACATAAATAAACCTTAGTGGTATTTTAATCCTGAATATCAGTTGAATGTACAACAAAACGCATCTATTAGAATATAGGAAAAAATGGTAATATGAAGATAAAAATTAATAATGTTCTAGGCTATATCACATGCAAATGGATATATTTGGTTTTGTTGTTGCTGTTTGTTTTGTCTTGTTTTTTGAGTCATGCTGCCAAAGACAGGCCTATATTTGTTGAAGGACATGGAGTATGAAAGTTGCAAAACAAATGGGGAGATCTTAAAAGTCACCTCAGGAAACAGGAAACAAGTATTTCTGCTGCAGCATTTCTCTCCTATGGGGAGAACAAATAAGCCTTCTCTGAAAGAATGATGTGGATTTTAAATGAAGAAAATATTCTGTGAGTAAAATTGCAGGAAATACAACTAGCAGGAAATCATGCTCAAATGCAAGAACTTCAGCAAAGGTAAAATTAAATCAGAAGTTCATAGAAGGGATGATTGTATCAATATTCAAAACGGTACCTCAAGTCATGCAAGAGTTTTGTATGTCCAATAGGGTGATGGTACTGCTTTTCAGTGTGCCACAGAGTAAATATTAAGCGTAAATGGCCCAGTCATGGAAGCAGGGAAGCTAACTACAGATCTTCCTCTACTCCTCTCCCCCAAACCCAACCCACCAATGTAATCCCCAGCTTTGCGCCACCCCACCTCCTGCATCTCCTCTTCCCTCCCTGCCCGCATCTCCAGTGAGTCACACCGATCTTCCCCCACTCCTGGTCCAAACTCCATCAGGCATTCACTAAGAACTGCAGGCTGCTTGGGCTAGGGAAGAAGGCTGTGTGTGGATCCTAACCTTGCCTTCCTCTCTTCCAAACCCAATCCTCAATCTCACCCCTACCACTGTAGCAGAACACCAACTGCTGCTTCCCGCTCCCGTAAGACCCAATCTCAAGTGGATCATACATGTCTTCTCCTCCAAACTTCCTCAGCACGAATTCATTTTTGGTGGGAATACAAAGTTGTACAGCCATTATGAAAATCAGTGTGGTGTTTCCTCAGTGAGACAGGAATTGATTTACCTCAAGATCCAGCTATACCACTCTTGGGCATATACCAAAATTTGAAAAATGCATTATGCTACAACACAGACACATGCACAACATGTTCTTTGCTGCTCTATTCACAATAGCCAGAAATTAGAAACAATCTAGATGCCCCACAACAGAAAAATGGATAAAGAAAATGTGGTACTTTTACAAAACAAAGAGAAAACATGAAATTTGCAGGTAAATGAATGAAACTAAAAAAAAAAAAAAAAATTTACCCTGAGTGAGGTAAATAAATACAGAAAGACAAATATGGCATATAAATGCTTATATGAGTATGTTAGCTTTTAAGCCAATGATAACCAAGCTGAAATCCATAGAATCACAGTGCTTAGAGTAAGGAAGTGGAACAAGAGGACATATAGGTCTCCTTTGGAAAGGGAAATAGTAAGTTATGAATGGATGGGAAGCTGCAGAAGGATCAAATGGAAAAAAGGGAAAAAAAGATATGGCAAGAGAGGTAACACAGGGGGAGCCAGCAAAAACTAAGGGCCATTTGAAGGGTGGTATGGAAACCTAATACAGTAGAAACTTCCTACAATATAAACACAGATGAAGGAGATATAAATGAAATTTACAAATAATAGAATAGGTGAGGGAGTCCCAACTGACTGTAACTAATTTTCCTGTAACTAAATGAATATGCCAGTACCTGAATCCCATTCCATCTAACTGAATTGCTGACCAAAGGTGCCCCGTGAGAACTGGCAAACAATCTAGACTGTTGCCAAGTATAGACTGTTGTTCACCACAAATGGATGGTAAAGCCCCAATCACTGAAGATAACATTCACATAACTCATTGAACATGAAGATGTCAAGCTTGTGCCTAATAAGTGTCTTCACCTCTACGCGAGAGCGTCTTTTGTACAGGAAGGTATTCTGTACACTAACAAAGGAAAAATATGAGCCCCAACTCCAACATAAGCCCTTTGATCTAAATGGTGTCTCGGATGCAAAATAAGATAGTGCAATGGTGGCACAAAGTTTGTGGGAGTAACTAAGCAAAATTAGTCTGATTTAGTTGACACTTAAGATCTACTCTATGAAAACCCACTGTCGACACTGTGTGGGTGACTAAGAACCTGACACTAGACAGCCCAAGGACATGGAATACAAGTCAATATTACTCTTTTTGGAAGGAAAAAGGTAGGAGGAAGGAAGGGAGGAAGGAAGAAGGAAGGAAGGAAGGAAGGAAGGAAGGAAGGAAGGAAGGAAGGAAGGAAGGAAGGAAGGAAGGAAGGAAGGAAAGATAGATAATACAATGATTCCTGATGACATTCTGCTATAGCCATCCATCAGTGCCTTGCTCACTGAGAGCTAGACAAGTGATGTACATATGCAATCTTTTTCTGTGCTTTATGTACTATACTCACACCTAAAACACACATTTCCAGAAAGCAAAGACCTTTGTGAGTATAGCTCTCTAGTACCCAATATGGGCCTTTGTCAAAAGCTTTGTCTAACAATGGTATACTCATGCTAGATTTTCCTTTCTTATTTTCTTTTCTTTTTCTTCCTTTTTCTCCTTCCTTCCTTCCTTCCTTCCTTCCTTCCTTCCTTCCTTCCTTCCTTCCTTCCTTCCTTCCTTCCTTCCTTCTTTCCTTCCTTCCCTCCCTCCCTCCCTCTCTCCCTCCCTCTCTTTTTTTTTTTTTTTTTTTTGTTTTGCAGAGGCTCCCAGGAAAGCCTTGTCCTATGACAAATATCTTGCTCAATATCTACTCTATGTCTCCTGGGGAGTGAGAGTTCATTCATTATAGGCTCAAAACATCGCAAAGTATTGCTAGGCCCTGATTCTTCTTCTTCTTTTTTTTTTTTTTTCCACTAAGTGTATAGTACTGTGAAAGCTATTTGCTAAAAACCTGCTATTTCATTGATATTTACAGACATATTTATGAACAAATATGTCTCACTAGTGACTGATCAATTTAAATGTATAATAAGGATGAACCTTTCTGAGCAGAGAGGATGGTTACACATATATTACTCTTCCACATGTGTCAAATTATTCATGCATTCTTTAGTCTCACATATGAATTAGAGTCAACATAATTTCTGATGTTTCTATAGTATGTAGGTGTTATCATACATTAACTCGTATTTTATGGCATACCTTAATAAGTCTAGGTTGAGATATTTGCTTTGAATGTAGCCAGCAAATAACTCTTGAAAAAATTAGCGCTCAGTGTTTGAAGAGTTGCTGGAGCCCAGCTGTATTTAAAGGTTATTTGGTGTTGTAACTGCTTTTTCAAAAACAATTTTGGGGTCAAATTTCAAAATGTAAATTAAAAGAAAATGTTTCAAGCTAAAGCAGAGTAAAATTGGAATCTAAATTCCACACAGGAGTGCTTTGCTAGTACTTAGCTGCACACTCATAAAAGCATAAATATTGTTTAGAGATTGCTTTCAGTTAGATAAAAGTTCACACACAGCCCTCCCATATACATACCACACAAATAACACACACCCCATACATACTACACAGAAACACATACTACAACTATCTCACACAATACACATATCACACACAAATATGCCACATACACACAACACACATATGCCATACACATTATACATGAATGCAAATCTACATAAATCTTTGGTTATAGTCTCAGTTTGGGGCAACAAAGTGGGAAATTCTGAAAATAGAGGTGACTATACAAATTAGAACTCTATAATAATGTACTATCTAAACAGACTTGTGTTTGCATACATATTAATGCCTGTACAGGCAGATGTGTGTGAACATTTTTTATTAAATTTTTAATTTTTTATATTAATTACAGTTTATTTACTTTGTATCCCAGCTGTAGATCACTCCCTCATTCCCTCCTAGTCCTACCCTTCTTCTGTCCTCTCTGCCCTCCCCCTCTCTAAGTACACTGATAGGGAAGGTCCTCCTCCCCTTCCATCTGACCCTAGCTTATCAGGTCTCACCAGGACTGGCTGCAAATGTCCTCCCTCTGTGGCCTAGCCAGGCTGTTCCTCCCACAGGGGGTGGTAAAAGAGCTAGCCACAGAGTTCATGTCATCTCTAGCAAACTGGCATTTGAATCCCAGCTGCTTTGGTAATGATTTGAAAGAGCAACTTCTCCCCTATTAAAATGTCTTTACTAGCTAAAATTGATTATATTTTTGTTTTGCCATCTAAAACGATTAGCTACTGTATCTGTAAGTAACAAATTCCTTAAATTCTGAGGATTTTAACTCATTTTGTAGTGGGATATGATGACAAAGGAACAGGAAATTTTACAAGATTGTCAACAAGGACCATCAAAATGAAACCAGTTCAGTTTTAAGAGCAGTGAACTCCAGCCAGATATATCTAGTAGGGTGACTTCTCTTAACTGCTTCATAACACTCAGAGATGATAGCATCCCTACATGAGGTTATAAGAGCGGCGATAAGAACAACTGTAGCTGGTTGAATGGAATCCCCTCCTCCCCAAATGTACATCATCCTAGAGTCTCAGAATGTGACTTCCTTGGAAGCAGGGCGTTTGTAGATGGAGTTGTCTATCTCAATATGAAATAATTCCATAACAAATTATCTAATGACTGATGATCCAAAGAAGAGGATAAGTTACCCAAACACAAGAAGAAGGCAGCAAAAAGAATAAATGGGGAGTGTACATTGACATGTCTATAGCTAGGGAACACTTAAGACTGTTGGCAGATATAAAAACACACAGGAAGTAGGAAATATTTTTTCCCTTGGATCTTTCCAGAAAGATGGACTATAGCAACCACCTTCACTTGAAATTTATAGTTGTGTATATGGGAGAGAATAAACTTGTTATTTACAGGCATCTACCTATGGTGATCAATTATGGTGGCTTGAGGAAATTAAAAAATTTTAACTCAAGATTTGCAAATTCTCTAATCATCAATGGGCTTGAGGAAAAGGTTCTAATTCTGCCTTCAGCAACTTATCAACTCTATGCCTCTTCTCTGCAGTCCCTGAGGTTACACATTCCCTTGTCACCAAAGAGACACAGGCAGCTGTCATAAACATTTGTTCCATCTGCAGCTGAGATTTATTTGTACAATACAGATTCACTATGGTAAGCTATCCTTCTCATTGCCCTATTTCAACATCGTTCGCTTTCCTTGTTGGTAATTTCCCACCCCATGCTGTAAACTGTAGGAGTAAATAGTGCCTCAATGCCAGCAGCTTGAAGAAAGCTCCAAGACCTTGGCTGCCACTGCAGATACTGTTCTGTTATCTGATCTGAGCTGTGGCTCATAGGTGACACTGACAGAGCTCCTCTTGAAGCTGCTTCAAATCTTGCTGGCCAAAAATCTGCACACACTGTAAACTGTTAGTTTCTGGAGAAGATTAATGCTGTATTGATGCCACTTTCAGTCTGTTAACCTCCAAAAAGATATAGAGGTCTTCGTGATGTAGTTTTCTTCTTCATCATCATCTATCAAGCCAAGCAGCGGCGGATTCGGGAAATGTTCCTAGCTCAGTATCTCAAAAAACAATCTTTAGCTCCAAGTAGTTCCTGCATGACCAGTGTTCTTCAATGTCACACTTTAATACTTCCAGTGATCTCGGCCATCCTGCTTCTGTTCCATCTAGCTTCTTTCCTAGCAGTTTATATTTATATTATAAAATGATTATACTAACAACCTTGTATGCATGTTTCGGGTTTGAGCGTTTGTAGCCAAAGCTATATAGAGTCTCCTTGAAATCATTTGGCAGGAATTGCATAAATGGCCCCTGATCATTACACAGTGTGTGTAATATAAAGTAAAAAATGATCAGAAATCCAGTGATTATCTTCAAAATGATCGAATTGTGGAACCATTATATATTAAAAGCATTTATGGTTAAAATTTCATATATCTCATTATCTTTAGTTAGTATAAGCAACACTGTAAGTAAATCATATTTTGAAAGTAAATTTACCTTTATTATACTGAACTATTAGCTTTTTTCTTTTTGTTTATATTAATTAAATTTACCTCTCTATCATAGGCCTCTCTCTCTCTTCTCCACCCTCCCTAACCAAACACCCAGCTCATCTATTCACCTGAGGAATGAGTTTGTCTTCCTCCTATGTGGCCTGGTAGAGAAGTCTATATTCATTAGATGTCCATAAAATAAAATTGAACATTGCAATATAGCTTAGGAGTCCTAAGCTACCTTTATGGACACAACTTTTATTCATTGATCTAGCTCAGAATTTGATAACAGCTCGGAAATATCAAATAATTTTATTGTTTCCATGGGAGAATAAAAACATAAAATGATCTATGTTTCCATTTTAGTTACCTCCATCATATAATTCAGAGTATTCCCAACTTTCATCAATTTTTTGCTTTAATTAAAGTCATAAGTGTTATATGGCAAAGCAGGATTAATGGAAAAGAAATATATTTTCCAATACAGTAAGGTGAGAAAAAATGCAAAAACAAACGTGGTGTATGCCAGCATAATGAATGCATCCTAAAAGGAAACCAAAGAGATGCCATCAGTATTACCCTAACACTAACTAGGAGTATTCCTGAAGACATTTATTTAGAATGCTTTCATGCTTCCTTGTGTATCTATTGTCTTATGGCTACACAAAAAAGAATCCAAGAATATTTGTAATAACGTACAAGTGTGAAAACTGATAGTTTATACATGGACTTCCAAATTGTTCAACAGGGCTTTGAATATTGCATTTATAACTGCTTTCAGATCTAATCTGGTAAGATTAAAAAAAATCAGTATATGCTATGCTATTCTATTTTATGGGCAAAAAACTTCCAGCAAAAAAAGAAAAAATAGACCTCGGGGGCAAGATGGCAGCGCAGGGAGGACTCTCATTCTGAGGAGCAGCACAGCAGGATTGGCACAGTGAACAGCAATCAGAACTCGCGGCCATAAAACACAAGTGATTGTGTTTCACAGGTGAGAGGATACCCCATGGTGGGGGGATTCAATCAGCTTTAACTCACCCGGCTAAACCACAAAAGAGATCCCCATTCTGCCAGGCGCTTGGTCGCCAGCCCAGAGCTACACGTCAGCGCGATCTGGTCACGGTCCCAGACTGAACTGTGGGCCCACAACACCATAGACTGGATTTCCCAGTCGAGAGATAACCCTACGGAGCAGGAAACAATTGGGACCGACCTCCGGTTACCCAGACATCCCCTGGAAAAGACTCGGGTTCCGCGGGTGCCCCCAGAGCCAGTCCGGACCCAGAGCCGGGACACAGGCGCCTGCACGAAGCCCTGCCTGCGCGCGTGATTCGCCGCCTCAGATAGAACTGTGGGTACCAGGGCACCAGGGCACCAGACTGCGTGTCTCTGGCAGGAGGAAACCCCCAGCGGAGGGGGTCAGCAGCTCTAACGCTTAGGACACCCAGCACCAAAACACTTCCTGGACTCACGCAGACTCTAGTGCAGGCAGGAGCGCTGTGCTCTGCAGCCATTATTGAGTTCCCCTAGGGCACTGGGACACACAGCTGCATCCTCAGACCTACAAAAGCCAGAGAGCCATTACAGCAGCCCTCAGATACTGTGCCAAGAATCAACCAGTTATCCCTAGCTAGACTGTCAAAACTGTGGGAATCCCTGGTTCTTCAAGAGGGCTGCACCCACAGCGTCTGGACCAGAGCAGTGCCTACAGCTGCCATCCCAGACAGAGACACACAGCTTCTGGTCCAGAGTGAAGCACCCAGCCTCCAGACCAGAACAGTGCCCCCAGGCGCAAACTCAACCTAGGTGCACATTCTCCAGGTCCAGAGCGGAGCAATCAGCCTCTGGCCCAGAGACTTGCTGAGTGCACCTCCCACTTTCCCTGACAGAACTGTGCGCCCCAGGATAACAGACTGAGTTTCCCTGTTGGGAGAAAACCCCACAGCTAAGGAATCAGCAGTTTCTTCAAGAGGACTGTACATGGAAATTTAGTGAGCAGCAGCACACTAAATTTATAACAAGAAACTCAGCAGTGGAGCAGCTGTCTTGAGAAATTCTATGGGTAAGAGGAGATCCTCCCCTGCCTAACATAGACCACAGCTACTACTCAGGGCTATAAACTTGAGGTGAGCAGTGGCAACTCCTGAGAAACACTGGCCATACAGTGACCATAACCAAAAAGCAGAGAAGGACTCCTTCAGGAAAAATCATCTCCTGGCCAAGGGGATACTCCCTACCTCAGGACTCCAGGAAGCACAGAAACTAACAGCCAACACCTAAATCAGCCCAATGGGTAGAGGTCAGCGTAAAGGCTCAACCAACAAAAGACAGAGCAATATGGCATCTCCAGAACCCAGCCATCCAGGGGCGAACAGCCCTGAACAATGCAGCATAATAGAAAATCAAGAAGATGACCTTACATCTAGGTTGATGAAGAGAATAATAGAGGAAAGAAATAAAATATGTAAAAAATTGGAGGAAGATAAAACCAAACAGATCATGGCTATCCGTAAAGAAATGGAGGAAGATAAAGACAAGCAGATTAGGGCCATCCGTGAAGAAATACAGAAAGATGCAGGCAAACAGCTTGTGGCCTTCAGAGAAGAAATAATTACATCACTGAAAGAAATAAAAGAGACAGAGTTGAACGAACTAAAAGAAAAAGAGGAAAATATAAGCAGACAGGTGAAAGAAGTAAACAAAACAACTCAAGACCTGAAGATAGAACTAGAAAAATTAAAGAAAACACAAATAGAGGAAATAATGGAGAGGAAGAATTTAGGGAAGAAAACAGGAACTACAGAGGTAAGCATAACCAACAGAATACAAGAAATGGAAGAAAGAATCTCAGGTGTAGAAGATACAATGGAAGAAATCGATGTATCTGTCAAAGAAAATGTTAAATCCAAAAAATTCCTGACACAGACTGTCCAAGAAATCCAAGACAATATGAAAAGACAAAAATCTAAGAATAATAAGAATAGAGGAAAAAGAAAACTCCCTTCTCCAAGGCCCAGAAAATATTTTCAACAAAATCATTGAAGAAAATTTCCCCAAGTTAAAGGAGAAGCCAATAAGGATACATGAGGCCTACAGAACACCCATCAAATTTGACTAGAAAAGAAAAACCTCCCGCCACATAATAATCAAAACAGTAAGTATACAGAACAAAGAAAAAATACTAGAAGCTGCAAGGGAAAAAGGCCAAGTAACATATAAAGGCAAACCCATTAGAAGCACACCTGACTTTTCAACAGAAACTATGAAAGCCAGAAGGGCCTGGACAGATATCATGCAGACCCTAAGAGAACACAGATGTCAACCCAGGCTACTATACCCAGCAAAACTCTCAGTCCTCATAAACGGAGAAAACAAGATATTCAATGACAAAAACAAATTTCAACAATACCTACGCACAAATCCAGCATTATAGAAAACACTGGAAGGGAAAATACAACCCAAGAAAATTAGCTTCTGTCAAGAAAACACAGGAAATAATTAACCTTACTACAGCAAAACAAAAAGCAACCAAGAACACAACTTTATGAACACAGCCAACATCAATATCAAAGGATCTAACAGCTACTGGTCATTAATCTCTCTCAACATCAATGGACTCAACTCTCCAGTAAAAAGACACAGATTAACAGAATGGATACGTAAATAAAACCCAGCAATCCTGTTGCATACAAGAAACACACCTAAGACACAAAGATAAACATCACCTGAGGGTAAAAGGTTGGAAGACGACTTTTCAAGCAAATGGACCCAAGAAACAAGCAGGAGTAGCCATTCTAATATCTGATAAAATAGACTTTCAACCAAAATTCATAAAAAGAGATGAGGAAGGACAGTTACTTCATACTCATCAAGGGAAAATTCCACCAGGAAGACATCACAATCCTGAACCTCTATGCCCCAAAAACAAGAGCACCCACATTTGTAAAAGAAACATTGATAAAATTTAAACCACATATAGATCCCTACACATTAATAGTGAAAGACTTCAATACCCCACTCTCAACAAAAGACAGGTCAACAAAACAGAAATTAAACAAAGAAACAATATCTCTGACAGAGGTCATGAATCAAATGGACCTCACAAACATTTATTACAGAACTTTACACCCAAACACAAAAGAATTTACCTTCTTCTCAGCACCTCATGGAACCTTCTCCAAAATAGACCAGATAGTTGGTCACAAAGCAAGCCTCAACAGATACAAGAAGACTGAAATAATCCCTTGTATCCTGTCTGATCACCACGGAATAAAGCTGGACTTCAACAACAACAGAAATAGCAAAAAGCCTACACACACATGGAAACTGAACAACTTGTTACTAAATGACAGCTGGATCAGGGAAGAAATAAAGAAAGAATTTAAAGCCTTTCTAGAACTCAATGAAAATGAAGACACAACATACCCAAACTTGTGGGAAACAATGAAAGCAGTGCTAAGAGGAAAGTTCATAGCACTAAGTGCCTTCAAGAAGAAATTCGAGACAGCTCATTCAAGCAACTTAATGGCCCACTTAAAAACCCTAGAAAAAGAAGAAGCAGACACATCAAAAAGGAGTAGACGACTGGAAATAATCAAACTCAGGGCTGAAATCAATCAATTAGAAACAAATAAAACAATTCAAAGAATCAATGAAACCAAGAGCTGGTTCTTTGAGAAAATCAACAAGATCAACAAACCCTTAGCCAAGCTAACCAAAAGGCAGAGAGACACCACCCAAATCAACAAAATCAGAAATGAAAAGGGGGACATAACTACAGACACTGAGGAAATCCAAACAATCATTAGACTTGCTTCAAAAGTCTATACTCAACAAAATTTGAAAACCTAAATGAAATGGACAATTTTCTTGATCGATTTGACTTACCAAAGCTGAATCAGGACCAGGTAAATCAACTAAATAGTCCTATATCCACCAAAGAAATATAAGCAGTCATCAAAAGTCTCCCATCCAAAAAAAGCCCAGGACCAGATGGCTTCAGCACAGAATTCTACCAGACCTTCAAAGAAGAGCTAACTCCAATTCTCTTCAAACTATTCCACAAAATAGAAACAGAAGGAACATTACCAAACTCATTCTATGAAGCCACAATCACCTTGGTACCTAAACCTCACAAAGACTCAAAAAAGAAAGAGAATTTCAGGCCAATCTCCCTTATGAACATTGATGCAAAAATACTTAACAAAATACTTGCAAACCGAATCCAAGAACACATCAAAGATATTATCCACTATGACCAAGTAGGCTTCATCGCAGGTATGCAGGGGTGGTTCAATATACGGAAATCCATCAATGTGATCCACCATATTAACAAACTGAAAGAAAAAAACCACATGATAATCTCCCTAGATGCTGAAAAAGCATTTGACAAAATCCAACATCCATTCATGTTTAAAGTACTGGAGAGATCAGGGATACAAGGCACATATCTAAACATAGTAAAGGCGATATACAGCAAGCCTATAGCCAACATCAAACTGAACAGAGAGAAACTTAAAGCAATCCCACTGAAATCAGGGACAAGACAAGGCTGCCCACTCTCTCCATATCTCTTCAACATAGTGCTGGAAGTCCTTGCTAGAGCAATAAGACAGTTGAAGGAGATCAAGGGGATACAGATGGGAAAGGAAGAAGTCAAATTATCACTATTTGCAGATGATATGATAGTATATATGAGTGACCCCAAAAACTCTACCAGGGAACTCCTACAGCTGATAAACACCTTCAGCAAATTGGCTGGATACAAAATTAACTCAAAAAAATCAGTAGCACTCCTGTATACAAAAGACAAAAGGGCTGAGAAAGAAATTAGAGAAACAACACCCTTCACAATAGCCACAAATGACAAAAAGTACCTTGGTGTAACCCTAACCAAGCAAGTCAAAGACTTGTATGAAAAAAATTTCAAGTCTCTGAAGAAAGAATTAGAGGAAGATATGAGAAGATGGAAAGATCTCCCATGCTCATGGCTTGGCAGGATTAATATAGTAAAAATGGCCATCTTACCAAAAGCAATCTACAGATTTAATGCAATTCCCATCAAATTGCCAACACAATTCTTTACAGTCCTGGAAAGAAAAATTCTCAACTTCGTATGGAATAACAAGAAACCGAGAATTGCTAAAACAATCCTCTACAATAAAAGATCTTCTGGAGGTATCTCCATCCCTGATCTCAAGCTGTACTATAGAGCAACAGTTATAAAAACTGCATGGTACTGGCATAGAAACAGAATGGTGGATCAATGGAATCGAACAGAAGACCCAGAAATAAACCCACACACTTACGGCCACCTGATTTTTTGACAAAGATGCCAAAACCATACAATGGAAAAAAGATAGCATCTTCAACAAATGGTGCTGGTCCAACTGGATGTCTACATGTAGAAAAATGAAAATAGATCCATACTTATCACCCTGCACAAAACTGAAGTCCAAGTGGATCAAAGACCTCAACATAAAACCAGACACATTAAATCGGCTAGAAAAAAAAGTGGGGAATACCCTAGAACTCATTGGTACAGGAGAAAACTTCCTGAACAGAACACCAACAGCACAGGCTCTAAGAGCAACAATCAATAAATGGGACCTCATGAAATTGAAAAGCTTCTGTAAAGCAAAGACACCGTCATCAAAACAAAGCGACTGCATACAGACTGGGCAAGAATCATCACCAACTCTTTATCTGACAGAGGACTCATATCCAATATATATAAAGAACTAAACAAGCTGAAAAGCAATAAACCAAGTAATCCACTTAAAAAATGGGGAACAGAGCTAAAGAGAGAATTCTCTGTAGAGGAATATCGAATGGCAGAGAAGCACTTAAAGAAATGCTCAACCTCATTAGCCTTTAGGGAAATGCAAATCAAAACAACCCTGAGATTTCACCTTACACCCATCAGAATGGCCAAGATGAAAAACTCAAGTGACAACACATGCTGGAGAGGTTGTGGAGAAAGGGGAACCCTTCTCCACTGCTGGTGGGAATGTAAACTGGTACAACCACTCTGGAAATCAATCTGGAGCTTTCTCAGACAACTAGGAACAGCGCTTCCTCAAGATCCAGCCATACCACTCCTAGGCATATACCCAAAAGAGGCGCAAGTACACAAAACGGACATTTGCTCAACCATGTTTGTAGCAGCTTCATTTGTAATAGCCAGAAGCTGGAAACAACCCAGATGCCCCTCAACTGAAGAATGGATGCAGAAACTGTGGTATATCTATACAATGGAGTATTACTCAGCAATGAAAAATAAGGAAATCATGAAATTTGCAGGTAAATGGTGGGACCTGGAAAGGATCATCCTGAGTGCGTTGTCCCAGAAGCAAACAGACACGCATGATATATACTCACTCATATAAACATACAACATCGAATAAACCCACTAAAATCTGTACACCTAAACAAACTAAGCAAAAGAGAGGACCCTAACTAAAATGTTCAATCCCCATCCTGAAAGGCAAAGAGGATGGACATCTGAAGAAAAAGAAAATAGGAAACAACCTCGGAACCTGCTACAGAGGGCCTCTGAAAGCCAGAAGAAAACAGGAAACAACCTTGAAACCTGCCACAGAGGACCTCTGAAAGCTTCTGCAGTATAGACTGTCAAAGCAGATGCTGAGCCTGATGGCCAACTGATGGGCAGAGTAAATGGAATTTTATGTAAGAAGTGGGAAATAGTAAAAGCTGGAGGGGACGGGAACTCCATAAGCAGAGCAACAGAACCAGATAATTTGAACACAGGGAACTTCCCAGAGACTCATACTCCAACCAAGGACTATTCGTGGAGATAACCTAGAACCCCTGCACAGATGTAGCCCATGGCATTTCAGTGTCCAAGTGGGTTACATAGTAATGGGGAGAGGGACTGCCTCTGACATAATCTGATTGGCCTGCTCGTTGATCCCTTCCCCCTGAGTGGGGAGCAGCCTTACCAGGCCACGGAAGAGGACAATGCAGCCAATTTTGATGAGAACTGATAGACTAAGATCAGAAAGGAGAGGAGAACCTCCCCTATCAGTGGACTTGGGGAGTGGTATGCACCCTCCCTCCTTGGGGAGGGAGGGTGGGATCGGGAGGGGAGGAGGGAGGGGCTTTTGGGGGGATACAAAATGAATAAAGTGTAATTAATAAAAAATTAAAAAAAAAAGAAATCAGTAAAAAAAAAAAAGAAAATAGAAAAATAGTCTTCATTGGGTAGAGTAGCTATCACAACAAAATACTAGTTGGCTTAGCATTATGTCACTGTCTTACAGTTCTAGAGAACACATTCAGGTGCTGCCAGCCTTGCTCTCTCTGCAGCCTTTCACCTCAGCCTACAGAGGGCCTCTTCTTAATAAGTCCTCATAGTCTATCCTTTGTGCATTTCTCTGTCTGGAGACTAAGAACCTCACTTCCCCTCTTCCTGTGGGGACAGAGGTTAGGTTACATTAAGGTATATTAGGGCGAAGTGTAATGTTCTTATTTTAATCAGAGAAATCACAACCCTAAACACAGTCAAGCTCAGAAATACTGGAGCTGAGTAAACATAGGAGCTTATGAAAGACATGACCCAGGCTCTAAAAGCTTTGGTAGGTTTCCTGCCTCTTCACTCACAGTGGCATAAAACTGTATCTCTTATCATGACTTTCTATGATTAAATCATTCTTTCATACGAATGCCATAAATTAGGAGAGTATCTTGTCAAATAAATTCATTTTTGTATAGAAATGCAGAAAATGTATTTCATAAATTTTAACATTGTACAATATGAAACATCAAGTGAATTATATATTTCTTTCAAAATACAAAGTTCTAGTCTATTAATAAACTCCAAAACTTACTCTTTTCAATAAAAACAGTGTTAGGTATGTTGGTGACTTTGCTTTGTGGGGATAGAAAATGACACTTAACTAATTATTAATATCAGAAATATATGTGATACCAAATATCATAAAAGTATATCCACCTTCTGATACAATTTGTCATTTTGGGGAATCAACAGCTGAAAGTCCATGACGTTTTTAGAAAACCTGTATGCTGCCTACAGAAGATGGATGTGAAATTTTCAGACATGATGCAGTTTCCAGGTGGCAGCCACCTGGAAATCAAGTGTTCTAAGTGCTCACAGTAGGTGAATAAAAGATAAACATTTGGTATTTAGTAAGGTATTTATCATAAAATGCTGGAAATGCATGAGGAACCAGAGAGCAGGAGATATATTTAGCAGACAGTTATTTGGGTCAGAGAAAAGAATTACTAGTTAGAAACACACTGATAGAGACTTGGAAGCAGAAAGAAACACATTAAATAAGATGAAAAGAAATCAAATATGACACATCAAGGAATCCTTTTAAGTGATAAGAATACAGACATAGAAAAATTATAAGTGTGCTTTCAGAGAACCCGTTTGACAATATACAGAAGGTTACGTCTTAGAATAGACTTCTAGGAGCATATTGTATTCCCAACAACTCCAGGAACAATCCTGGTCTAGAGTAGTTTTTAAATAGTGGTGTAAGAATTCCAAGGATATCTCTGAGATTATTCTGAGTCAGATACTGACACACTTATGTGAGGTTCCAATAGGCTCCAAAAGAGCCACCAAAGGGAGCATGCCATTTACTTTAGGGTCATTAATGAAGAAAAATCTAGACAACCCTGCAAGCCTCAGATTCCACATTTAATGGATTCAATCAGTAGAATCCAATAGGTGCTCTGCGTTGAGTTTTTAAAGGTCTCACAGAAAACTACAAATAGATTTTAAAAAATCAGCAGAAAGTGAATGAGGAAACTTTAAAATGTAGTCTCCTATTATGGCCTACTATGATCCTCACATCTATTTGAGAAATGGAAGAAAACAGCAAAAGTTGTGGCAGGCACACATGTGGTGCAGAGACGGAAAGTCTACAAAGCAAATTTATAAGTTGTTACAAATGTTGTATTTTACGTCTTTGGGAATGGGAGGGATAACCTCAGCACAAGCAAAAAGGGAGAAATAAAGACAAGAGCTAAGTCTAAATTTAGAGATCACAAAGAAGGAAAAGTAAGGCAATTGAAAGGTGAGGGAGAAGAATGCTGGAAAACATGTCAGCTGTGCATTAGATAAAGTGAACAGAGAATTAGATAAAGAAGACAGAGAATGCATACATTGGACCAATGATATAACACAATTTCTGTTACAGTAATCACTAAGCACAGCCTTGAGTGCATGAGCGAATGAATGAATGAATGGTATTGTATAAATGAGACTGTTGACAGGGAAAAAATGTAAAACTAAATGGCCCGCAAAAACGACTAACCAATATGTTTCAAACTAACCATGATTTACTATTATTAATCATATGTATGTGAGTGGCTGTGTGGGTATGTGCCCGAGTAGGCCAGAAGAGAGCATGAGATCCACTGAAGTTGTAGTTACAGGGGGTTCAACTTCCTAGTGTGGGTGCTGGGACCAAACCAGTGTCCTCGGGATGAGAATGTAACCACTATATGTAAGCCGATTTTCTAGCTTCACTTTAGTTTCCATTTTAATCTATCTTCCCAAAACACAAACAAAAGTTTTTGTCACTTTCGACACATTAATAATTATTCCAATTTTACAGATTTCTGGGAGCTAGTAAACAAAACCTTCGCAGACTAAATTAATTTTAATTATGTAGACAAGAAAAAAATATATTCAACTCTTAGAATTCCATAAAAGAAAGAAATATTACCATGGTATACAGAAACACAATAATGAACCAAAATATTTTCAGTGAAACACAACAAAAAAGCCATACGCCATTATTTCTTAGAAAAGAAGCATCCTAATGAAGTAGGTTTTTGAAAATTGTCAGCCGGGTAAGCTCATTAGTTGCAATGAAAGTTCCCCCTGCTGATCTAGGAGTACCTAATGACCAGGATTTGTTATGGCTCAAAAACAAAGGTACTTTTTAATTCATGTGATAGCTCACTGAGGACATTTCAAAAGTGGAAACTTTAAATGGTGATATGTAAGAACACTCTATTCTCCAAGGCAAACACAGACTTATTTCATTTAAAACATTACTCCTCTAATATTTCCTTCATTAATTGGATCAAATAACCCAAAGAAAATTATGCTTAACAATTATCTACACTATTAAAAACCATTATTCCAAATATGAAGTTTGACACTCCCAGTGAAACATATTAGCAGGATCTGCTGACCCCTGCACACACACCTTCACTGTAACATATGGAAACCAAATGCCCCACCACCCTGAAAGCCCTGGGACAGCAAGAAGAAAAACAAACAACAGAAGCAGACTACTAACTTACAACTCCGCAACTCATCATGCACGCTAAGGAATTTTTATAGAAACACAGTATCAGAATATTTATACAGAATTATTACCAAATGTGTCAACTCAGGTGAATATTCAAAAATTAATTTACATCTCAAAAACAGCAAGAAGAGAAAAGCTAAAAAGTTTTCAAAATAAAAAGTGTGTAAGTTTTTGATGTTAGCCATTCTGATGGGTGTGAGGTGAAATCTCAGGGTCGTTTTGATTTGCATTTCCCTGATGATGCATATTCCCTGAGGACACTGAGCATTTCTTTAAGTGTTTCTCTGCTATTCGATAGTCCTCTGTTGAGAATTCTCTGTTTACCTCTGTATCCCATTTTTTTAAATGAATTATTTGGTTTGTTGGTGTTTAATTTCTTGAGTTCTTTATATATTCTGGATATTACCTCTCTGTCAAATGTAGACTTGGTGAAGATCTTTTCCCAATCTGCAAGCTGTCGATTTGTTCTGTTGACAGAGTCCTTTGCTTTATAGAAGCTTTTCAGTTTCATGAGGTCCCATTTATTGAGTGTTGATCTTAGAGCCTGAGCAGTTGGTGTTCTGTTCAGGAAGTTGTCTCCTGTGCCAATGAGGTCAAGGCTCTTCCCTACTTTTTCTTCTAATAGATTTAGTGTGTCTGGTTGATCTTTGATCCACTTAGACTTTATTTTTGTGCAGGGTGATAAAGATGGAACTATTTGCATTTTTCTACATGTAGACATGTTAAACCATCATGATTTGTTGAAGGTGCTACCCTTTTTTCCTTTGTATGGTTTTGGCTTCTTTGTAAAAAAAATCAAGTATTCATAGGTGTGTGAGTTTATTTCTGGGTCTTCTTTTTTATTCCATTCATCTACCAGTCTGTTTCTACGCCAGTACCATGACATTCTAATTACTGTTGCTCTACAGTACAGCTTGAGATCAGGAATCGCCATGCATGGAGAGGACCTAGACACCCTGCTCAGATGTAGCCAGAGGCAGCTTGGTCTCCATGGGGGTTCCCTAGTAAGGGGAGCAGAGACAGTCACTGGCATGAACTCAGTTGCTTGCTCTTTGTTCACATCCCCCTGGTGAGGTGGGCTTATCAGGCCACAAAGAAAGAGGATCCTGATAGTCCTGATGAGACCTAGAGTCAGATAGTAGGGGAGCAAGACCTCCCCTATCAGTGAACTAGAGAAAGGGTATGGGGGAAAAGAGAGAGAGAGCATGCGACTGGGAGGAGATGAGAGAGAAAGCTACAGCCAGGATACAAAGTGAATAAACTATGATTAATAATAATGAAAACAAACAAAGACCTGCAAAAAAAAAAAAAAAAAAAAAAAAAAAAGTGTATCAGGCCTGGTAGTTCACATTTGCAGTCCTAATATTCTGAAAGCCAAAGAAGTAAAACTGTTTCAAGCTCACAGAGTGGGCAGCAAAGTATGTTCAAAGACAGGCTGGGTTATAGAGGGAAACCCTGTTTCAAAGTCCCCATCCCCTCTAAGAAACATTTAGCAAGAATTATTAAACAAGAGCTGGGCATGGTAGTATACAACATAAATTCCAGTACTTGGGGAGGCAGAGGCAGGCAGATCTCTATGAGTTGAAGCCAGCCTGCTCTACAAACCAAGCCCACAATAGCCAATGAAAAATATAAAATCGCTATCTCAACAAAAAACAAAAACAAACAAACAAACAACAACAAAAAAAAAAACAAGGAGATGGATACAATCTTGTAATTTAAGCAGAGATATGGGAAGCTAATGTTTGAGGACAACCTAGGCATAAAAATTAGTGATTAAATAAGTCTGCAACTATTTCAGGGAATTCTAACTCATTTTCTAAAGGTACTAGCAGTGATTCTTAACTATGCAATCATGTTTGCACCAGGTAATGAACCCCTCTGTATTTTAAGAGTTTTTTGTGCCATTTCTACACACTATGTTATTTACTAATTCAATGTTCACTGGATTTCACTTTCACATATCAGGACAAAATTTCAAAAATCTCACCTTAGGAAAGTCATATTCCTTGATTTGGTAGTTTAACTGTACTTTTTAGATTACCAAGCTTTCTTTTAATGCTTCTCTTTCATTCATTTCCACGCCTCTTGCTCATATCACAATATCCCAGAAAATAATGTTAGCTCTAATCTCTTCTCCAAGTACAAGTGTTTTTAGACCTATAAACATATATATCATTCTATATCTATCTATCTGGATATTTTCTTTTGTCAAGGCCATTTTAAGTAGCATAGGGACAAATTTAAATCAATTTAATATCATTACAAGTGGATAGTAAAAGGCATAATGTTGCAATCAGAAATCTAGACTATTTACAAAAGGCCATATGAAAATACATTTTTCAAATAAACTTAAATATCAGGGAAAAATTATAAAGAACATCTCATGTAATTCCATTTTTTAGGTAAATAAACTCTATTGCCACTTGCCAGGAAATGTTTAAGATACAGTAGCCCATCGCAGCTCAGTATCCAAGTGGGTTCCCTAGTTAGGGGATCAGGGACTGTCTCAGACATGAACTCAGTGAAGGAAGAGCCTTGCTAGGGCACAGAGGAAGACATTGCAGCCAGCCCTGAAGAGACATGATAAGCTAGGGTCAGATGGTAGGGCAGGAGGACCTCTCCCATCAGTGGAGAGGGACAGGAAGGAGATGAGGGAGGGAGGGTAAGGTTGGGAGAGAATGGGGGAGGGGGCTACAGCTGGGATACAAAGCAAATGGACTGTAATTAATATAAGATAATAATAAAAAAGAATGAAAAAATACAGGAAATAACCATGTTTGATAAATATTATGTTTAATATAGGAAAATGTATCCTTCTTCAAGTTTCCACATGCCAATATGAAGAAGGAAGTAAAGAGCTCACAAAAAAATTATTTGATATTGTTATCACTAATGATCAATACAAAAATAATATAGCAATCGCACAATTTTGAAGGAGTTTATTAATTTTGAAGGTGTTTATAAATTGGTTATTGAGAGATAAGTAGGTATTTGGATTTAAAAACATCCAAGTTGAATATAAGTAAAAACTATACCTTTAAGGTGGCTAAATATTTGATGTTTAAATCAGATTAAAATAAAGTGTAAACAACAGGCTCTATCTGAACTCTGTTTAAAACTACAGCAAGGTCTAAATCCAAGTTGGTAATTTATGTATAAAGAAGGTCTTTTTGAAGCTGGTGGTCTGATGTCTAGTAGAACAGCAAAAGAAAGCTCTAATCTTTCAGACAGATTTAAAACTTGGACAAAGGAAGATACTCATTAGTACACAAAGAATGCTACTTGGTACATGTAAATGACATAGGATTGGGAAGCACTGCCAAAGTACAACGGAAGGAACTAAGCATGAGAGGGTGGGGTTAGCAGGCACCCCTGAGATGTAACCTACAAAACAATGCACTTATCGTATCTTACTTGTCTAATCAAGTAAACTCAGACTCCTGTTCACACTACTCACAAAATAGCCAATACTTTCTTTTCAAATGGTCATATTCCATATGAAAATACTTTTACCAAACTAGATAATGTGGGCAAATAAAAAGCATTTTATCTGTGTCTTAGAACTGAAGATCAGAGCCATTACATATATATTTTTAAAATAAAACCACAAACCTCTACTAGCTTTGTCTAAATGTGCAAAATCGTCCACAAAGTGAAGAACGTCCGGGTGCTTTTCTTCACATACATCCACCAGGAAATGGAGGAGTGTTGTTTTCTGATCTGCTGATTTTGTGTCCTTTAGCTGAGTGAATAAAATAGGGGAAAACACAAAGTATTTCAATAATCTATTAATTCATATAACGTACTACTCTGCAGATCACAAGTTAGTCTGCAAACTTGTTTCAGTTCTGAAACTATTTGAATAATTTAGTACTTTTTACTTGTTGTTGGTTTAAAATTATTAACATTGGTAATAAAGAAAAAAAAATAGCTCCAAAGCAATCTACTATGCAATTGTTTGTGGGGGAAAAATGAAGTGAATCGGAAAATAGAATAAGCTGTGTATCTGCATAAGAGTTGAAACTAAAAAACCTGGGAGGTTCATTCTTTAACTGTCTGGCACATATTCACAGACCACCTACTACATACACACTGTAGAGTTTAAGATAGACACAATGACAAAAGTGTTTCTTTAAGAAGTCATTTCATTTTTTTTTTTTTTTTTTGAAAAAGAAAAGCAGCGTAATTGTCCTGGTGTGAAAGACACGATAGCAAAATCAGTCATAAGGAATCTCTAGGAGGCCACTGGAAACAGGTAGCAGCATACAACTAGAGAAGAACATGAGAAAATCCCCAAGCACAGGTATGCAGAACAGCATTTAAAAAGTACTTCCTAAGGATGGACTTGTCTGCCCCCAAAGGGTTGCTTTGCTGGAATCTTGGCCTTAGACTGTGATACTGGGAGGTGGATTCTAAATGCAGTATAACCTTTCAAGAAGGCCTCTGGGATTTATCCTCTGACCTCCTGGCACTTCTCACAAAAGGGCGTGATAAAAATCTTGAGCTCACACCGCCTCTATGTTTCTTGTGACATGAGCATCTGTGCCCAAATACACTCTGTTATTACTATCTGTCATGATGCAATGTAGCCAAAAGCATGCCCTAGATCCTCCAAATCCTTGAGGTAAAAACCTTTTTTTCAGAGGTATCTCAGATAATATAGCAATGCAAAGCTGACAAATACAGGAGACATTTGAATAGGCTTAGTGACTGCAAAAAAAATGTGTACATTTTGAGTGATGAAAACAGGGTCAGTGGAAAAATATGAATCTGAAAATCACAGAAAATAAAAGAAAAATTTACTGCACAATAGAAATAACCTTTCCTTAAGCAATAGAAGGTATTAAACTAGATGAGAGATGGTCACATAGATATTTAAAAACTTCCCAGCAGTCAATAGTGAATAAGGAGCAAAGTGAAAGAAACAACAGAAGCATGAAGGTTAACAGTAAAAAAGTGTCAATAATCCAGGAAGGAAAATAAAAGCCTACAATGAGGATGGCCCTGGCTTTGGGGCACTGGAAAGTGTGAGCCAGGAAACTCAGCTGACACTGTTCATGGAGACAGGATACAAAGTAGGTTGTGGAGGAGTAGATAGAGAAAAAACTATTTTGAGTAAAAAACCCAGAAGGTCACATATGCAAAAGGCAATATCCTGAAATGGGGCACATTTACACAAGAAGTGCCTCTTAGTTTACTGGTTTTCTTCTTGAATACGTTTAGTTTTTTGTTTCTATTAACACTTGAGAAGCAAAAAGACACTCACGGTATATACTCACTCATATAAACATACAATATAGAATAAACCCACTAAAAGCTGTACATCTAAACAAACTAAGCAAAAGAGAGGACCCTAACTAAAATGTTCAATCCCCATCCTGAAAGGCAAAGAGGATGGACATCAGAAGAAAACGAAAATAGGAAACAACCTCGGAACCCGCTACAGAGGGCCTCTGAAAGCCAGAAGAAAACAGGAAACAACCTTGAAACCTGCCACAGAGGGCCTCTGAAAGCTTCTGCAGTATAGACTGTCAAAGCAGATGCTGAGCCTGATGGTCAACTGATGGGCAGAGTGAATGGAATTTTATGTAAGAAGTGGGAAATAGTAAGAGCTGGAGGGAACGGGAACTCCACAAGCAGAGCAACAGAACAAGATAATTTGAACACAGGGAACTTCCCAGAGACTCATACTCCAACCAAGGACTATTCGTGGAGATGACCTGGAACCCCTGCACAGGTGTAGCCCATGGCAGTTCAGTGTCCAAGTGGGTTCTATAGTAATGGGAAGAGGGACTGCCTCTGACATAATCTGATTGGCCTGCTCGTTGATCACTTCCCCCTGAGGGGGGAGCAGCCTTAGCAGGCCACAGTAGAGGACAATGCAGCCACTTTTGATGAGAACTGATAGACTAAGATCAGAAAGAAGGAGAGGAGGACCTCCCCTATCAGTGGACTTGGGGAGTGGCATGCATGCAGAAAGGGGAGGGAGGGTGGGATCGGCAGGGGAGGAGGGAGGGGCTCATGGGGGGATACAAAATGAATAAAGTGTAATTAATAAAAAAAATAAAAGATTAAAAAAAAAGGAAAAGAAAAAAAAAGAGAAATTTTAAAACAGTACTTATCTCATATTCACATTTATGTTCTAATGCTCCATCTCTAATATGTGAATATATGAATGATACATTATCACATGCATTATATATAATATTATATAATATGTTAAATATATATATATACACATACACACATATACATATAAAACAATGAAATAAATCAGTCTATTCCTAAGGACCAACTTTAAATTTTTTTCCAGAATGACATTATCTCTATGGAGAATGCTGTCAGACCTTATCATACCCTTTTCTTGGATAAATTTGTGAGCTCCTTGCTTCCAACATTAATGAGTTCACAAGCAGGTATACACAATGAGAGAAAAGGTAAGAAAGTAGAAAACAAAACAAAACAAAAAGGCACAGGCTTGAGTTGACAACACTTGATCACTCTGTGCTTGAAAAGAAAGAGGACTGCGATCACAAAGAAGTGCTGGTACTAATTTCTGACAGAAAATGGGAGCAAGCTGGGTGGTGATTGTGCAAGCCTTTAATCCTAGGGCTCCAGAGGCAGCGGCAGAGGCAGAGGCAGATCTCTGCCATCTTGGTCTACAGAGCAGGTTCTAGGACAGCCAGAGTTACACAGAAACCTTGTCTTGAAGATCAATAATAATAATAATAATAATAATAATAATAATAATAATAATAATAAATAAAAAGTATTTCCATTTGGGACTGTAGAGATGGCTTAGCTGTTAAGGGGCACTGACTGCACTTCCAGACTTCAATTCCAGCAAACATAATGACTCACAACCATCTATAATATGAAATGATGCCCTCTTCAGGCAGGCAGGTGTGCATGCAATAATAAATAAACATATAAATAAATAGGCAAACAGATATAAATAAACAAACAAACAAACAAACAAATAAATAAATAAATGGATGAAATGGATGGATGAAACCATGAATGAATCTTTGTAAAATAGGGAGGGGAAGAATTTAGCTTCTCCAGATTTTATTCGGTGATTGGGCCTCTGAATGTTTGGCAGAAAAAGTTATATGAATTTTATTGTAGGTTAATGGTGTGGGGCAATACTGCCTTCTTTCCAACAACTTCCCACTTGAAAGAGAGGAGAGAGAGAGGAAGGAAGAGGAAGAAAGAGAGGCAGAGAGAGAGATTTTACTGTTTATATTTTTTCCTTTTTATAATTTATTCACTTTATATCCTGATTGTAGCACCCTCGCTCATCTGCTCATCTCCTCCCAGTCCCACCCTCCTTCCCTCTTCCCCTATTCGCCTCCTCTAGACCACAGGCAGAAGTAGCCCTCCTCCCCTACCATCTGACCCTAGCCTATCAAGGCTCATCAGAACTGCCTGGGACCTCCTAATGACCCTCAATTGAAGAGTGGATAAAGAAATTGTTCTATCTCTTTTGTTTTACTGCCTGTTTGTTTTCTAACCATAGAAAGACAGGGAACTAAGCTGGGTCAGTAGAGAGATTAGAAGAATCTGAGAGGAGTCAGTGGGAACACGGGGATTGAAAATAAAACTAGTTTTCAATAAAGGTAAATAAAATAGAAACAAAAATATCCTGTAGTACTCTCTACTGGGCAGTTGAAAACACCGGTTCTGTGCCATTACAGAAAAGGAAAGGTGTACTGGAGATGGTGGGCTAGTCACCTGACAGCCTCACATGAATGCACATATGAAAGGCTTCAATGTGCCACCAGCATATTAAGAAGTAGCTCAATAGACAGCTCCTGGGTGAGAACGTACTTGAATAGTAGAATCCATGTTTAGAGTTTTTACAGTACTAATACAAACACACACACACAGAGACACATCACACCACCACCAATGACAATTAAATTTTTTTTGATGTTTCTTCTAAAATACATTCCACCCCACTATTTAATGCCTCTTGATGCACAGACTTCACACCATCCCAAGATATGTTTCAAGAGTACTTTTTCAAACCTCCATTATGATATAAATTGCCACTGACATATGTGGAGGACTTCCTAATTGGACGCATGCCCTCACTAAATTAGTAGCCCAAGGCATATTAATGAACCTTAAGTTTGCACACAGGTAACATTATAAAATGTATTCAAATTATATATATATAAAAAGAAACTCTAAATTCACTGTCTAATCCAAACTCAGCATACATTAAAACGGATTTAAAGTATCCCTAGAAAAACAACAAAAAAACTAATAAAACAAGTACAATATAGATAAAATGGCCAATATACATTCAGTTTAAGTCATTTCTTTATGCTTTAGATCAGTTTAAAATTTTTCCAGTAGTCTGTGCATATCCTATAAACATTCATCTGATTTGTATTCAACCTTATAACTCTATTCCATTCCCACTATCATTTTTAGAAGTTGAAGCCAACTTAAACACAGCAAACTTTCACTAATATGTTGCATAAAAATATTATTATAATTAAAAAACAATTCTAGAACATAAGTTCCCTTCTTTTGTTAGGTCAGTCACTACTAGGATATATTGCTCCTACTGTGGACTCTGACTCACCCACTATAACCTCTGACCTTCCATATTGTGCATCTTTCATGAGAAACCGATTGACATTCTGTGTGAAATGCTAATTAATAGAAATGTAATTGACCTCTATTAGTGCTATTTGCAGAGCAGTAATAAAGTTTTCCAGAAATTCTTGTGATATAGCTACTTATCCAGTAACTATTATGATTAATACTTTAAAAATAGAAGATGAAACCATAATCCACTAGATCAATCTCAAAGTTTATTCATGATTGGTGAGAGTAAATATTTTGAGTTCTAGGATACAAGATTGTATGTAGCATCTTTCAGTAGAATAAATACCGAGTATTTAGGTCTCACATTGGTTGTTTGGGCAGAATATAAAGCTAACACATCAAAGGAAGATAAGGTTTTCACAGGGCATCCTAACAAAATCACAGTGGCAGCAACCTAATATTAGACAGAGGAGCCACTGAATACTAAGTAGAAACCAAACTGAAGCATCTCACCAAAACAGGCATTTAATAACTTTGAGACTTAAAACAAAACAATCATTCAAAACTTCCAAATGGATGTGAAACTAGCTTAGTAAATGTAAGGCTCGGGCAGGAAGCTTCTGTTGAATATCCAGGGCTGTCATGGCATCCTTCCTGCCTAGATGACTGTTCTCTCACAAATCATGTGAAGGTACAAATTTTAAAGTGTAGCTTTAAAGAAAACACACGGCATACCAAAATACATTTAGAAAGGTCTTGTCTGTTACTGCTCTGAATTTTACATTTTTTGACAAACATTAACAAAAGGTACATTCTGTTTTTAGTAACGACTTTGTAATCAGTGACTGAATTACAAGAAAAATGGCTAATTTTGTTGAAAGGAAAAACTTAAGCATACTTTGTAATCCTATCTCTTGGAAAAGATTTATTTTTATCCATGATTGTGTTCATATTAAAATGGTTTATTGAAATCTTAACAGACATTTCTTGACAGGATTTTCTTCTGTATGATTGCCAAGACTTATCTGAGAGATAGTAATCATCATTGTTGAACAGAATTCCTTATTCAAGCTTTGTTTCTTTAACGTACATTTAATGCGGCATAAATGTCAAATAAACAAAAAGATGGATGGAGTTTCTCTAACCACTCTGTTCATTCCAGACAAAATAATGTTAAGAGCAGGCCCTATAATAAATCATGCCCTGCTTGTCAATCTTCAGTAGATCCCCCTTGCAGTGCCAATGAAAGGTTTTGAAGCATTGTAAAGGTATGTAGCACAAATTTGGATAACATTTAAAGAATATTCTATTGATTTAGTAAAAGCTAAAAAATCAAAACCATGTGTTTTATTACAGATCTTCAGAATAATAAAAAAAAACCTATAGCCACTTACTGACTAAAATTTATATATTATAAATATATAATGTTAAAATATAAACTTTAATAAACATTTATAAAATATAAATGTTAAAATAAAAACTCCTCTGGCCATAATGCTAATTTTTAAATGTGCATCAAAACTGTGGTGTCTCTGTAGAGTTTATAGACCTTGGTGAGTGTTTAAAGCACAACCCAAACCAAACCTTGGAATGACACAATGGAAACTCTAGAAGACTCCAACATTAATGCTGAGAACTTTAGCATGAATTAGTAGTTTTCAATTATCCTGAGGCATAAACAAGCCAAATAAGAAACCACATATCAGACCTGGAAAGCAAACACACACCAGCCTATGGGGAAGGAGCCAGTATTACAGCTGTTATTTATGGGACAAAACAAATTCAGACAGACCAAGTACCTTATGCAAATCATTCCTTCTACCTGGAGAGCAGGACTGGAGCATATGTCTGTGTCAGTCTCAGCCACTGAGAAATACGATAGTTCTAACAAAATGCTTTAAAACACAGTGGATGAAAACAATAGTAAAACAACAAAAGAATATTAAATGCAGCTGAAAGCTTCAATGTCCTTTAGCCTCAATTTTATCTGTCAAAGCGCCAGAGGCAGGCACACTTCACTAGGTCATTTCTATCTGAAAGAGCATGCTCTTATTTCAGCTGTCGTATCATAAAAAAAAAAAAAAAGTCACCTCAAACCATTAAAAACAGCAGTGCTTATGTATTTCTAATAGATAATTTGTCAGCACAATATAGGAATCAATGTGGGAGGGAAGGAGATAAATTTTAAACAGACTTATACAACTTTGTTTAATTCCATATTCAATCCCTTCTTCTTTGTAGAATAAAGTTTGTTGTGCATGGATGGAAAAGCATCATGAAAAAAAATGTAGCCGGCCCAGTGGCACATTCTTGTAATCCCAGCACTTAGAGAGGCAGCTATCTGTGAGTTTGCGGCCAGTATGGTCTATGAAATGAGTGCAGGATAGCCAAGGATACCCAGGGAAATCCTGCCTCTAGATAAGATAGATAGATAGATTGATAGATCGAGTGAATGAATAAATAATAAGTAAATTCCATGTGCAGATGACTGAGCAAAGACAGTATCATTTTCCTCAGAAACTTGAAACGTCAAACACTGAAACAAGTTTAGTGGTGAACTAAAACATTATTATATAAAAGTACTATTTTCTGATGTAATATTATATTGTATAGGTATATGAATTGTGATATAGTTTTCTTGTTGCCTGTATATTTTTCATTATGAATTGTAAAAGTATCCTTAGGTTTAAAAGTTTAAACTTTTAAAACTTTTTAAAAAGTTTAAAAAATTAAAAAAATTATTGGAGTCTAACATTGTCTAAACAAAGCTATTACTTTACCGTACTTTTTTTTCCCTAAAAATGTGTTGTATCTGTTTCTCCCTTTCCTTACAAGCCCTGTAACCATAGACCTCTCTACTGTTCCCACAATTTTTATCTTTTACAAAATGCTACACTCAGGAGCATAAAGCATGAGAAATTCTGCTTTCACTTAATGCTTACCTTGACTTTATATATGTATACATATGTATATATGTATACATATGTATATATGTAAAGTGGCAGGAAACTCTACTTTTATTTTCCTCAGGTTCCATCATGTTGTGAGAATTATACCAGCACAAAACATACTAATAGGAAAATATGTGAATGTCGCATGGCACAAACCCTTATAAAGAATTAAAGGTGCAAGAAGCAGGTGATGTCAGTTATTTATATACTGTGCACAGCTGTTTCCAATGGACTGAAAGAGTTATCCCTGGATGCTGGGGGACTACATGCAAGAAAAGGATGGAAAAGGAGGAGAGAGGAAGGGAGGGAAGAGGAAAGAAGGGACAGAAGGGAGGGGAAAAGAGGAGGAGGAGGGAAATAAGGGGTTGGAGAAAAGAGGGAGCA
Organism: Psammomys obesus; assembly: GCF_907164565.1. Taxonomy (NCBI): domain Eukaryota; kingdom Metazoa; phylum Chordata; class Mammalia; order Rodentia; family Muridae; genus Psammomys; species Psammomys obesus. The sequence goes on from NW_026591086.1 coordinate 23,712,132, forward strand.
GGGGAAGGGAAAAAGGAGTGATGACGCATCTAGACCCTTTTACAAAACTGCCTGTAGGTTGAGCAGAGAAATCAAGGGCTGTTGATTTTCTTGCTTTCAGAAGACATCATCTGACCTGTGCTGGGGTGGGAGCTTTTAAGTAATGCAGATGCCTAAATAATCCCTCACCCTACTTCAGGGCTAGAGTCAGGGAGAACTGTTTCTATGTTCGGTTTCTGAACTGTTCTCAACAGTTCTGAACTGTTTTGTTGTTAGTGCCCTATTTGAAGTGAACAGATATTAACATCTGCATAGGAATTGCCAGGCAACAGAGGCTTTAGGACACTCAGTTGCACAGAAGCAGGCAAATGACAGAGGGAGGTTTTACACACCTGCTCTTAACAGGGCTGTGGAGAACTGTCTCTGCTTCTCACCCCTGAAGATGGCCTGGCATTTTTTCCCCCCTAGCATAGAGGTAATTACATATTCCAGGTAGCTTTCTTAGGAGAGCATTTTCTATTTTATAGTAATACTCCTCGTTTGTCATAGAACAGTTGATTATTATTTCTATGTTTCTGGGCTATTATGTACCTTTTTATTTTTTAATTAAGTTTTAATTTTTATATTACAGTTTATTAAATTTGTATCCCAGCTGTAGCCCCTCTCCCTCATTCCCTCCTAATCCCACCCTCCCTCTCTCATGTCCTTCCATTCCCCTCTCTAAGTCCACTGATAGGGAGGATCCTCCTCCCCATCCATCTGATCCTAGCTTATCAGGTCTCATCAGGACTGGCTGCATTGTCCTCCTCTGTGGCCTGGCAAGGCTGTTCCTTCCTCAGGGGGAGGTGATCAAATAGTCAGCCACAGAGTTCATATCAGAGACAGTTCCTGTTCTCCTTACTAGTGAACCCAATTGAAGAATTAGCTCCCAAGGGTTACATCTGGGCAGGGGTTCTAGGATCTCTCCATGAATGATCCTTGGTTGGAGTATCAATCTCAGAAAAGACCCCTGAGCCCAGATATTTTGGTTCTGATGCTCTCCTTGTGGAGCTCTTGTCTTCTCCAGGTCCCACTATCTCCCCCTTCTTTCATAAGATTCCCTGCATTCTGCCCAAAGTTTAGTTAAGAGTCTCAGCATCTGCTGCGATACATTGCTGGGTAGAGTCTTTCAGAGGCCCTCTGTGGTAGGCTCCTGTCCTGTTTCCTGTTTTCTCCTTCTTCCAATGTCCAATGTCTTTCTGAGTGAGGACTGATCATCTTACGCATCTTACCAAGGGACCTCATTCTTGCTTAGCTTATTTAGGTGTACAGATTTTAAAATGTTTATCCCGTATTATGTGTCTAATATACACTAATAAGTGAGTATATATCATGTGTGTCTTTCTGCTTCTGGGATACCTCACTCAGGATGAATATTTCTAGTTCCCACCATTCATGATTTCCTTGTTTTTAATTGCTGAGTAGTATGCCATTGTGTAAATGTACCACAATTTCTCTATCCATTCCTCTGTTGAGGGACATCTGGGTTGTTTCCAGCTTCTGGCTATTACAAAAAAAGCTGCTATGATCATGGTTAAACAAATATCCTTGTTGTGTACTTGAGTATATTTTTGATATATGCCTAGGAGTTGAATAGGTGGATCTTGAGGAATAGAAATTCCTATTGTCCGAGAAAGCGCCAAATTGATTTCCAAAGTGGTTGTACAAGTTTACATTCCCGTCAGCAGTGGAGGAGGGTTCCCCTCTCTCCACATCCTCTCCAGCATGTGATGTCACTTGAGTTTTTGATCTTATAGCTATTTTGATGGATGTAAGGTGAAATCTCAGGGTTGTTTTGATTTGCATTTTCCTGATGACTACGGATGTTGAGTGTTTCTCATTTAAGTGTTTCTCTGTCATTCGGTATTCCTCTACAGAGAATTCTCTGTTTAACTCTGTACCCCATTTTTTAATTGGATTACTTGAGTTGTTGCTTTTTAACTTCTTAAGTTCTTCATATATTCTGGATATTAGCCCTCTGTCAGATATAGGGTTGGTGAAGACCCTTTCTATATCTGTAGGCTGTTGTTTTGCTCTTTGGCAAATCACAATATTTTCATTATTGTAGCACTATACTGGGAGCTGACGTCGGGCAGTATTAGACCACTAGGGTGATGTTCCTCTCCAGTTTTGTGTTGGGTATTTGAGAACTTTTGCTTCTCCATATAAAATATGGAGTATTCATCAGGTAACTTGCTAAGAAAGTTGACTGGGACACTAGTTTGAACCAACAGGTCGACTAGAAATTGGTAGAAACTTAAAAACACAGAGCTTTCCTGTTCGTGAATGTGAGGCAGTTTATACTTCTTACAAATATCCAGTTCCTGTCTATTACATATGATGCTAAGTGCCGGCTCCTGTGGATATTATCAACTTGGAGTAAGTCCCTTCTGAGGTCACTTAGAACTCTGAGTGGATTTTGTCAAATGCCTTTGTTAGAATGTCATGATGACTGTTGTTCTTGAGCCTATTGATATGATAATTTGTGCTGGATTCTAAATGTTGAGCCAGCATAGCTTCACAGAACAAGTTTGGATTCTGAGTTCCACTGGATGGGAGACTGTACAGGTGACTGGCCTTAGTTTTAACTTATATGTATGCTAAAACTGAACTACTGAAACTATCTGCACCATGTTCTTCATCCCTTAGATGGTTAGTAACTATTGACTAAATTGCTTCGATCAACGACTCTGAGGTTGTTTTTCTCTTTTATGTTGTGAAACATATATAATGCCGTTAAGGAAAGGGTCCATTTCATGTAGGTTATAAATTATATCCTTAATATTCTTTTGTTATCTTCTAATGTCCATAAGATCAATAAGGATAATTCCTTTCATGCTCACATGGATATATTATATTTACTTTTTTTTCTTTATCCTGTGTAGGTTGGGTAAATATTTATTAATTCCACTTTCTTTTTAAGGTGTAAGAGTTTTGGTTTCGTTAATTTTCTCTAATAATTTATTTTCTTTCTCTATTTATGTCATATTTCATGCAGCTTTTTCTAGGTTCCTATAGTAAGGCAACATAGTGACTAACATATACATGCAAGGCTGAAAATATCATTTAAATGCTGCTTTCATTGTGCTCAACAGAATTTATTAAATTTTTATTTTCACTTAAGCAAATAAGTCAACTTCACGATAATCTTCCAAAGCTGATAGTTCTAAGACAACTCTGCAAATATTTCATCATTATATTCTACATGGTCCTGAAGAACAAGTATTAATAAGACTATTATTATGTGGGTAATAATGTTGCATGTTTTGCCTATGACACTCCCACCTCAAATTCTCAAACAATAAAAAAATCTTTGGTATAATAATGAAAAAACTTGGAGTTATCAGGAATGGAGTATCTTTGGTGTTTTCATTTAGAAAATGTTGATATTTCATTTAGAAATGTTCATTTAAAAATGTTTCATTTAGAAAAACCGTGAGGTTGGACTGAATCAGAAAGAGCCAGTGGAATTAATCTTAGTGCTAACTGATGGCCATCTTTTTGTCTGAGTGTCTATAGGAATGGAATAGAAGATAATGCTAGGGGTGGACATCTAAAAGAAAGTGAGCTTTGGTGGGGCAGCCAAGCTTGCTTTGAGAGCAGAGCTGTCAGTGTCAAAGCAAAGAAATTATTTCATATTTTATTTGAAGAACTTACAATTCATTCCAGCAACTGAAAAACCAAAGAACGGTGAGGAGGGGTACCACTCAGTAAATCCAGTTGAATATTTTTGGGGAAATGTTACAGGTTTTAGAGTTAATAAATAACAATAAAGGGGTTCTGCATTCTAAATGCTTCCCCCTGGCTGATAAGTCAGGATTTCTGTGATTTAATTGGCCGTGTGTAAAATAAGAATGGCATTTGTTCTTAGCAACACTTTGGCCCATAACTGCTTTACTTTCAAAGGGTGCCAAAATGTACTGGTATGATTCTGCCAATTTGATGAAAAATAAAAATCGTCCTAAAACCCTGAATGCAGATGGAACAATAGGTTTGTTTGGCAGAGATCTTTCTTAAAAATAACTTCAGAGGAAATGAAAAAGTGTCACATGAAAGTCAAAATTTCACACTCAAAAATCTGCAATCCTAACCAGAGTAACGATGACAGATATGTGAAAAACAAACTGCCTGTGATCGGCCAAGATGCTCTAGCTCTTCATGTGGTGACTGAAACACTACCTGTGAAGCTAAGATTTTCAAAATGACCCAGGCACTGGTCTTCCCCTTATTTTAGTTGTCCTCTGTGTCTGAAATAAACATTTCTCTTCAAAAATCTTCCTGTTTAGAAGAGTGCTCAGATTGGTATACAAGAAAAGCAGCAGTTTTAGGAACTATTTTCACGACTTCGCCTTACATTGTTTCTTTTTGTTTTTGTTTTGCTGTCGCATCATTTTCGTTTCCTCGTGTTTGTTTGTTGGTTATTTACTTCCAGACCATCAGTCAGGGATTTTCCACTTTGGGTTACATATGAATTGCAGAAGAGGAACAATGATTCCCAGAGTGGGCCAAGTGTTACAGTCACAGGGAGCCCATATTATAGAGTCTCACAAAACCATTCTGAATTAGGGGAACTGGTGAAGAGAAGAAAGCATTGGTGTCTTTTAAAGGGTACTCCATGTTGTAAATCTGATTTAAGCAGAAGTTGTTCACAATTTCAAAAGGCTATCCAGTACAGTCTGCATAGACATTAAATAAGATGGAAATTAGATGTTTTTATTTTAAACCATCCTATCACAGATTTAGTGAAGTTCTTTTACTTTAGGAAAGCTTGCACTAAGAAAAGAAGTATCCAGAAGGTCATGTAGAAGATTCTGCACTAGCAAAAAAGAAACTCAGACGTAAATCTGCTTCGCCTACCCTTCAACCACTTTCCTTCTCATTCCCAAACCTACAGAAAAATTTTATGCTTCTTTTGATAATTGTAAAATGGCAATGAACTTTCTTATATCAAAACAAAAAACAGAAAATTTCCTAAAAGAGATAAACTGTATAATTTAAAGTGAAACCAAAAGATAATGTTTTTTCTAAGAAACAAAACAAAAACTCTATTACCTCAATATAAGAAGTCACTTACTTTAATAATCTAAAAAAGCTACAGTGTCCTAAGATATCAAATAGAATTTGTTATTAAGAAATCACACATCTCATTAGATAATAGTAAACATTATTAAACACATGTCAGCACCACTGTGTGAAGATTTGAACCATCTGTTCCTTAAATTTACAAGTCAATATTATCTCACATATTTTAATGTAATGCTGAACTTTGATAATCAGGCCAATTCATTCAATAGTTAGAATGCTAATAACTGAAAACAAAACATTTTGGTCATACTAGTGAGCTTTTGTAAAGAAACATAATTATCACTAAACACATAAAACTTTACAGGTATGCATTTAGTTCACACCAACATCTACCATCTATATGACGGGTTTCTAAGGAAATGTATTTACATTTCATCATTAGCAAGGTGCTGGCATTCATGTGTGTATGTATACAAAATGCCAAATAGCAACTTTTACTGAAAGTAAAAAAAATTACTATTCTAGGATAATTTAATGAACGAAAAAACAGTTTATTTACATTCTAAAGCTTGTCCTTGTAAAAAGTCAAGGCAAGGTACTCATAACGCTCTACCTAAACTAACTAGAAACAACATTACCAACACTGAAAAAAAAATTTTAAAAGGTTTCTTAAAAAAAAAAAAAGAAAAAGAAAAAGAAAGTGTCCTACCTCTGAAAGACTCTACCCAACAGAGTACCAAAGGAGATACTAAGACTCATAACCAAACTTGGGCAGAGTGCTAGAATACTTAGGGGAGAAGAGTGAGCTAGAAAGAGTTGGAGAGGACAAGGACTCCACAAGGAGAACAACAGAGCCAAAACATCTGGGCCCAGGGGGGCCTGCAGAGACCAACTAAAGACCATGCATGGAGAGGACTTAGACTCCCTGTTCAAAAGAAGCCCATAGGTTGCTCAGTTTCCAAGTGGGCTCCTTAGTAAAGGGTGCAGGGGCTGTCTCTGACATGAACTTAGTGGCTGGCTCTTTGATCACCTTACCCTGGAGGTCGGGGGTGTGGCCTTACCAGGCCACAGAGGAAGATGATGCAGCCAGCTTCAATGAGACCTGATAAGCTAGGGTCAAATGAAAGGGGAGGAGGAGCTCCCCTATCATGGGACTAGGAAAAGGGCATAGGGAGAGAAGAGGGAGGGTGGTTGGAACTGGGAGGAGAAGCGAGAGGGCTGCAGTGGGGATACAAAGTGAATAAATGATGATAAATATATAAAGAAGTGTCTTACCAATTTAAGAAGCCCAGTGTGTGTGTGTGTGTGTGTGTGTGTGTGTGTGTGTGTGTGTGTCTGTGTACATGCACATGTACACATGTGTGTCTGTATGTATGACAATGAAGACTAGAGAGAAAGAGAAGGTCCTAGAGTAAAGATCCACGTGAAGCTGACTTAACCTCTGCTGTATGTAAGAGTACTACTCAACACAGTTTCCTTTTATAAAGATACAACAGAAAAAAAAATTAATAACTCATGAAAATATTTCTACTATACTTTGTCAGAAAGACCAACACCTACACAACAACTTCAATTTTGATGTATGCAGTATTAAAAGTTGCAAATCAATGTTCATCTTGTAACTCAAATTTACTTGAGCATTTATTTGTCATTTACCACATAGCATCTTTTAAAACAGAGGTACTATAGGTAGCATTCTGAAGTAAAAATGCATACAAAAAAAAAAAAAAAAACAGCTTTCAAAATTACATCAGAAGAAGGAGAAAAGAGGGAACAAGTCAGGAGCCTGACACAGAGGACTTCTGAAAGGCTCTGCCCTGCAGACTATCAAGGTAGATGCTGAGACTTATGGGCAACCTTTGGGCAGAGTGCAGGGAATCTTATGAAAGAAGTGGGAAACAGTAAGATCTGAGAAGACAGGACCTCCAGAAGGAGAGCAACAGAACCAAAAAATCTGAGCACAGGGGTCTTTCCTGAGACTGATATTCCAACCAAGGACTATGCATGGAGATAACCTAAGACACCTGCACAGATGTAGCCCATGGCAGTTCAGTATCCAAGTGGGTTCCACTGTAATAGGAACAGGGACTGTCTCTGACATGAACTGATTGGCCTGCTCTTTAATTACCAGAATTACCAGGCCACAGAAGAAGACAATGCAGCCACTCCTGATGAGACCTAATTGACTGGGATCAGAAGGAAGGAAAAGAAGTCCTCCCCTATCAGTGGACTTGGGGAAGGGCATGCATGCAGAGGGTGGAGGAAGGGAGGGATTGGGATGGGAGGAGGGAGAGAACCACAAGGGGGATACAAAGTGAATAAAGTGTAATTAATAAAGAAAAAAATTAAAAACAAAATTAAGCCATTATGAGTGAAAATTCAAAATCCATGTACCAATTCCTAAATAGCAATACTAACTTTAAAAAAAAAATATGCATTGTTCATACCTAAGCTAATCTATGAAGGAAATTTAAAATAAGAGTTTCAGATATAGAATGTTAAATGCTATATAATTACTCAGCATGTTTGAACAGATTAAAACATTTCTTGGCTTTATGTGTCAAATAAATAAAGAGTTCCATATAAGGAGGCTTATCAAAAAACCAAATGCTTTATATTCAGAGAGAAAAATTTAATCATAACTGTCAAAGATCAAGCTGCTACTTCTGATAACAAACGTGATGAGATAGCATCGTGTTCAATATATGCTTTCAACTTGACATGCAGGCTAATAAAAATGAAGTTGTATTATTTATTTTGTTTCATGTACAACAGAAATCTCCAGAGTGATGATCAAAAATGCCCAGTACCAATGCATGAACACAGGCAACTTCTCATCTGAAGACAGATTAACAGGTTTACAGACTAACTGCAGGAAAAGAGTAACACGTATTGTATTTGTATAGGATTTCAAATTATTATGCATCCATGACTGTATCAAGGAAAGAATGTCTGTTTTCACTACAAAATAAATACAACACACTACACTACTGAAGTGCAGCAACTTCCCTCCATCCTTTAGCTATTTACTACTCTCTAGGCCCAGCATCTGCTTCTTCCTCATCATTATTCAGTGTCCTGTCAACATCTCTTTGAGAAGAAGGGATGAAGGAGAATAGGCAGCCCACTTCTGATATGTGGAACTATACTGCTGCGGTGTGAAACCTAAAGCCAAAGTGAGGCTGTGTGCCAATTAATAAACCACAGTAGTTCTTCTGTGTCTTCGAACTTGTCTTCCTTAGCTTCCTTAACTTGGTAGTCTAGCTTGCCAACTTCTCCTCCAGCCTCTCACAGACACCACTCCCTGTCAATGCCTCTCAGGCTGTGAAGTTCAGTTTTCTCCATCTATTATACCATTGTGCTTCAAGTTCCAAGGCCACTATCTTAGCTTGGAGCTCTATCATCACAACTGTTAGTGAAAAGGGTATAGCGGACCTCCAGATTTTTCAATAACTATTCTGATAAGCTGTTCTTTAATATAGTGAGGTAAACAACAGGAAAAAAAAATAACTAATTCTTTGTTAAGCAAACAGTGCAAATGTCAGTAGAAAAACCATCCACCAGTTGGCTAAAACACAAAGAGAGAGCTTATCTTTGAGCCCTCTGTCTTCTATACCACATCATCTCTATCTTTCTTCTTACTTTGATGTCTTCTGTCACTGTCATAGGTCAAGAACTACATGTAAGCCACTCACCATAATTATAACTATGTCACCTAGTGCTTCCCAGTAGGACTTTCTGCAGTGGTAGGAATAGGCTGAATTTGTAACATGAATATACATTCATATACTCATTTGCAATGTAGTAAATATAAATAAAGAAATAACTGTAGAGTTTAGTTTAAACTACAATTAGCAAATTTAAATGACCATATATCCCATTACAGCTTAACCATCTCTCTTCCTGCAAACAGAATTGTGCTGCTGAACATATCTGATCATACTACCTGGTTTACAGAACTATTGTATCACTAGAAAACCATCCTAGCATTTAGAAGTATTTACTGACTTCCTACTTCAGTCTTATTTTTCTCAAAATGTGTCCTATAAAAAATACAAAGGTACTGGAACAGTATGTATACACATTTGCCATGCAATAAGTTTTATGCCAATCTCTTTCACTTGCCAACATTTTTTTCCAGGAAATGTATACTCATCTTCAATATTCAGCTCTTTTCCTTTCTTCTCTTTTCCAACACCCGATCCCTGCTAAGCTGGCCTT